>NW_024352785.1:11779691-12379691 GCF_902729225.1 Pteropus medius | reverse complement strand
TTAGTGTCCGGATGCTTTCAGTAGAGATCCATTTCTTTGATTTAAGCTTTTCTTCATCTGGCTTTTTTTACTTTAAAACTCGTGTATCCCAGGAAGGGATAAAGAAAGGAAAAATGGGGATGAGAAAACAGTTTTCACCTGCTTGACCACTTGTCCTCCATTCTGCCTTTTGAAATGATGGCCTTCAGACATTGCAAGGTTAAATTGGTTTAAGTGTATTCTTTTCATTATTACACTTTATAACATAATATGTTTCACATGTGTTTGTTTACATATGTCAAATATAAAGTCAAATATTTAAAAATTAAGGTATTGGATGCAACAGAGACTTGAGAATAGGAATCATTTAAATTTTTCACATGTGTATTTTAAACAAAGCACTTAAAATACCTTGGCCAAAAGCACATTATACTTTGAAATCCAGTATCTGAAAAGGAAGCAGCTTTTTAAAAAAATTATTTTTTCTTTTTCAACTAATGATTCTTATTATGGTCTAGTACAACTGAATACTGCATTATATGACATAGTTAGATGAGTCACAGTATTTCTGAGGATGTGTGAAATGCTCCATGCAGAGTTCAGACTGGATATGTGACCACTGTTAGCTCCACATCCAAGCTCGAAGTTGTAGAATTTTCAAAACACAAGAAATCTAATTCAGAAGTTTAGTACTAATGATTTATTTTGGAAATACTTCACATGATATTCAGTACATGTGTAGTCCTGGGTTTTAATATGGTAGGATATAGGGAATTGGGGGAGGCCTTTTTTGCTCTGAGTTGCTGAGGCCGTGGATATGCAATGCTAGCTAAGCCCAGCTACCTGGGAAGGAATGATGTCTAATTTTCTTCTTCTTTGATCTATTTCGAACAGAAAACCTGGGGTTTGAGTGTTGCCTGTTGTATTAGTCAGGGTTCTTCAGAGAAACAGAACTAACAGGAGATTTACATGTGTGTGTATGTTTGTATGTGTATAGATAAAGAGCGAGAGAGAGCATGAGAGAGAGATTTATTATGAAGAATTGGCTTATACGATCATGGAGGCTGAGAAGTCTCATGATCTGCCATCTGCAAGTTGGAGACTTATAAAAGCCAGTGGTATAATTTAATCCAAGTCTGAAGGCCTGAGAACCAGAGTTGCTGATGGTATAAACTTCAATCTAAGGGCAGGAGACAATAAGATGATATGTACCAGTTGAAGCTGTGAGGCAGTAGAAATAAAGGGTGAATTCCTCTTTCTTCTGCCTTTTATTCTGTCTCAGTGGATTGGATGATGCCCACCCCACTGGGGAGGGCAGTCTGTTTTACTGAGTCCACTGATTCAAATGCTAACCTCATCTAGAGACACCTTCACAGACACTCCAGGAAATAATGTTTAATCTGGGCACCCCATGGCTAGTGAAGTTGACACAAAATTAACCATCACATACCATGTTATGACTATAACCTTCCCTGGGACAATTGATAGACTTGGATTTTTCTGTATTTGTGTGCTTTCCTGTCAAGCAGCTGAAGTGAACTTGGCACAAGTGCAAGGCCTAATATGAAACTGTCCACTAATATTACTCTTCTACATAGGTGAAACATTTTACATCCTGCAAAAATGTACTCTCGTGCTTTATTTTATTGGATCTTTCATCAACTCTAGTAGTTATGTAGCCCATTGTATTATTCTCATTTTGTAGATGATTAAACTGAGGTTCAGAGAGGTGAAGTGACTTGCCCAAGATCACTTGGCTATTAAGTGGCAGAGCTGGATCTAGATAGATTACAGATTAAGTCTTCTAATTATAGATTAAGTCTTCTTAGTCTTAATGTTGTTCTCTCTTCCCAATTGTAACCATAAAATCATGCTATTGTTGAGCTGACCACTTTGACCATATGCTCCAGTAACTCTGCATTCTGTTTTCAACTTTTAAATGGGGGCAGGGAAAGGAAGAAATGCCACTTGAACCTGATGTTTCCCTAGAGTAAGATGCTCTACATACTTTCTTGCATTAGTACAATAAGTGACAATTTAAAATTTTGGAATTTTTATGTGTGCCTAGTGTAGAACCATGGAGAATTTAGTTAATGGGAGAAGTTAGTCTGCTTGTCCTCTGTTTTATGATATCACTCTGCAGGGACAACCTAAAATGGGTTTGGGCCCCAGGGGAAAAAACTGGGAGTCTCCCAGCAAGGGGAAAACATGTATTGAAATGTAAATAGTTGGTCAAGACCCCTTATTGAGTTTCTGGGTCAACCCAAAAGTGTGGGTTTGTATTAATATACTACATCATCAAGCAAGTATCATTAACAAGTCTTGATAATTTGTACCTGCTTCTTCCCATTCCCCTATCTTCTCAGCCCTGATATTTTGTTAGGGTTAATATAATTTTCTAGGGGCTAACTTATCTCTTGTTCCTGGGACAGTGGCTGCTGAGTATGTTTGTGTATCAAGAAAAACCCAAACATTAGTGCATGTTCCTTCCTGCAGCTCTGCCTTTATTTGCAGCACTTCCTATATCCCTGATCTGTCCTAAGTTTTAACCCTAGAACCTCCTTGTTCTTTGTGACTGCCTGGTAGACTGGACTGGCAGTGCCTTTTGTTTCCAAGGAGACCGCAGCTGCACTGATTTGTTTTCTCATATGTTTCCCTGTGTCTGGTCACCAGCTTGTGGTCACCCATGACAGCTCCTGAAAGAGCAGCTGCTCAGGTCAGATGTTAGTAAGGTCGATAAAATAATAACAAGAAAAATGAATCATTTAAAAGAGTCATTGAACTTCTCCATATGAAACTTATATAATCACAGATTCTTCATTCTTGTTTTATTGCTCTTGTTGGGCTGTAAATGATAAATGTATGCACATAAAATTAAAACTGTAAGAATTGAATAAAGCCCGTTCCTACTTCTCCTATGTTTAAGGCAAAAGTCTGCCCACCCCACCCAAGCACTCACCTTAGGAGACTCATTTTTTTACTTATGGTTATTTCTATCATCCCCCGAAAAGTACAAACAAGATTGCCAAAGTCAAATACCGACAGGGGACAGCAGGTAGCTTGTGAGTATGGTTACCTGTGTAGCAGCCTTGGTGAACTGCAGAGCACTACCACACCCAGAGCAGGCAGTGGCTACTCTGTTCTAGCAGACCATTGGCCTTTAGTAATCCTGGCCCCATGTTGCCATATCTTCTGATTTCAGGTCAAATCAGAAATCTGAGTTTTACACTGATGACTAATTCAAAGTTAAATTAAACAAACAAAACACTTAAGTCCAGACCAACCAGAACACGTATGTGGGCCAGGGTCACAGGCCTGCTGCCTCTAGATGTTGCTTTTTTGCGGACTATAGCCTGAGAAATTCCCTTAATACTGTCTATTTTCCCTTCTCACATGGCTGCTCCAACAGTTGTCAACTTAAAGTACAATAGACAACTAATGTACGAGTGCTCTGCATGGCTTGCTGGCCCTTTCTGGTATATGCTTTCCTCTTCTCTGCCTCTGTACACAGCCTACTTTCCTTTTTAGTTCTTTCCTGTTTCACTTCTGATCTACCCAGATCTCTCCCTCTCCTTCTCTTTCCCCTGCCCCTCTCCTCCCCCTCCTCTCCCCCTCCCTTCTCCCTTCTTCCCTCCCTCCTTTTTTTTCTCTCTTCTTCTCTCCTTCTCTACTTTTCTTTCTTTTTCCCTTCCTCTGCCTTTTCTTTTTTCCATTCTCCCTTCCTTCCCCTCCCCTGCCCCACTTCTTCCATCATCTTTCTCCTCTGTTTCTTTTTTTCCTCCATTTCCTCCTCCTCCTTATGATCTAAGCATTACAGATGATGAGACACATTATTATGATTGTACGCCTAATATTAGCTCTGTTTTTATATATTTATAACTTTTACATGTGATTACAATCTAAGAGATTACAAAGTTTCAACATTATCAGATAATAATATCATAGTATTCCTACATGAGGATGGGAAAGTGTTATTAACCCCATATAAATAATTTTATTAAATACTGAATAGATACAAAGGAATACTACAATGTATGTGGAAGATATTAAAAAGTAACCCTATAACACTGTATGTGGATCCTACTCAGTTTAAGATATGGAATGTTTCCAGTACTTTTGAAAGCCCTCTTGTATCCCTCAAGAACCTATCTGTCTTCCTCTGGTCTTTCAGAGAAAACTAAAATGCTTAATTTTGTTTTTGTTATTCTTTTGCTTTGTTTGAATATATAAAAATTTGTTTTTCAGTGTCGCAGGTTTTGAATTTTATGTATAAGAAATTTACTCTATGTAGTCTTCCTGACTTGTAGTTTTGCTGAGTTTAGTAGTTTTTTGAGATTTATCCATGTTGATGGAGCTGCCTGTAATTAATTATTTTCTATTATTGTATAGTATTTCATTGATTAAAAATTCTACAATTTATTTCCCAATCTACTGGTGTGAATAGTGAGACTGTTTCCTCTCTTCTTCCTATGAAAAACATGTTACTATGAATTACTATATGAATCTCTTGCTAGGGATGAATTGCATGTAGATACCTAGGGTTGTAGAAAATGCATATATAAAATACACATATATGCAACAATGCCAAATTCTTTCCCAAAGAAATCACCAGCAGAGTATAAATTTCCATTGCTTTTAATCCTTGCTTACTTTTGGAATTTTTAGACTTTTTAATGTTTGCTAATATGATAGGCCTAATAGTATTTTTTGGCTCTAATTGCATTTAAAGAGATCGAAGTCGAACATACTTTCAAATGCTTGTTTTACCTCTTCTGTAAAATGACTTCTCTTGTCTTTTGCCCATTTTCCCACTTTCGTTTTGTATTTTTCTAGTTCATTTGTAGTTCTGCATATATTCTGAATATGAATACTTGGTCAGTCATATGTGTTACAAATTTTCTTTCAGTTTGTAGCTTATCTTATTATTTTCTTTATGGTATCTTTCAGCCAACAGAAATTTTCTATTTTAATTTACTCAGATATATTAATCTTTTTTTGTGTGTGACTTGTGGTCGTGTGTGCATGTGTACCCTTTTAATCTTTCCACTCCCAAGGTCCTATTTTCCTCTTTGTGATACATATTGATATTTGGTGGGGTATCACTTCACTTTATTTCTCTTCTTCAGGAATATCTTACTTTTGATCTTCTGATTTTTATATAAATTTTAGAACCAGCTTATAAAGTTTTGCAAAAGGGCTGGGATATTTATTGGAATTAATTTATCTTAGAATAACTTGAAAATAATTTACTTCTTTATAATTTTAAGTCTTCCTGTTTGTGACCATATTTTTCTATTGATTTAGATCTTTAATTTCATTTAATGAAGTTTTATACATAAGATGTTCACATATCTTTTATTACATTTATTTCTAGGTACCTTGTATTTTTGTTGCTATTGTAAATGGAGTCTTTAAAAAATCATTTGTTAAATTTTTTTTTCAGTTTGAAGTAAAACAATAGAAATATATATTGATTTTTGTCTATCTGCTTTGCTAAATTGGTAATTCATCTGATTCTCTTGGGTTCTGTACATGAAAAATGAAATAACCTGTAAATAATGACAGATTGTTTCTTCTCTTCCAGTTCTATTTATTTCCCTTATCATAATGTGCTGACTGGGTCCTCTAGTGCATATGGTATGGAAACTAATAATGGTGATAATAGACATCCTTCTATTTTTCCTGATTTTAATGGGATTATTTTCAGTTTTGTCATTGTGTATGATGTTTTCTTTGGACTTTTTGTAGATTCTTTTTTATCATATAAAGGAAGTTTCCTTCAATTTGCTATGAATAAATTATCACAATGACAAAGAGATGTCAAACTGTATGGAAGGTTTTTTCTTCATCAGCTGAGATGTTTATTAGACATAGAGACTTGCTGTCAGAGCCACCTTCAAGGAAGACTTACACTTTAGCTAAGGGCATGCAGGTAGCAGAGGGCCTCTGTTAGCCAGCTTTTTTACAGCCTCCTAGCTCAGGCTCACACCCTTCTCAGAGCTGCCTACATCTAGTTACTGAGCAAGGTGGGGAATAAAGGCCCAGTTTCCTCTGATGTATGATAACTCTGATGGGGTTCCCTGCTGGTCAGCCAATGCTTTGTTTGGTCTGCATTGCAGTTCAACCTCTGCCCAATCCTGCTTTTCTTCCTTTCACAGGTGTTGATTTCTAATAAACATTCAACACCCCAAACTCAGTCTGAATGTCTGCTTTTGGGGAACCTAGCTTGTGACATGATTTTTCCCCCACTCTGCTCATGTAATAAATTATATTCATTGGTTTTTCTAATATTAAACCAAACTTGAATTTCTGTGATAAACTCAAATTTATCATTACCCATTATCTTTTTTATATACTGATAAATTTTGTTCGTTAATTATTATTTTAGATTTTTGTCATCTATAATTATGAGTGAAATTGCCCTTACATTCCTTATATGGACTGTCCTTTTCTGCTTAAGTCATCAAGGATTTTACAAGATTCATTAAATGAGTTTGGGGAATTTTTCCCTCTTTTTCTTTATTCTGGCAGATTTTATATAAGTCTGTAAATTTTAAAATAACTTATAAGTAAACCTACCTATCTAGTGTTTTCTTAGAATACTTTTTAAAGATTAATTAGTGTCCTTTATGAAACCTCTTTAAAAGTAATAGGTCCTGAAAGAGGAGAAATTTCCCCAGTGATTCTCCTTAAACTGAACTCAGCTAGAGAAAATATTTGAGAAAAATTTCCCCAGTTGATCAATGAAGGCAAGGTTGACAGGCAACTCTTCTATGTAGTCACCATACACAATTGTTGTCTGGGGATTCCATGTGGGGATCTTCATTCCTTTCCTTTACCCTACAAGGACTAACTGATGCTATGTTCCAGAAAATCTCCTTAGTGAACATTGTTAAAGGAAGGTATTTATCCCAGTTTAAATTCTTGGAGCATGTGTAATGCACTACACTAGTGTAGGCATCTGGAGATCTGAGATCTGCTCTTGGCTCTGCTATATGGTAACTGTTGGCCTCAGGCAAGTGGTAAAAGGCTTGTATGGGTTTTCTCATTTATGATATGAGATATTGGATTAAATGTTCTTAGAATATTTAAATGTTCTTATAATATTTCAAAGATATCGATTTGATTTGTTTAATGGTTATGGGAAATAAGATTTTCTCTATATTTTTGAGTCAATTTGGTATGTTATAGTTTTTCTAGGAATTTGACAATTTTATGTATGCTTGCACATTTGTGGCGTAGACTTTTAAAAAAATATTCTTTTGCAATTTCTCCAGGAGTTATATCTTCCTTTTCATTTATATGACTATTATTTCTACCTTCTCTCTTTTTTTTTTTTGATGAACTTTGTAGATGGTATCTACTATATCTTTTTTTTTACATATATATTTTTTATTTTTTAATTATAGCTTGCATATGATATCCTATTAGTTTCAGGAGTATAACATAGTAATTAGGCAATTATATAAATTACAAAGTGATGGCCCTGATAAATCTTGTACCCATATGATACCATACAGTGTTATTACAATATTATTAACTATCTTTCACATGCTATACTTTCCCCATAACTATTTTGTAACTATCAATTTATACTTAATCCCTTCACCTTTATAAGCCATTCCCCCAACAATCCCCCCTTCTGGCAACCATAAAATATTCTCTATATCTATGAGTTTTTTTCTGTTTTGTTTGTTTATTTTGTTCTTTAGATTTCACATGTAAGTAAAATCATATGGCATTTGTCTTTCTCTGTCTGACCTACTCTACTCATCATAATACCCTCTAGATCCATCCATATTTTTGCAAATGGCAAGATTTCATTTTTTTATGGCTGAGTAATATTCCATTGTATATATATACTACCTTTTCTTTATCCATTCATCCATCGATGGATTCTCAGGTAGGCTGTATATTTTTACTATTGTAAATAATGCTGCAATGAGCATGTGGATTCTCATGTCCCTTCTAAGTAGTGTTTTGGGTTTCTTTGGATAAATAACTCCAGAAGTGGAATAACTGCGTCTCTTTCTTTGTCTCTTGTTATAGTTTTGTTCTAAAATCTATTTTGTCTGATATAAGTATTACTACCTCAGGTTTTTTTGTTTGTTTGTTTATTTCTATTTTCATGAAACATATTTTTTCATTTCTTTATTTTTAGTCTGTGTATGTCTTTCAATCTGAGGTGAGTCTCTTGTAGGCAGACTATGTAATGGTCTTGTTTTCTTATTCTTTCAGTCACTCTATCTTGATTAGAACACTTAATTTATTTACATTTAAAGTAATTATTTATAGATATGTAGTTATTGCCATTTTATTATTCATATTTTTGATTATTTTTTCTTTTTTTCTTCTTCTTCTTAAAGAAGTCCCTACAACATTTCTTGTAATACTGGTTTGGTGGTGATGAATTCCTTTAGCTTCTTCTTGACTGGGAAGCTCTTTATCTGTCCTTCAAGTCTAAATGATAGCTTTGCTGGGTAGAGTAATCTTGGTTGTAGATCCTTGCTTTTTTTCATCACTTTGAATATTTCTTGCCAATCCTTTCTGGCCTGCAAAGTTTCTGTTGAGAAATCAGCTGACAGTCTTATGGGAGCTCCCTTGTAGGTAACTAATTGCTTTTCTTTTGCTGCTATTAAGATTCTCTCTTTGTCTATAAACTTTGGCATTTTAATTATGCTGTGTCTTGGTGTGGGCCTCTTTGGATTCATCTTGTTTGGAATTCTGTTATTTCTGGGCTTGTATATCTATCGCTGTCATCAGGTTAGGGAAGCTTTCTGTTGTTATTTCTTGAAATAGTTTTTTAATCCTTTGCTCTCTCTCTTCCCTTTCTGGTATCTCTATGATGCAAATGTTGGTATGTTTCATGTTGTCCCAGAGCCTTTTAAACTATCCTCGCTTTTTTTGGATTTTTTTTCTCATTGCTCTTCTGATGGATGTTTTCTACTACTTCATCTTCTAAATCGCTGATTTGATCCTCTGCTTCCTCTAATCTACGGTTAATTCTGCCTAAGGTAGTATTCATATCATTTATTGTATTCTTCATTTCTGGCTGGTTCTTTTTTATGTTTTCTATCTCCAGTTTTATGTTTTCTATCTCTTTGTTAAAGTTCTCACTGAGTTCATCTACTCTTCCCCTAAGTTCATTGAGTATCCTTATAACCAGTGTTTTGAACTCTGCATCTGATAGATTGCTTTTCTCCATTTTGTTGAGTTCTTTTCCTGGAGCTTTTCTCTGTTTTTTTTTTTTTTTTCCATTTGGGACATGTTTCTTTATCTCACTATTTTGCTTCCTCCTTGTGTTTGTTTCTATGCATTAGGTAGGGCTTCTATGTCTCCTGGTTTTAGTAGAGTGGCCATATGTAGTAGGTGTCCTATGGCGCCCAATGGCACAGTCTCCTTGGTCACCTGAGCAGATGTATCCCTTGTATGGGTTGTGTGTGCCCTCCTATTGTAGTTGAGCCTTGGTTGCTGTTTCCACATCAATGGGAGAGATTGACTCTCAGGCTGATTGGTTGTGAGGACTGGCTGGTGACTATAGTGGAGGAGCTGTTGTGCAGGGGCTGACACTATGGAGTAGGATTCACTTTAGCAGGGCTCTGGTGCCTGTTTAGTCTGTCTTTTAGGTTCATTATCCTTGGATATGGCCCTGCATGGTGCTTTGGCTCAGACCAAAGCTGGTCATTGGGTGTGTAGGCTGGGGTCTCCTGGTTGGGGTCCTGCCACAGGCCAAGTTCAGCCTCAGCCTGTGCCCTGCCCAGGGCCACCTGGCATGAGCTATCAAGCTTTCTGCAGATGGCTATCACCCACACTGGGCTTGGATGTGCCTTGAAAGGCCAAGCTGCAAACCAAGGCTGATGGCTGCTAGTACTGGGCTTGGGGCTGCTTAGCAAGAGGTATGGGGTATGCTGAGGTCAGATGCTACTTATTTAGGCTTCGTGAACCTTTGAGAGATTTTAGGAAAGTCCCCAGCATGAGCTAAGACAGACCATTTGTATGAAAAATCCACTGGAAGCATCTTGGGTGGGCCAGCAAGTTGGGCAAGTTCTCTGCGAACCACCAGGGTGAAACAACCAGTGTTAACCAGTTTGATGGAGACTCAGATATGGTAGCCACCTGCATCTGCACACCAGGAGTGGGGAGGACTCCACAAAGGAACAGTGGCACTTCTGTCTGGGAGAAAGGTGCTCCTCCAGCCCTCTCCCTGAAGCCAGACAATCCAGTTTCTACCTATATGTTCCTGGTGCCTTTTGACCTGCTGCCCTAGTGCTGGGGCTCAGAACAAGTAAATCTGTCACTAGGTAAGTCAGTGTGTGGGCCCCTTCAGAAGAGTATCTGCGACTCAAGCAGCCCTCCGTCTCGGCCTCAATCTCCACTGGTTTTTACAGCTAGAAGTTTTGGGGATCTTCTCTTTCTGGTACTGGAATCCTGGGTTGGGGAAGCCCAGTGTGGGGCTGGGACCCCTTATTTCTCCAGGGGGAACTTCACAGCCAAGATATCCTTCCTGATTCTCAACTGTCACACACAGGTGTGGGATCAGCTCATTCCGTGTCTCTGCCCCTTTACTAGTCTTGAGGTGGCCTCTTCTGTGTGTCCCCAGTTGTTGGACTTCTGTTCATCTAGACTGCAGGTGACTCCCAATTATAGCAGTTCTGTAGTTTAGTTGTAATTTTGATGTGCTTGTGAAAGAAGGCAAGCACAGCATTTACCTACTCCACCCTCTTGATGAGAAGCCCATTATATCTTTTCTAAGAACCAAATTTGACCATGTCGATTTTATATTTTCTATTTTGTTAATTTCTGATGTGATGTATTTTTTTCCTTCTATTTATTTTTTGAAGGTGTGGCTAGCATTCTTTTTTTTATTTTTTTTACCAAATACTTAAATTGGATGCATAGTTTATTAAGTTTGAGCTTTCTTTTTCTTATGTAAGTCCTTAAAGTTATACAATTCCTTTTAAGTACCCTTAAGCTTCAGCATATATATTTTGATATATAGTAATTTAAACATTTTATGATTTTTTAAACTTACATGTTATTTAAAATTATATTTTAAAATGTTCAAACCTTTGCAGTTTTTCTATTTATCACTCTGTTATTGATATCTAACATAAAGGCACCATAGTCAGAAAATATGCTCTGTATGCTCCGTGTAAAGGCTTTGTGATAAAGCTGCTCTGGTTTTACTGCTACCAACTTGTTTTGTGTTTTCTATGTGTCCTGCCTTTTCTGTATTTTTTTTTTCTTTCTTTCTTGTCTTCCTGTGCATCGACTCTTCTTTTACTTTTCCCTTTTATATTCTAGTTTGAAAATTATACATTTTATTTTTAGTAAGTAGATGAAATATGCATGCTTAACATTGTCTAAAATGAATATTTTTACTTTCCTTCAGAACAATACATGATCCTGAGGATATTTTATTTTTTATTATCTCCCATCTGACTTATACTCTATTGTTGTACTGTATTTTAGTTTTACGTTCAATTTAGATAAACTGTTGTTTTAAATGGTTTGTCCACATATATGCCATGTTCTTTTTATACTACTATATTTTTCATTTCAGATCTTCATACTGTTATTGTTCTTTTTTCTTTCTTCCTGAAGTACATCCTTTAGAATTTCCTATAGAGAGGGCCTATATTGGCAAACTCAGTTTTTATTTGTCTGAAAAGATCTGTAATTCACCCTCAAGTTTTTTTGAAGGAGACTCACTAACTAGGTACCCAATCTTAGTTTGAAGTTCTAGTCATTTGGAATTTTAAAGATATGATATTATTGTCTTCTGGCTTCCGTTGTTGGTATTGGGGGAATCCACCATCAATTTGATATTAGGTCCTTTGTAGGTAAGCTTTATTTTCTCTCTGACTTATTTTAATATTTTCTTTCTCTTTACTATTCTTAAATTTCATGATAATGAATCCAAATGTGGATTTTAAAAACTTATCTTTCTAGGCATTCACTGTATTTCTTGAACCTGATTTACTGTTTTACTTCAATTCTGGGGGACTCTCAGCCATTTTCTCTTTGTATATTCTATCTCATTCATTCTATCTTTCCTGTTGGATATCTTATTAGCGTATGTTAGACTTTTTCAATCTATCCTGCATGCTTTTTAAACTTTGATTATTTGGGGGGAGCCAATCATTTTGTCTATTTGCTGCATTTGAATATCTTCATATCCCTTAGTTTACAAATTCTCTCTTCTGTTGTGTCTAATTTACTTTTGATTTCATGTATGGATTTAAAATTTCAGGTATTATATATTTTTATTTCTCAAAGTTTTATTTTTTAAATTTTCGTCATCTATTTTATAGATCTCATATTTGAAGTATTCTCTTTTATACCTCTAAACAGATTAATATAATTATTTTGTAATCTGAAATTTATAATTCCAGTGTATAAAATCTTTATTGGTCTGATTTCTTCTGGTTCTTGTTTTATGTGTGTGTGTGTGTGTTTTATGATGGACTATGAGCTATATTCCTTTAGAAAGTTATTTGATGGGATTATTGTAGTCTGAAAAAAAAAGCATATTTCTCCAAATAAGGTTTGTGTTTGTTTTTGAGGGGTGTTTGGTGACACTACTAATGTAGGAAATTAACTAATAAGATTGATGTTTTTGGGGTCACAAAGATTGCATTAGAACTCAGACTCGAAGCATATGAGGTGATTAGTGGTGGTTATGAAATAATAGAGTACAGAGATGGCCAAACTGAGAA
The DNA here is from genome assembly GCF_902729225.1 of Pteropus medius. Lineage (NCBI taxonomy): Eukaryota > Metazoa > Chordata > Mammalia > Chiroptera > Pteropodidae > Pteropus > Pteropus medius. The sequence goes on along the minus strand of NW_024352785.1, from coordinate 12,366,993 downwards.
ATGTTAAGTTTCTTTTCTGTCTTCTTCTGAAAAGAATGCTTATTTCTATTTTACTCTTACATATGCCTTTGGATTCCATCTTTATGCAGGCATCTCCTATTAGACAGCACTAGGCAGCTCTAGGCTTATTTCTCTTCTCTTTTCAAAATTGAGGCTCAGAGTCACTAAGTTAGTTTGTTGACCTCAGGATGAAAACCTTCAGAGTTCTGCTTACTTTTCTGAATTGTAGCTTTCACTTCCTTTTTTTCTTTTTTCTTTTTTTCTTTTCTATTATGAAGAGTTCTTATTTGCTTGCCAGGTCAGTGATGAATTTTAAAAGATTTAATTGTGTGTGCGTGCGTGTGTGTGTGTGTGTGTGTGTATTATTGAGTGCTTTTGGTTATCATCAGTGAGAGGACTGTTTACAGTATCTGTTCCACCATATTGTTGAAAATGAAGTCCAGTTAGTCCCATGTTTAAAGATGAGGAAATTTGAGTTCGGAGAAGCCCAATGTCTTCCCAGGTCCTGGGATTTGAAGATGTCAAGGTGGTGGAAAACTGGTCCATGCCAGTTGCTCTTGTCATTTCCTGGCCTTCTGAAGACTTTGACCATCACTTGAAACAAATACACATCATAAGCATATAATTAGATAATTGTCTACAAGATTTTAAAGTATTTTTTTAATTTGGAGAAGTACTCACAAATTGATTTTTAAATAATCTTTTAATAAGAAAACTGATAGGCTTTAATATCTTTTGATTTAGAGACCAACACAGCAGGATTTCACAACCAGCTAAGGATAATGCATCAGATTTTTTCCAAGTTGATTTTAGGAAGTTTGAAAGTAGCTTTAATTTTCAAAGAATTTAGACAAAATTCTTCAAAATAATGTATGATGATTATTATGTAATTTTGATATTTCCCTTTGAAAAGCAAGAAGCAAATTATGCACATGTTTTTTCTAAACAACAAACAACTTGGCAATTTTTAAAAGTAAAGCTTTGCGACTTCGAAGAGTACTTCATAATGAGGAAAGTACTGGATAACCCCTTTAGTAAATTTCTAGAGTTAAGGGAAACTGTTTTTTCCTCAGATAATTCTTTGAACACTGATTAGGCTTAGGAGATTAATAAGAGACAGCCAGTACCATGTCCCTAATGTCTGGGTACCAGTAGGTAGAGTTGCGACTTTTGGTATAACCCTATAATATGAAAGGCAGTTATAGGATAATTTGAGATAGGAATAGGTGAAGCTCAAATAATTTCAGGCTGAGAGGAGATCAGCAAATGGCAGCTATTCCAAGCAGCCCTGGCACAGTTACTGGACAGGCATGTCTCCTAATGTCATTTTATTATGCTCAGATTAAAGACATGGGTTTTAGATCAACAATGTGCAAATTTGGTTTATCACCTGTGTTCAAAAAAGAGATGACAGAATTCCAGCAGGAGACGTCAGTGTTTGCCAAGAGCACCAGCAGAAACATTGTTCTGTTTTAGGTCTCTCATAGAACAAAAACCTTGATTAGAAATGTGAAATTATTTGTATTAGAGAATAAGGAATGATTAACATTGCAAAAATACTTTCAAATGGTATTCTTCATGTGTATGTATCTTTGTGTTTTTATACATTGAAAAGTAAGTTTTGCTCTCCATGGGGTGATTTTATCCCATCCAGGACTTTGTGATTCTGGTAATTGTACTCAAAGTGAATGAATCACGGGAAAATACTCAATGCTGATCCAACCAAGCTGATCCTGTAATCACTGCCACTGCAATGGAGAGGGAACAAATCTTGCAGCTCGATTTGTCCTTGTCAGAAGAGCAACAATGCTTAGAACTAAAACTCAAAGTTATACATGACTCTAAAAAGAGCAATTTGTCAAGCGTTTCATTGGCACAAATTGAAATGAAATGAGGTCCTGGGCTCTTGAGGTCACTTTTCAACAGGAAGAATTTATTATCTAACTATACACAGAGGAAAATGCTTCACAATTGTATTTGCTTGTAAAGGATGAGTGCCCACACATAAAGCCAAAGCGGCAGAGGTCACTTACAAGAAATAAACTACATGAAAGCAGAGACTCATGAAAGCATCGGTTCCCTGGCTGATAGCCTCTTGTTTCTTCCTCTTGGTCAGGGCTGCTTTGGGGCATATTGCTCAGAGTTTTGAGGAAAATACTTGGGGAGCTCTTTGTTATACAAAATCACTTGCACGGGTCCTGCTAATTTGTCTACTGGAAGCACAGTGCAGTCTTACATGTCTTCCCTCCTTCGGATAGGGGGAGTTTATTCTCCATATTCCGTATTATTCTGAAGTAAGCATTTCTCTTAAGGCATTTTTTGGCATTCTCCTCATTATGTGGAGGAGACGCAGCCTTAAATATTTAATAGATCACTGGGTGGTTACTGATAGGTTATCAGTTTAAAAAGTGGAGAGAAAGGAAGTGCATATTGAACACATCAATTCTGAGGATTGCATTTTTCAATGTGTTTATAAATAACTTAGAACAGAGAATTAATTACTACATTTTCATTTGGGGAGACTTGATGACAGCTGGTACAATAACAAAAACCAAAGTCATTTTAAAGGAAAGAGAAAAATAGCATGGCTAAAGAGGATGGATTTAAAGGAAGTAGATGTAGAGATCAATTCCCCTAACCTCTTCCCACAACTATACGCTTCCAAAACTCAGACATCAGGAATGAAGGAGAAGAGAGGCTCACATGTCAAGTCCAGAGGCCATTTTCGTCCCTACCCATTTTCTTTCATCCAGTCAAATCTCCTAGTCTTTTACATTTTTTTTTAAAAAGTTGTTGTTATTGGTTAAAAAAAAAATAAAAATAAAAACATTTTAAAAAAGGTGTTGTCTAATAATGTGGCATCTTATTTGTTCTCTTTCTCACCGTTTTATGGTTACTACCATTGATAGGGATTGCACTGAATCTGTAAATCACTTCGAGTAGTATGGACATCTTAACAATATTAAGTGTTCCAATCCATGAACATGGGTGTCTTTCCATTTATTTGTGTCTCCTTTAATTTTTTTCAGCAGTGTCTTTTAATGGTTGCACAGTTTTGTTACAGATGGCTGCATGTTTGTGTTATAGTTTTTCTTGAGTGGTAGGTGACTTTGGATATGATGATGGTGCTCTTCCTTAAGATATAGGGTACATGGAGAGGATCAGTATGCGGGGCATGTGGAAGACCGTGAACCTAGTGTTGGCCCTGCTGAGTTTTAAATACTCATGTGGCATCTACAAAATGTACTTGGATGCAGAGATTTCGAGCTAGACACTGATGATCGATAAAACCATAAGATTGAGTGAAGATGCTTAGGAAATACATGTACAGAGAGGGGGGAAAATCAGTTATCTTTTTCTTCCTCATTCATCCCAATAATAAATCATCTAAGTGAGACAGTATACCAACCTGCTAACCCTATTTCTACTTTGAGTGTAAGCCACAGCAACCACCACGAAAGGAGGAAACATTAAAAGGAGAATTCAGACAAATAATACCTAGTGTCAAGGTTGCAAAATCATGAATACCTGCTTATTGCTTTCTTCTAACTGCCTGAAGATCATATTTACTAATGACGTTTTATCCAGTAAGATCTCCCTCTAAGGGCTTGTAATTTATATGATTCTTTTCTCATTTCCCCTGACAGAAATAACTTTGGTCTTGAAAGCTTGGGGAAGAAGAGACTTAGCTCCATTTCTCCTTGTCTAATCATTTTCTCATTATTTTCTCTGATCTTCAGCTCAATTGACAGGCCCAAATGATTTCATTAAGGCCTTTTTTTCTTATCGAGTAGAACCCAATCTCTTTAAAATATCATGTGAGGCCTTTAAAAATGGCATAGATTCTCTCCAGTCTAGACTGATTTAAATGTGATTTGGCAATGAAGGAAACTGTGCTGGTAGACAGTCAGCTGTGTCATATCACTGAAGTGAGATGACAGCGTAGAGACTAAGCCCCTTCAGCTTCCCTCAGCCCCTCCTTCCAAGGAACTAGTGGAGTTTTGTAATTTCTAAGTATTACTTGGTCCAATTCGAAACACTTTTTATTGTTTTATTATGGTTTAGATGGGATTTAAAGGGATGGAAGATGCGTGACAATGGTGATTATTTTCCTCATAGCCCTTAAGATTATAGAATTTTATATTTGACACTTAATTATCATTAAGACATAACTTCCATGAGGGCAGGGACCTCATTTTTTGTTCACAAATGAAATTTGTTCACAACTTCATTTGCAATGCTTAGGACAGTGCCTAGCATACAGTAGTCACTCAACAGAGAGTTATTGAAGTAATTTTTATGGTCAGACCATGTATTGGATATGTGTTCATTTTTGGTTTGGAAAATATAACTGGCTATGTGACTTTGCATTAAATACAATTACTAACACATTTTTGTAATTTATTTTATAGTTGCTTTGATGACTTTTCCTAATATCTTATTTCCTAATATCCATTGAATCTTGGGTCTGCCATTGGGCACTGTTATCAGATGTGAAAATGTAGTGATGTAGATTTATACCTTGTATTCATTGTTGCTTGTTTGGTCTACAAAGAGATCTTGATAATCAACACTTGTATTTAAGTCCTGAGAAAACTCAGAGAGCTGGTGATTAGGGGGCCTTGTAGCTGTCACTTTGATTTCAGTGGACTTATACTTCAATGCTTTGCCTAGGAGCACTAGAAGAGAGACAATTTCTTTTACCGTCTCCCTATAGAAAAACTTCACCAGCTTTGTAGGAAAAAAAAAATGACACCTAGTGACTGACTTTTCATCTGGAATTAATGTAATCAGCAACATCTAAAGAAGGTAGATAAGAGATGTTTTCATTTCAATGAAATCAAGATTTTCAAAGCTTTTGAGCTGCTAATCCCTTTCTCTCCTTTCTGCTACTTTTCTCTCTTTTTTTCCAATCGAACGTCTGCATCAAAGCCACATCTCTGATATTACCAGAACAATCAGAAGCAAGGTGAACATGCAATTCATGATGATCGGACACTGTAACTTCACAGAGCAGCAGCAGATCTAAGATGAGGTTTGCAGTAGTGCCCCATCCTGATTACCAACACACCAGGAAGTGGAATGAAAGGTGCCAAGTTGGATTATCCGGGGGCTTCTTGGTAGCCATGGAACTTGGTGTACCCTTTAATGAGAGATAAAACCCTTAGAGAAAGTCAGATGCTACAAAATGGAGGTGTAATGACCATTTTCTCTGTGGTCAGGACCGGTTTTCTATTATCCTCTCATGGTTTTGGGAAATGACTTTACATTGACAACTGAGAGCAATGGAGCTGGGGATCTGGGGGAATGGGAAAATGCTCTGAGGACCAGGTGCTCTGGCTTGCTAATTAGGTTAAATTTAGACAGTGTGACATGTTTGTACATGAAATACTGTTACAGTAGATGAGGTGGCTATGAATCCCACAGCAGAAGCAGAAAGAAAACAAAGTCAAAACACGATATTATATTTGGGAACTCACAGTTGTTTATATCATCACCAGGCAGTTTTGGTCTTCTATATTGTGGAAATTGGATTCACTGTTTAAACCGAGTATACCAATAAAGTGGAAGAAAATACTAACTTGGGAAATATTTTAGCCTGTGCATTATAGAAAATGATCTTTTAGAAAATTAGCCTCTTAGATTAGGTGGGCAATCTTACCAAATTAAATATTGGCCCCAGTTTTTGGCTGGGAGAACCAAAGAGGGAGCTTGCACTGTGGACTTCAATTTCTCTCCTTCCAATCTTCAGTTTTCGGGCTCAGGAAATCTTAGCTTCTTGCCAAATTGCTGACTTGGACTGCCACTGAAAATACTCTGAAAAAAGGGAGATGGATGGAGTTAGAAGAGATTCTTTTAATATGAGATATACTTCCGAAAGACAGGGGGCTATGTGCTTTTCTCTTGGTTAGTTAAAATTCTGTGTGGCAGCTTGGAGGCAAAATCTTTGCTTGAGCCATCTACCTAATAAGAGTCAGGGCTAGATAAGAGGGGATGTATAGACTGTGGTGGGAGTCTTGGGTAATAAATTAGTAATGGCTAATGGTGGAAGGCGGTGCAATGGAGAGTTAGGAGCTCAGGCTTGTGTGCCATTTTATTTAGATTTGTATCCCCACCATGGGTCCTTGGGCCCTTGGGCAAGTAAGTTATTGTCCCAGGCTGGATTTTCTAGAAACCTGACCCTGATATGAACTTAGCATACAGGTCACTTATTATAAAGTGTTCTTGGTCTAATACCTGAGGGAGGAAGGGGACAGAAGCAGGATTGGGCAGAGGGACAAGGCAAGCAGCCATGCAGCAGGGCTCTGGAGCTAGAATGGCCCTACAGAGTTATCCTGAACTGGGCAGAGATGCCCTCATCCTGACCTGTCATTGGAGGTGGGTCCTGAGAAGGGGAGTGACTTCAGTCAGACAGCTCTGCTGCCGAAGCCTCCTTGAGGAGCCGGGAGTGGGAGGCTGTCTGCCAGCAGCTGAGGCAACAGATCTGTCAGTACAGGGAGCTCTGGGTGGTATCGATGTCCACAAGGCTGAGCTTCCCTGGGTCTCTATTTCCTAAGAATATATTTTTTTGAGAATTAAATGAGATGATATGTATAAAGCACTTAGAACCGTGCCTGGCATGGAGTAAATACGTAATTATTGCTATGTATCAGGCAGGATATAAATAATTTTCCCAGGGTTTCCTAGGTGATAAGTGATGAAGATTGCCTGGGAACCGAGACCTCTCTCCAGTTTGTTTTTAGTTACGACATCAAGTATCTAGCTTGCTAGAATCCGTGTTAGTTTGAACAGGTTTACTTCAGCCCTGTTTTGTCAGTGATTGTATCTGCCATAAAAAAGGCCTCCAGAGACGCGGCTGGCTGCAGGGGCTCTTCTTCCCTCTGCTGGGCAGCGGTACTTCCGTCCCTCTCCTGCCCCTTTCCTTTCCCTCTACAGAGCTCTCTCCTCCCACCCATCGCCCCCTTCCCTGGCCTCTCACTTGTCTCTAGTGATGGGCTAGGACATGATTTGGGGCAAGAGAGCTGACCTAAGTAACAAGAGTGGAAGGAAGGAGGAGAGGTTAAAAAAAAAAAGCAGGACAGCTTTCCCAGTCTCCAGACTCAGGCGCTCTGCCTCTCCCTAATACTTTCCAGCCTCCATTCCCATTCTCCTGGGCTCTGTTCTTTATATTTTGTGCTCTATCCTAAGTCCAGAAATGGAATGCTAGAGTATTCTTTGTAGAGTGAGATATTAGAGCTTTCATTTGAAACTTAGATGAATCTTAACTTACTTTTGCATCCGAAGATCCATGTTGTAGACATTCTATGGAGAAATCTCTTTCTAGGGGCCGCAAATTGATATGTGAATGAATGGTTAGAACACAGTCTATTTATAAATTCAAATTGCCTGTATTTTCTTTTCCCCTGAGTTACGAATTGAATAGCCAGTGAGGTGTTTGGTTTTTTTTTTTTTTTTTAACTATATCTTCATATATGCATTGATGAGAAAACATTTGTAAATAAATTATCATATGAGTAGTATTCTAGGGAATACAATGAAATAAGAGAATCTGTGTTTTCAAAGAGCTTACAGCTTAGTTCAGAGTTGTATTACACAATAAAAAGTGGGGCTGAATTTTTAGAGGACTCTGTTTACGGCATACTTAGTTCTGGGTTCACAGGACAAACTTAAAACTGAAAATTTTTAGTTGTTGATATTAAATGCAACATACATACATTATACAGCTAAGAGAGCAATAGGAATGTAAATAATTTGTAATAACTAAGTGCTCAACACAATGGTGAAATCTATCAACTGTCCTCCTCAGTCTTACCATAGCTTTCCTCATCATGACTTTTAGGTTCTTATTCACCAAAGAATCAAAGCAGATAAAGGCCAAAATTCTATGGACTATCTTTACCCTCTCAATTAACCCTTACCAGGGGAGAAAGGGTGATTTAATTTTGTTGATGCCTTGGAAGGAGACAATGGGCATGGGCATTCCATTCTTTCTGTTCTCCTTTGGGGCAGACCTGCTCACAAAGTGCCTGAGTTCTCCCACCAGCGGGAATCCTTCCTGGTGCAGCACGTCCTACAACCGAGTATGTAAGTCTAACTGTGGAATTCAGGGTTGCGAGGCCCACTGACCTACAAATATAAATCACATTCTCCAGTATCAGCTTAATTAGTAAATTGTTGATACTGTATTTGAATTCCATCTGTCTTATTCTTATCTCATTCCCAGTTTGAACCAGATTGGTTCAAAGCCAGGATTAGGGATTCATTTATCAATTTCTAACTCAAATGTAAAGGTCAGGTGTTAGGGTTTCTTAAGTTAGTTATTAACTACAGACCCAGACTGCTTCACACTAAATAGATCAGCATTTATTCAGCAACATTGTGTGTGTGTGTGTGTGTGTGTGTGTGTGTGTGTGTGTGTGTGTGTGTGTGTTTCTTTTAAAGAGAAACTCTTGGGAGGCAGGAGTTAGATAGAAATTGCTAATTTGGGTAGACCCTCATCGATTCAGCTGAACAACTTGTTATTAAGCTCCTGAGATGGCCTAGGTGGTACACCAGGCCCAGAGGACACAGACATTAATAGGACATGCCCAAGGGGCTTTGGATGCTATAAAAGGTAATGGTGTAGGGGAGGGGAGGGAGGGTAAACCAGGCTCAGGGTGAAAGCATGGTTATTCTCTTTTTCTATAACACTATTAATGAATAAACAGCACTTGGGATAGACTGTAGGGTCGTGTTACCCTGGTGATAGGACTAGTGAAAAGGAGTCCAGTGTTCTTCTTCCCATGTCAAGTTTGTATAATGGATAGAGTCATCGTCTTAATTATATAGAGCAGAATAGATGAAAGTTAAAGAATATGTGTCTTGGAGCCTGACTGACTAGGTTCATCGCCTTGCTTTCTAGTTGTGTAATCTTGGGTAAGTTACTTAACTCCTCTGTTTCTGCTTACTCACATGAGAAACAGATGATAATGGTATACTTGCATCATAGTGTTATGATGAGGATTAAATGAGCTGATATAAGTAGAGTGCTGAATGCTGTGCCTGGCACAGAGAGGTTCTCAACAGAGGTCAGCTCCTGTTGTTAGTTATTATCAAGAATGTGCATATGTGTCGAAAATTTAGCTAAACTACTCCATGATATTGCTGCCTCGGCATCTATTTTGTGCGGCTGAGCAGCCGGCAGGGGCCTTGAAATGACACTAGCCCACCTGGAGATCTTGTGCACTAGATAATAGTCTTAGGGAATCATGAGCAAAGGTCTTAAGTTTCTGATATAACTTCCCAGCAATTCTTGTGAGTAAGTCACTCGGGAGCCTTCCCCTTGTGTGCTCCTTAGGTAACACCGCCTTGTAGCTTACCAAAACTCTTCTATTTTTGGTCATTCTGGCCTTAGCTTGAGAACTCCAAAATACTCCCCTCATGGTCTCTAATAAAGGTGTGTCCTAGGTCCTGCCTGCTCTCTCTACCTGCACCCTGCCCTGATCTCCCCATGTGGCAGCTCCCAGTGTGTGCTGTGTACTTCCTCCCAGACTTGAATAAACTTCTCTATTTCAATTTCCTTGGTGTGTTTTGTTGTTGTTATTGTTGTTGAACCAAGGCTTTTCATCCAATGCCCTAAGGCTCTATTTAACAAATGTTAATTTAAAAAAGTCACCACAATGTGGCATAGGAATGAGGAGAATATAAACGAGGAAGACGAGCCAAGTGGTTCTTTATAGCTCACTGGAAGGCTGTAGGTCTAAGACTTTCTTCATCGTCATGGTGGAAACATATACAATTAATAGCAGAAAGGGCTTCCATATCCAGAAAGGAAAATCAACGACTGCCCAGCCTCTTCATTTTACTCCTGGGATTTTTTTTTTTTTTTTTTGCATCTACTTGGTATAGCAGGTAAGCTTGGTGCTTGCCTAGCTCCAGTGGTAATAAATAAGGTCAACATTTGGCAGCAAGAGGCAGAGTGATTTGCAGTTCACCAAATCCCACTTGTTTTAGATGAGTGGTGACATACGAGGCCAAACCTGAATGTTCTTTATTCACTTGGGAACTACAGATATTGATTTCAAATGCTTATTCTGATTGTGTTTGAAAAGTTGGACAAAGTGCTTATCATTGAATTCAAAAAGGCATTTATCAGATGCCTACTAGGTACGTGGGTCCATACTGGGAACTTAGTTATTGTATAGTTTAACCTCATAAAAACCATTTGAGGTAGACGTTGTTATCTTGGTTTATAGATAAGAAAATTAAAGTTTAAGATCTTTCTAAAGACAATAAAAAGAAAGTTGCTAGAGTTTGAATCAGGTCTTTAATTGATTTCTTAAAAGTTATGTAGATTTAATGAGGTCCTATCATGTGCTATTAGCATATTGTCTACTACTTTTATGAATTTTAGGGAATTTTAGAAATACAAAAAGTCATCAAGAAGAAAATTAAAGTCTCCCATAATAGTGCAACTTAGAATTAGTCACTTTAAGTTTGGAGTATTTAAAACCAATTTTAATGTATATGTACATGTCTGTTTTTTTCCTGACCAAAGGGAACTTCTGCTTTCTATGTTCTTTTAAAAAAAAAAAACCCTTTAAATAATATGTTCTGAAGGTTTTTTTCATGTTTTTAATAGTTTTTCAAAACCTTATTTTAAATTGCCACATCCCATTATGTGGATAAAGAAAGTCCTTATTGTTCAAATGTATGTTTCCCATTTCCCCCATTTTAAACAATGATGCCATAAACATCTTTGTATATAGTTTCTGTGCATATCTCTAATTATTTCCTGAGAATAGATATCAGAAGAATAATTACTATATAAGCAGTTTTTCAAGTTACTTTCTGCTGTGTAACAAACCAACCCAAAACTTAGCTGTGCTATGCAACCACCATTTTATTATGCTCATGGATTCTGTAGGTTAAGAATTCAGAAAGGACACAGCAGGAATGGTTGTTCTCTGCTCCATGATGTGTGGGATTTTAGCTGGGAGACTCAAAGACTGGGCTCACCTAGGTCTGCTGACTGCTTTTTCTACATGTGGCCTCTTCAACCTGGTGATCACAGTGTAGTCATACTTTTATGACTTGGCTCAAGGCTCCAAGAATATTTCAGTGGCACAAGGCAGACATATATAAGCTTTATGAACTAGACTTGTTGGCCACATGGTGTCACTTTTACTGTACACTATTGGTTGAAGCAGTCACAATTCCACCCCAATTCAGAGGAGAGGATATAGATCCTACCTCTCAATGGAGAGAGTGTCAGAGAATTTATGGCCATGTTTTAAAACTATCAGAGAAGATATAATCCATTTCAAGATTTTGACATATATTATCAGGTTGCTTCCCAGAAATGTTATATAAAGCAACAGTTTTTCCAGTAGTGGCTGATAGTATACTCTTACACCGAATATTGTAATTTTAAGAGATATTTGTCTATTTGGTAGGCAAAAGATAGCATATCGTGTCATTGTAGTTTTCAAATATTTTGATACTAGTGAGATTATATATATATATATTTTCAATCACTTGTCAAAATGTTACATGAATTTTCTATTTTTTGCTTATTTTTTTGTTGGAGTAATCATCTTTTCCTTCGTTAATTGGTAGGTGTTGTTTACATGTTAAAACTGTGTTCTGACTCTAAATTAAGTTCTTTCATCATCACTCCTTAGCAACTCTAATCAATAAACATTTTTAGTACTATGCATAAGGCATTGTTCACTTGTAATCCCAGCTCTGTTTCTGTGTGGCTTAAACAATTTAATTAAACCTCTTGGACCATGGTTTCCTCTCCAATAATATTGGGATAATAATATTTTTACCTCATTGGTTATTGTGAGGATTCAGTAATGTCCATGTAAATGCTTAAAAAAAGGCTTATTACATGCTAACTGTCCAATAAAGGTAAGCAGTTTTCTTAATATTATTACTGTCACCTTTATGGTTGAATATACAATCTAATATTTATGAGTATTCTAGTGATGATTTCATTATTTCTATTGCCCAATTTGTAACTCTATAACTGTGGATCTGCTAGTCATATCAAAGCCATTTAGTTTATGAATTCAAGGAGTCATGGTTAATCTGAGAAACATTTCATCTTTTGTTTATTATATTAAACTTGGTTCTCAAGTTTCTCAAAGGAGGTAAGCCATTACCAATGCTGGATGGGCTTTGGAACAGGCTTGTGGGGCATCTTAGGTAATGGGTGAGACACTTGGAAATGGTCACCGTCCTTGATTGACATGCCAATATAATTAGAAAGAAGGGAGGGGGGAGTCATTTCTTTGTGAAACTCCTGAGACAGAACCTAAATTTGATGGCATTTCCTATGCCTCTTTCTATTCCTTTAGACCGAGCACAAAATCAAGTATTGTAGAGCACATTATAGACTAGCATTGATAAAAATCAATCAATCAGTCAATCAATCAATCAATCAAACCCTTTTCTCTGGCAAGATAAGTCCCACAGAACTCTTGCTTTGACTCAGGAGAGGCTGTGGAACAAAAGGTCGGGGCTCAGCTCCCAGGCTCTCATTACCTCCAAGGGTGTGCCTTCCTCTCAGCCTGGTACAGCTTCCTTGTGCTCTTTCCTTTCTGAGCCTCATGGGGGTGTTGGAGAGCCATGCATTGATGGATGGGGGATGAGGGAGGATGGAGTGAGACCTAGCCAACACCATCCCCACCACCCCTGGGGCACTGAACATTTGTTGTCTCTAAAGAGGGTTTCTCTGGCTCTAGCCCAGCTGTCCCTGTATGATAACTACCATGACTAATACTCTGGTGATGAACCACTTCGGGTCTCTGCCTCCGGGCCTCTGATCACTGTGAAATATGAGTTGGGGGAGTTTTCTCTTACAAAATGCCCTCCTGACTGAGCCTTTATGCAGGCATCGGGTGTCAGCACTTGTCCCAGACAATGGCTTTGGCTAGACAGTGACAGATTCAGCCTCCTGTTCAGACTGTCAGGGGAGTCTCCCCTTCTGGCTTGGACTTGTCACAGGAGTGCCTGGCCCAATCCTGGGCTGCACCTGTGCTTCCAAATGTCAGTAGGCTTGAGAGCCAGCCACTTTCCAGCATACTTCTCATCAAGGTCAGCTGGCATGATGGGACAGAAGAACTCCTGAATTGAGACAAACCTGCCGCTTTTGTCCTTTGCTCCTGCATCAGAAGATAGACCTTTTAACATCAGAGGCCCAGAGCTTGTCAAAGAAAGCATTTGAGTAGATCTTTGGCAACAACAACAACACAAACAAAAATACACTCATGTAAAAAAATAAAACAAAACAAAAAAATCTTACCCAGAGGTAATTAGTCCAGGCAAGTTTACTTCTTTGAAATGTCCTTTCCAAGTTCTCTTTAACATTATCTTGTCAGTCTTGGTTGAATATGAAGTGAAGGAGAACAAAGCTAGTTATGGATGGTAAGAAAGAAAGAGTTCGTATTAGTGGCCAGTTTTGAGATTATGCCAGAGTTGGCCATATGGTGATCATAATGATGATTTATAAATTAGAAGTGCAATCTGATGGCTTATGGACTGAATTTGGCACAAAGGGTTTTTATTTGGCCTAGACTGTTTGTTTGTTTTTAATAGAACTTGATGCTAATATTTAAAGTTTAGAATATTTCACATTCAAATGTTCTGGCTTCTCTTCAAAAAGTAAGCTCTGGCAATATCGAGCTTGCCTTTTTGCACAGAAACAATTGAGTTAAACCATGTTGTTTTTACTGTTCACTTTAGAGAGGGCATATACTCTTTAATTTTTCTCAGTCTTCATCTCTCCCCATTGTTATACCCGATTGGCTTCTCTTATTTCTGTTACATGGATGATTCTGTACATTTGAGTTGGATGGTTCAAATACTGAGCTTCAATTCTATACTCAATCTTAAATGAACTCTATTTAGTACTTTTTTTTTTTTCCCTACAGGGATGATATGTGACAGGATGTTGCTTGAATTTTCATGATTTAAATGCAATGAATAATAAGAAAGAAGAAAAATGGTGGTTTTATTGGTATGTGAAGACTGTAGTTAACAATTCCTAGGCCTTAGCTCTTGACCTTAGACGAAGGTTCTATAAATGGTAAACTTTTTGAAAAGTTTTGGTGTTTCTACTGAGAGAGGAAGAGAAATACATTAATTGAAATCCGTTATCTCAGTTTTAATCCTTACAAATGTTTTTCCAAGTTAATGATACGTTTTATTTTCCATGAATGAGTAAATGGAGCTCAGAGTTAAAAAATTTACTCAATGTTTTAAAGCTGGAACTTAAGTGAACCAGGACTTAGTCCTTACTCTTCTCTACAACAAACTGCCCTACCCAATAGAATCCTGTGGTGTATATTTAGGCTAAAATTCAAGTATTCCTGAAGAGATAAAGTGACTAACTTTGTTAAATAGGCTACATTTGGACTTTAGAAGCATGTATTTAAGAGTCTTTGATAATTAAAAAGAAATAAGTCTCGTTCACGATGAGGATTTTTTTCCTTTAATTTTTTAACTCACATGATTTGTAGATGAAAATGGTGCTTTATTGATTTTGACGATGAAAATAATAAGAAAAACCTTACAGAGGACTCACTATGTATTTCTGCAGATTACCTCATTTAACCCTCTCAACAACCATACAAGTTAGGTAAAATTATTATTCCTATTTTATATACGACGAAACAGAGGAAGAGAGAATGAGGAGAGACTTGAATAAAGTGCTTGATTAGGTAGGTTGGGATCAGTACTGTCAACGCAGTTTAGCATTCTACCTTTCTGACCCTTGATGAATATTAGCCAAGATACTGGACATGCTGGAACTGAAGCCTTTCTACAATCTATATCTAGCTGTGCTAATCAGCTGTCTCCTGTTCTCTGCGGGTAATACTGGAAAAACCCCTTGAGGACTTGTTTGCCCAAATAGAAACCTTAAAAGTGTTTCCATGAATGATGGTTTAGAAAGGCCATTAGTAGTTCTGATAACTGTAAATAAATTGTTTTGAAGTGATAGTTATGGGATGGATCACTTATGGTTAAGTGATGTATTATGGGAATTGTCTGAATTTTTCACTTATGAGTTTTATTGATTATGAGAAAAAAGCATTTTGAGTGATAATAACTCCACTGTGCCAGCTTTGCTATTTGAAGTCTGTATAGATTAGGTTAGTTTAAATGAAATATTTGGATTGAATGCATTTGAGGTATAGGAAAGTGATTAAATCCTCTCCATGCCCATCACTAAGGAACCACATGGGGCCAAGTTGCCCACCTTGAAGTAGAGAAGTTACCTTGAATAGATTTGAAGGGATTGTTTCTGATGCCTCTCTTTGAAGAATTTCTGTCGCCATTCGCTCTTAATGTAGTTGGGAGACTGGTCTATGTCTTTTGAAGCCCAGAACCCGGTGACCCTCTACTGTCATAGAGAACACGTGAGAAACAGTTATATCACCCTGCTCTTCCCATCATTCCTCTCCACATTCCTGGGCTAAGTTGGGATCTCAGAGGTGTCCATAAAGCTTGTGTGCATGCAACCACACCAATGGCTGCTATGCATCCCTTTGTAGTGACCAAAGTCTTGTTTTGGGGAGTATTTAGGTAGGAAAGTTACCTGAGCAACTCGTGGTTAAGGCATTATAAAACTTCTCTCTGCAGATTTAACTGGTAGCCGTCTGACATACTCCTTCCTGTTTCTGGAGATATAATGGATTGAAATTGTCAGAAGAGCTAAGGTTGCCCCATGTTTTATTGCTACTGGTTCATTGAAAGCCAGGGCTGAACTCAGTACTTTTTGTACTATTGCCTTGCCATGTTTCTTTGTGGGCTACTTTTTCTCTGACAGTATTCTACATCTCAGTGTTCCCAGGTTTAATCTCAGGCCTTTTCTTGTTGCTTCCCTTCTATACCCTCCAAGACAATTTAGTTTATAAACAACCTATATCTTTAGCTACCACTTCAAAGCTAATGACTTCTAAAGAGACAACTTCAGGCCATTTTTTTCTCCTGAGCTGGAGTCCTATGTTACCCACCGCTCATAGAACTCTTTCCTGTGGATGTTCCATTGGCTTCTCAAGAACAACAGAAATTTCAGAGAAGCTGCTTTCAGTTCAATATAAGCAGTTGGACTTTCCAAAACAAGGGATAAGGCTCTAAATAGTGAAATAACTCTTATTACTGAAACTCACACAGAAGCCAGGCTATTATAAAGGCGATTCCCCCTCTGGGGTGAATGGCAACTTGCTTATCCAAATATTGTTTTTATCCAAACATCGTGAGAATCTCTTTGACTATCCTGTTTCTTATTTAGTTTAGTCATTCAGTCAACATTCAACAGCATTTATTGAACAACTATAAAGACTCTGGAACTGTGTCACAAGCTTAGTGTACAAAGATGAACAGGATGCTGTCCCTGTCCCAGAGGAGACCAGGATGTAAACAAAAACTAGCTTTTAGAAGTGCCTTGCTGGCAATTTCTCAAAGCCCTCCTCTGCATCAAATGAGTAAGGACAGACTTGGGGGTCAGGATAAAAGAAACTTCTGTTTTCTGTTGTGAGAGAAAATTTTCCCTCAGAGAAGGTGACATCTGCAATGTTTTAAGTGAGACCGTTATCAGTGCTCTGGGGACACTTCATTTTGAATTTTTTAAAAGCAAATATTTCGGAAGCAGGTATGTTTGCTTGATACAATAAAAGTGACCCTAGGAAAAGTCCTGTTCCCAGAATCAGAAAACTAGTGTGGCTTCTGTCCAACCAAGGCCTTTGGATGGAGGGCAATATTGAAGAAGTTGCCTCAGTGCAGAATTAGACCTGAAAGAGGTTAAGGGGTGGGCTCGGTGTCTTTTTGAGAGCAGTTCCAGCAGAACTCTGTGATCAAGTGAAATGGTAAGTAGGATCTACTATGGGATATCTTTGGTTAATTGAGAGTTTCATCATCTGTAATTGAATCCTATTTTAGATTTTAAAAGTATGCCATTCTTCTAGTTCAAAAACCATTTTTCAAAAGAAGTTAGTTTAGGCTACTCTATGAACGAATGTAGGATGGTTCATTTAAAGGAGAAGAAAGTGGAACAATTGGTTATATTTTTTAGCTTCATATCAAACTTATTTGTTTATGATTTTTTTCTCAGAGAGCAATAATTCCATTGTTCTCTGCATAAAACACATTTATGTCACTGATGAGTTGGCTGCAGATTCTTTCTCTAAATAGAGTGTTCCTTGAATATGATATTACTCCTTCAAACATCTGGTGTTTTCAGGATATTTCTGGAGGCAAAGTTGCACTGTTTCTTCCTACGCTGAAGAACAGGACACATCTAAGAGTTTCCAGCATTGCTCTCTCCTGGGGGAAGCTGTCTTTTGAGCGATGTGGGTGATTAGATGATAGAAGGCAAAGAACTTTGCTTGCTCAGAACTGGGCCCAGAGGAATGAACTGTGCTGCTGCCCCTTACCGAGGGTCCAGGAGAGCCTCTATCAGGGAGTGGAAATCAGCTTCTTTTAGAACTCAGGAAAAGCCTCAAAGAAAGATTATTTTCAGCAGGGGAACTTATGTTTTCTAAAAATTGATGATAAATTTTAGCTCTCATTCTAGTCAATACCAGAAGCCAGGAGCTAAGCTCAGTGGGATCCTGGGCAGCTTTATTTAGGGCAATCTTTCAGGACTTTCTACTGAACCCGAAGAGAAACATAGCATCACTCATTCTTGGGGGGACCCCTCAATTAGCTGGTGCTGAACCATCAGGGACATCTGATTGTTCCCCCTCTGTCCCGTAGCGGCAGCACCAACTTCCCTCTGTTCACATGACACTGCAGCATGGAAAGAAGCTGAGAGCTGAGTTCAGCTTCTAGATGGAATATTTGTAAAATACAGTCCACTCAATTTCACCAAATGTAGCAATCTGGATTATAATGTACTATTAATCTCCACAGGAAACAAAAATGGTATTATGAATTTATGTCAGTTACGATCCTACAGATGATAGTATTATCATATATCAACTTGTCATAAATTACTCAATAAATTAACAATAGAACTTGGAGGGGAGAGCCCAAGATTTATCTCATTCCTCTTTATCACGCTAAACCATAAAGGGGTTTTGAGGGTACAACGATGTCATAATCGTCTGATTGTTCATGCCTACCCTTTCAATGTAGACTAAGAAGAACTTGAAAGAACTATGTGAAATCCTGAGTGGGTCTCTACATAATATGACATATCCAGCAGAATAGGTTAAAGATGGGGTTTCCCGTCTTTTGGAGAGAACGCTACTATTGTGCCTACTGAGTTCTAGTCTGATTTGAGGCTAGAGTCTTAAAGATCCTATTCCAAAAGAAGACATTATTCTCTTCATGGTGGATTCTTGAATTTTTTGGTATTAATGAGCTCTTGTTGGGAAGTTTAGGGATCTAGATTTTACTCAGGCTGGGATTCTAGTTGTCGGGCAGGCAATCACTTAACTTCTGTGGGCACCATTCCCTTATCTTTAAAGGAAAGAGGGTTAAATTGGATGCTTTATTAGATCTCTTTTTGATCTAAAGTTTATCTTATAGGAAAATCCTTTACTCTATTTTGATGCTGATTCACTTTTCTATCATTCACTCATTCAATAGCTATTTATAGACTACATATTTATGTTTCAGGCACTATGCTGGGTTAAGAGATATGCCTGTAATGGTGAATAGCAGAATCTTTCTTTCAAGGAGCCCAACATATAATATGTATGTAGGGAGAGGGGGGTGGTGATAATTGATACAGGTAGATCAATAGCAAGTATCCAATGTCATGCATGATAATCTATAAGAAGTAGAAGGTGCTTTGGTAACTCAGAGGAAGGATACCTCACTTAGTCTTTGGAGACGGAAGCAGATAAAGACAACTTCTAGGAGGAAATGATATTTAAATTCAGAGTTTTACTGAGCAAGAGGGTGAGGGGTTAGAGCAGAATGGGTCATATTCTGAAGTAAGGGATTGCACTAGGAGAAAGAGAGAGAGAGAGAGAGAGAGAGAAGAGAAGAGAGAGAAGAGAGAGAAGAGAGAGAAGAGAGAGAAGAGAGAGAGAGAAAGAGAATGATACTCTTGTGGGAATAGAGGGAATTCAGCATGAAAGCCACAGCATAGAGAGGAAGGGAGAAAATGGCAAGAGACAACTAGAAAGTGGAGTGAGGGCAAGTCATGAAGTACATTGTACTTTGAACCAGGGAGTTTGGATATCATTCTGAAAATTGGCAGAAAAAAGGGAGCTTTTGAAGCAGGGGAGTGAAGCTTTCAGCACTTTGCTTTAGAAAGATCTTTGGCTACTGTGTGTAGAAGGTATTGTTGGGATGGGGAGTGGGGGTAGCTTGGCTGCAGAATGCTGGACCGGAGGGGAAGCCAGTGAAGATGCTTTCATTTGTTGACAAGGCCAACAGCTGCATAACTGGAGGAGTTTTACAGGCTGTTGAATGAGGTTCTGAGGCTGTTAGTCTAGGAGTGAATGATGAGAGGGCACTAGATGCTACTCGTTAAACCTTGGCCCCCTCTGTGAGTGCCTCAGCAGGCTGGAGAGGAGCTGCTCACTGCCTCTACTAACCTGGGTGCTGAGGCGTGTCTCCTGTCCAGATCGGAGATGGCATTTGCAGCCTCACCAGGAGTGGAGAAAGAAGAGCCAATTCCCTTGCAGGCTGATAAGAAGGAGCTGAGGCTCCTTCGGGCGGGATTTGCTCATTCCCTGACTGAGTTGTCAAAATGGACCTATATGCCCCACAATTCCTGTCTATGCCTTTGAATGACCTTTTCACTCTGTTTTACTTTGTTGACTTATATGATACTTGGACTTTCAAAAGATGTGCAAATTCCTCTTTTGTTGGAAGCAGATATCTTGGTCATGCTTGTAGAGGGCTGCAGGGCCCTGGATGAGGGGCCTATCAGACACCCAGCCAGATTCAGGGCTACAAAGGAAAACAGGCTTGGCCATATGTCTCAGGGCCCTAAGGTGCTCGTAACTCATAGCCATGGGCAGGTCTATGGAAAGCACAATTTCATGTATTCAAAAGAGACTTGGAGACCATTCACTGATTATTACTCATCATATCACATTTTCCCTGTATACCACGCTTCAGTGGTAGGCCTTGTGCTCAGTGCTTTTCATGCAGCATCTCTATTAATCCTTACTACAACCTGTGAAAGTAGTATTGCTGTTTTTAACATGTGGACACGTAAGCCCGTGGAGATTATGTCTTTTGTTCAAGCTTAAGTCATGTTAGAGCTGGGACTCAGACCTAGATCTGCCTGACTTCAAAGCTTTCCTCTGCACAGCTTCAGTGGTTGTGTCAATGGGGCTAGGTCCTGGGCAGATGGACTATCGTTCCCCAGAAGCTTCACTGACCCTGGAGGACTGAGGGTAGGCCTGTGTGTATGTAGGTATTTGCTTCTTGGAAGATGCCACAGTAAGTGGAGGACTACCAGAAACTCCAAACTCCCTCTTCCTAGCCCAGGGATAATGACAGATGATAGACATAACTTCTGGGTATGTCCAGATATATTCTAGAACAGAAAGAAGAGAGATGTGATTCCAGCAGAGCTTCCATTTCTGGGCATGGCAATACAATGGTGTGTGCATGTGTTTGGCGCAGGGGTTGCAGATCTCTGGGCCCTCTCACCTGACAGCTATAAAGACATAAACAGTAACCTTAGAGCTTGGTGAGTTTGTCTGGACTCCAAATAAAGTGACCTGAGCAGCTGGTACTTAGTCTCTATCAAATAGTCACACTCGAGCTACTGACTCAAGGAAGAGCCCACTTGGAGGACAGCAAATTACAGTCTGTGGAGCAGAGAGGCTGTTTCTCTGCACGGGTTACCCAGATCGAGGAGTTGGAGCCTGGAGAAGTCAGGAAATCTAGAAACAGCAGAATAAAGGAATCCAAGAGCTACTAATTACTTGTATTGTTAAAATATTCTATGTTTACTAACCCTCCATCTAATTAAAGGCCTTTTCCTGGTGATACTAGATAGTTTCTTAGAAGTTTTTGCCATTGGCAGAAGAAATAGTTGGGATTTTTTTGGAGTAATCTATCAACTGCACTGATTTGTCTATTTCTACCTATATAATGAGCATACAGTATTCTCTTTCATTCTGGCAGGCTTAATTCATCCAGTGGTCACTTTTAGGTATGGCTCTTCCATGACCAAGGCCACCGTGACAAGGGGAAAACAAAAAAGATATATTGTGGTCATGCAGCAGAACAAATGATTATAGGCTTACCTGGCTTTACTACTATTCCCCCTAACAAAACAAGTGCTGTGAGAATTGATCTGTTTACAGAGACAACTTTAGAGTATAATGACCCATTCCTGGCTCGCCACATACCCTAGGCTCATTAAATCCATTTCAGTCTTTCTTCTTTGTTGAAAAACTCTCAATAGCACTACTGACTGAAACAACTCAAATTATATCTTGGCTTTTAAGGATCTGCATTATTTGGTTGGTATCTGCACAAGTTATTTAACTGAGTTAAGTTAAAATTGCATACGAGTTAACCTTATCGAACAAATAAATGTGAAACAAACTTTTCGATAGAATTTTGGCTGCATTTTTCAAATGGCATTTCTTCTCTTGAAGCCCTTTGAAGTCAGACTGAATAAAACCCATAATTCAGAATGGCAATAGTTACAATAACCAGGGCTAATTTGGATCAACTCATATGGGCAAACGTACATCTGTGGCCTGGTTTTGAAATCTTTAGTTTATTCTCCTTTTTTTTGGTAGAATCCAGTAATCAGCAGATCTCAGACAGAGGCTTTGCAGAGAGAAAAGCTGTGCTCCTGAGATGTGAGGTATCGTGAAATAAAGTTTTGCTCAAAGGTCAATATAGGATGCTTCTTAGCCATTACCTTACAATCATTAAAATGATTCTTAGCTAAGAAGTGGATACATAGGAATGATATAAAGGTGAACTTCTGGCTTTATACTTATTCAAGTTCAAGGAAAGCCTAGAAGAGAGAATGAGTCTGTAACATCATCAAAATTAAACATTTTTGTGCTTCAAGGAACAGCATCAAGATAGTGAAAGGACAACCCATAGAATGGGAGAAAAATTTTGCAAGTTATACATCTGATAAGGGGCTTATATTTAGTATGTATAAAGAATTGTTACAACTCAATAAAAAGACAACCCAGTTGAAAAATGGGCAAGAGATCCGATTAGACACTTCTCCGAAGAAGATACACAAATGGGCAAATAAGCAAATGAAAAGATGTTCAACATCATTAGCTATCAAGGAAATGCAAATCAAAACCACATAACATATTAATACTAGGATGGCTATAGTTGAAAAGACATAAGATAACAGCTGTTGGTGAGGAGACAGAGAAATCAGAACCCTTATATATTTCTGGTGAAAATGTAAAATGATGCAACTGCTTTGGAAAACAGTCTGGCAGGTCTTCAGTTGATTAAACAGAGATTTTAAAAATAATTAATTAGACGTCTTGAAGGGAGAAAATACAAAGATTACATGTGAAACCCACAGTCCAAACTTCTGATTCAACCAAGCACAGCTAAATTCCAGAGTTGGGTGAGATGGCACAGAGGAATTTTCTTTCAATGCTTTCTGTTTTTGTAACCAAGGAAAAAATTTTATAGGAAATGTGATAGTTAAGTAATCCCAGTAATGGCCAAAGCAGGTAGTGCAGACTTGGAACTGAAAAGAAAACAAACAGAGACGAAAAGACCCATTTCTAAAGTGCATGAAGCCTTTGAATCTGATGTTTTTGTTCCGTCCCATTCAAGGGCTAGTGGTGACTTTCTGAGGGCCTGTTTGTCTGTCATTGGGAGATAAAGAATCAAAGCTCTTCCCATGGCTACTCTCCTTAAAACTATACCTTTCTGAAGGTTTTAATATGTCAGCTGCCTCTGTAGTATGTTTGGGACAGAAATTGTTAAAAAGAAAATATAACAGAGTCTGCAGGCAAGGCAACACTGGAAATTGTCCAGCCATCCAGCAGAGCGTGCACAAAAGAGATGTTTAAAGCAAGGCTTCATGCTGAAAGAAAACCCTTAAGGGAACACATTTTAAGATTCTTTAAAAAGTCTTTGTTTGGCACATGAAAGTGAAATGACCAGAGGGAAGAGGAAGAAGTTAGACGCAGTTGAAGTCCAAACTTCAGGGCAGTTACCTGTTTTCTGTTCTTCCTTATTGTCTTCTTCATTGGATCAGTTATTCTGTTTCCATTTACACTTTAGTGATTGATGAGGGAGAAAAAGAAACCTCAGAAGAAAATGGCATAGAGTCCCTATCAATGAATTGGATTTAAATAGCACACAGGTGGCTGGCAGAGAGAAAACCCAATAGCATAATTAGTCAGAAACCTCCAGTTTAGAAGCACTATTTATGCTATGGCGTAAGCAAAGGATACAGGGTTATTGGAAATTTTGCCCTCCTACCCTCCCTCTTTATTTGGTACAAGTGTGTGTCTGAAGAGCTTAATTAAAAATAGAAAATAAGAAGTACTGAGGGAGACTGAAACAAAAGTCCTTCAGAGCTAGAGCTCAAAGCTTCCTGCCTATGGGTTATCTGTGCTGTATGCTTGTTGGCATATTGTTTTATTAATTGGTGCTGGCTTTTCTGCATGCTAATCAGTGGTTACATGCAGATATTGATGTTAATTAGTGTTTTGTTTTTTTTAAAAAAACAAACCCTTTTTCATGTGAGGCACTCTTTGGAATGTGCATTTACAGGTAAATTGGCCCCCACTTGGGCTGACCTCACGACATTAATTTAACAATTTAGTTCAGTGTAATGTCTTCTATGCTATAGATGTTTCTACAAAGGATTAACACTAGGACTATAGAAAAACTAAGTGGCCTATGAAAATTCTCTATGCGTGTTGGAATAGTTGTCACAGGTTGTGTTTACAGTCTTTGGGAACAAATAACAGGGGTGATTTTATTTAAACTAGAACTCAGAGAAACAGGTGGACACCTTTACTCCAAGAGCACATTGTACCCACCTTATGGCTCTGGTGTTCCTAGCTAGCACTTGCTGGTGGAGAATTGTTTCTGTAGTAGGATCTGGAGAACTTGGATTCCAGACATGGGCACTTCGATCTTGGACAAGTCCCTTAATTTCTTTTGAACCCTAGTTTCCCTTTTTGAAGTAAGATTGGACTAGATGAACTCATACATCTTTCTAGCTCACAGGTTCCATTTTTCTGTGATTTATATGCTTTTGTCTCAGGACTGCCATTCTTGGGACACATTAGGTCTAATTATATAAATTAAAATATAAAATAGGTAAAATATATGGGACGGGAACTTTACGTTTATCTTTATTTTCCTAATAGAAAAGGAAAGTATGTTTGCATAAACACACATACACACATTAAAAGAATTGTCTTTTTTTTTATTAGTAATTGAACTGAACTTCACAGGTAAAGTTTCTTTCCATTAGCCCAATCATTTGTGACGCTGTTATAAATTCACCAGTGTGCAGACCCAGTGGCCCACCAAAGCCAACTACTTTTAATCTCTTTCTCAATTAACAAGCAATTATTGTGCATCCAAAATGTGTTCACACTGTGTTAGAACTCTAGGGCAGTTGAAGAAATATAAAACTTAGTTCAATTAAGAACAAACCAGTGCTACCTTCTTTGGTATTGTGTAAATAATAGGAATTTAAGAAGGAGGAAAAAGAAAGTGGTTCTAGTTAGAGAAAACTTCATTGGGTTTGTGACACGTGGATTGAACTCTGAAGGCTGGGCAAGGTATGGGCACTCCAGTAGTAGGATGGAAGAAATTAACATAAGCAAATGAATGGAGATGGTACTAATCATGACTTGAGCAGGGGAAAGCGAATGGAGGGAGTTTACTGACACGAACAAACCACATTGCCATGGGACATAACCATGAAAATGTTTTGACTTGAGGCGGTGGCCAATAGGGACAGGTGTTTTGAAGAAATCACTAGGGAGTGTGTGTGAGGAACCCCCAAGATTACCTCCTCCATGGAAATGCCATGTGTTGCTAGAGAGAATTAAAGTGTCCATTGCATGATTTTATTCCATTTATTTTATAAGTGTTAGATTACAATTAAGATGATGTTTGTGTGGAAACCTAAAATATCTGAGACCTACTTTGGCCCAGCCTCCCTTTTTTTTTTTTTTTTTTTGAGATTTCAAGGGAGATATAATGCATAGAATGGTCTTCTGAAAACATAAAGCAGATAACATCACTCCTGTGCTTAAATTCTTCTGATGGACTTCCAGCTCCACTCTGATATGTAAGAAGCATGGAAGTCATCTCTTTCATCCTGACAACAAGAAAGGCTGCATACACTGAAAATCAATGACTTTTTGGGACTCATCAGAGAACTGAGGTCTCAGGACAAACCACCACCGTCATATCTGGAGAAACAGGTGCATCCAGAGAGGTGTAGCCAAGATCTGTTTACCTGGAGCAGTAGCTGCTGGAGCCATAGACTAGAAGGAACACTTAAGAGGTAATTTTGATGAATTGCTAGAGGCTGAGTGTAGACTGATTTGAAAGTGAGAAACACCTGGGGGACCACACTTTATAGGCTTTACCTCCAGGACTCCCACCAGATTTTCATGGTAAATATAAGGACTCAGGTTAAAACCTTCTAATGGCTTTCCATGGCACTTAGAATAAAACCCCCATTCTGTATTAAGGGCTAACAGGCCCTGTAGTCTGGCCTCTGTTACCTCTCTTACTCCATTTCTTATTGCTCTCCCCCTTGACCATTTTGCACCTAAATGAACTTCTTTAGGTACACTACATCACGACCTTTGTGTATGCTATTCCCTCTCCTTGAGATGCTCTTTCCTCGCATGTCTTCAGGGCTTGCTCCCTTTAGGTCATTTATCAAGTGTTACTTCTTCAGAAGGCCTTCCATGATCCCATGTTTAAAATCTTAACCTTCCTTATACCGCTCCCTGTGTCTTATCTCTGCTTCATTTTCACCATAGCTATACACCATCTGATGTTCTTACATCTTACTTTTTTTCTTTATAAACTGTCTTTATCCACTAAAATGAAACTACGTGAAGTGGATTTTAAAAAATTATTATTTTTTAAAATACTACATCCCCAGGGCTTAGAATAGAGCTTGGTAGAGAGTAGGTCTTGATAAATATGTATTGTGTGTTTGAAGGAAAAGTGGGTATGTTGTTAAATCCCATGTCCTTAGTGCTTAAAACAATGCCTAGAAGAATGAGAGCTGAATAAAATACTTGTTGAATGAGTGAAAGTAATGTTTAATTTTTAAATGAGTTTTAGACTCAAATTCCAGTAAACTCCAGTGAGCTAAACCATTGGAAGATTTTTTTCTCTTAGGCAGGTTGGGCCTCAGATGGACTCAAATCAAATAAGCCTTGAACTCTGCTGTCTTTCCCCTAATGTACTCCCAGTGGTGTGCTGGAGCCAGTTTCTATCGGTCGTGAGAAACCATTGTTAAATTTTCAGGAAATTTGCAAGCTAGCTGTTAAGCTTGAACTTGGCCGTGGTGGGAGTTTTATTCACAGGAAGTGGCAGACTCTACAAATCAGTGCTCCACATCATCCCACGCCTCTCCCTCACTCCTGGGCTTGGAGTGCTAGTCTTTTACTAGCACATTGGTGGGGGGCAGGAAGGAGATGGGAGAGATATTTTTCTTCCTTTAGTGGTTGTCAACTGAGAATGCACATTTTGATTTACCTGGGGAACATACACACACACACACACACACACACACACACACACACACAAATATCTAATACCTGGTTTCATTTCAGACCTATTGAGTTAGAGCTGTGGTCTATTCATTTTCTATTGCTGCTGCAACAAATTACCACAAACTTAATGGCTTAAAATAACAGAAACTTAACTCTTACAGTTGTGAAGGTCAGAAGTCTAAACTCGAGGTTCCTGCTAGACTTTATTCCTTCTGGAGCATTCAGGAGAGAAACTATTTCCTTGCTTATTCCAGCTTTTAAAGACCACCTACATTCCTTGGCTTGTGGCCCTTTCTTTCATCATTATATCTCTCACTTGTGCCTGCTCTACTCCAGCCTACCTCTTTAAAGACCCTTGTGATTACATTAGGCCCACCCAGATCTCCTGGTTATCTTATCTCAATATTCTTAATGTAATCATATTTGCAAAGTCCTTTTATTAGGTAAGGTAACATATTCACAGGTTTCTTGGAATTAGGACATGTATATCTTTGGAACAATTATTTGGCCCACCACAAGTGGTTGTCAAACTTAGCTGAAAATTAGAATCCTGTGGGAAGCTTAAAAATTCTTATGCCCACGCTGCATCCCAGAACAATTAAATCAGAATTTCCGAGCTTGCACCAAGGTGGTCATATACTAAAAATTCTTCAGGTGATTCCAGTGTGCATGCAGTAACAGTTAAAAAACGCAGATGCCAGCATGGGATCCAGGATGTATGTTTAAAAACATCTCCAGAGGTGAAATCTGAAGAGCGCCATGATTTAGAACTCCTGCCTATAAAACTGAGAATATTTATAGTTTACATTGTTTATGTGTTGGTTTTCCAACCTAGAGAGATTATGAGTTCCTTGGGTTCAGGGTCATGTTTTGCTTATCTTTGTCACCACAGGATAATGTGTGATAAATATTTATTTAATGCATAAGTAAATACTTAAAAAACATTCATGCAATTTTTTGCCACAACATTGTCTACTATAAGATGCTTGCAATCTTTCTAATGTTTGTGGACCTTTAAGAACTTGTTAGGATTGTCGAGGAGGGGCATAGAAGAACTGAGTCATTTTGGTGGGAGAGGAAAATGGCCTTGCCCCTTATCTCACTTGCCTGGCGGCCAACCCATCTTCTTTATGATTTTCCTCTTCTGTTAGGCTCCATTCAGTCTCCTGATGCATCCTCTAGAACAGACAGTTTGTTTATACAGAGCAGGGATCTTCTATATTCCCCAGAAATGTGAGTGTTATAAATTTAAGAAGATAGCCCACATCTAGAGCAGGTGATACAAAGTAGTTGGTGTCAATATTGTTTTATTAACCCAGGGCAACTACTTTTTAAAATATGGGAACTACCTATACACAGATGTATATTGTGAGGTTTTAAAGGGATGTGATTATTCTTTGAGTGGTGGACGCTGAGTTCATCAGCAAAGTAGAGAAGGGCAGGTTATGTTCAAAATGAATCAGTGAATTCCTGCTCTTCTCACTCAGCTACTCTGGCCACAATTGCCACCATCTTTATTGTTGATTGTTCTAGCCAGAGCCAAGTATCCTTCTGTCTGAGAGTCAGCCTTTGGTTGAGCTGGCTGTTTTTTCCTTTTGGATGCAATTCCCTAAGATATCTGCTTAGCCATGTCCAAGTCTTCTTCTATGAGATTATCCATGAGTTAGTCCTGTGAGTTAGTCCTGTTTTTTTTTGTTTGTTTGTTTTTCGTTTTGCTTTTTTTTGCCCCGATCTGCTCCTCTGCTTCACTCTTCTCTCCCCCGCAGATATGGATCACAATCTAGTAACATTTAAGTAAAGTGCTCACTTTTTCCACTTTGCCTCCCCGTTCTAGAATGTAAGCCCTGCAAAGGCAGGGTTCTTAATTCGTTTTGTTCACTGATGTACCTCAAGCCCTCAGAACAGTTCCTGGTACACAGTTGGTGCTAATAAATAGTTGTTGAATGAATACATGGGAGAAAAGGATTCAAACAACAAACACAAACACTAGAGAAACACAGAGGTGGAAGCTGGAGGAAAATGTAGGAAACCGAGCAGTAAGAGCATGGTATGGAGATAATAGGATGCAATGTTCAGGAGAGAGAAAACTTACATACAGGTCAGTGAGAGAGGAGATATAGAGAAGTCAGCTGTGAGGAAGGAGGATGAGATGTCAATGCAGTTTTGATTAAAGTTAAAAGGGAGGAATTATGGTGTAATGGAAGAAACTTACTACTCCTTAGGAATCCAGAAAAAGGCTAAAGACAGTAATTTAACTTGAGAATTGGAGGTACAAGTATGTAGGTACTAATCATTTATAAGCTCAAAGTTCAGGTCTTTGGAAAGAGGCTAGAGAAGAAAAAAAGGCATTTAAGGAGACTGCAGACAAGATTGTGCTTAATATATTTGCACAATTATAATATATTAAGCACGAAGAATTGTGCTTAATATATTTATACCTGAGCTGTCACCAAAAATGGTAATGATGCGATTGAGTGCTTTAATTAAATCTGAGCTGTGCTGACCGTACAATGTGAAAGTGTAAGTATTGTGGTATTTCAGTGGAGTATGATTTGTGTGAAATTTCCTCACTCTCTGCTTCTCATCTGATTTGCGTGTATTGGATTCCTCTGATTAATCAATGGATGTGGCTGGTTGATAGTAGAGGAGGCAGTCTAGAAGGACTAGTTCCAGGGATACTAGAAACAGAGGAGCAGGCCAAAACCAAGGGTACAGGATAGCACCACACACACACACACACACACACACACACACACACACACACACACTCTCACACTCTCACACAGACACACCGCACCGTATAATGCCACTCTCAGGATTAAGAGGGACCATATTTTATACTATTTTTATTTGTCTCATGGAATTAACAATGTGATAAGTAAGCACTTGAAATTAATAATATTGATGTTTGGGGATGGCTGGTGGTACAGGAAGCTTTTTTTTTTTTTTTTTGGTCAAAGCACTCAAGGAGGGTAGGATTTCAAAGGCAGTTGCTTTAGTTCCCTTCCACATCCCACCTTGTACTGGAGACAAGCAGGCAAAGTGACCTTAGGACTATTAGATAATACCACCTGACTGATCATGTAAACTTGCTTAGACATCAGTGCTTTATGCCTTACGAAGGGAAGGAATTTCTTTAAAATCTCCCCACCGTGACTGGATCCTCAGTAAACATGAGCAGCAGTTGTCTTTTTTTATTTTCTAGTCTGGGCAAATCAGGTATTTCTGGTAAACCAAACAATTCCATAGGCTTGGTGATTTGGGAGGGGCAGAAGGTAGATAGATTGAAGGATCCAGGTGAATTAGCACACGCATGTAGCTACAGCTTCCTCCTTCAGTTTATTCCTCAGATAATTCCTTCTGAAATGGCTCTTAAAAATAAGCAAATGACTGCTAACACTATCATGCGAAGTCTTTTGAAGTCACAGGACCCTCTTCTCCTGGTCCCTGATTCTCACTGATGAGCTTTGATCCCTGGCGTCATCCCAATCTTGTTTGGCTTTGATTGCTGACATAATGGATATGTTGTTATTTTCCGTAAACTCTATAGGTACATCTTAAATAACCTAATTAGCATTGAGATTAATAGGAAGGAAATTGGCCTCATGAAAAATGTACAGAAATGTATACAATGTCATTACACACTGAAGGCTAGAAACTGGAAGAGGTATATAGAATGCTGTTTGTTAAGATTAATAAGACTAGGCTCCATTTATGTACTTACTGAGAAGTGGAATACTTACCCTGATGTGTCACATTGTGAAAAGCATTATGGAAATAGCCCAAATCCTCTTCATTAGTAATTTGCCATAGCAAGCTTTTCTCTTCCACTTATTTACTCTTTAGCGCTTTGGGGAAACAAAACTTTAAAAATTGGAAGATAGAACATCATGCTCTCTCTGACCCAAAGACATATACAAAAGGATAAAAAGAGACCATCCTAGATGATATCAGTATATTAACCACCAAGCACATTAGCCCTTTGAGTATGTACTGTACCAAAAAACAGCAAGAGAAATATTTGCTTTGTCAAAACAAAAATACATAGATTTATGTTAGGCATTTCTATCAGTTGCCAAATGAAAATTACTTACTATAATTTTTAGTTCTCTGAATAAAAATTATGACAGAAAAAAGACTCAATATTCTGGATGTTATATTGATAATTCTAAGGAAAGAACGCAGACCAGCATGCAAAAGAACTGCGTTGTAAGCCTGATTTCATTCTTAACCTGACAAGGGACCAAAAGGACAAATGTTCTTTCATCCTGTATTCTGCCAGGCTTCTGGTGTGAACATTTAATATAAACAGTGGAAAATTTTACTAGTTTTATTGAATTCTGTAAGAGCTGCCCATTAGTGAGTATTTTAGGCAGTCTGTCTGCAAAAAAACACAAGATGATGGAGGCAATGGAAGAGCGAGGACTAACAGATGTCCCCAGATCCGAGGTATTAGATATGACTTTTGGGTGTGAGAGGATCAGGAAAATGGAAGCAGGAAGTCCAGCAAAGAAAGGATGTTTCACAGTTTCAGAGAAATTATTCCATGTCTTGGGCAATTTTATTTTCAGCAGACTCAAAAGGGTAGAATGAAAATGGTAGCTATGGCTGCGGTCCCAGAATATCTAAAAGAGGAAGGCTGGCCATCAAGATGGCTGGAGGAAAGATGTGGAAGCTGTGGAAAGAGAGAGTCCAGGAGCCAAAAATAGATTCGATTTGTCTGTTTTGTCCTATCTCTAGGTAAAACTTCCTTTTGTGCAGGGAAGAGATGAAAATACATTTCTTATTGCCAGGCTGAACGTTTGGCCAGAATACAACTCACCCTTTGGCTGCTAACCATCTATATATTTTTAACAAACCCAAGTCTTGATAGTACAGTGTGTCTGGGGCAGTTGGCTGCCTAGGGCTTCATCTTGACACTTGGAATAGTGAAGTTAAAACTATCAACTTTCTGAAAGAACAGTTTGGGGAATGCAAGAAATGGTATTTTTTTTGTGTGTTAATAATCTGCTAAGTTTTGAATTGCTATCAAAGGCAGTTTTTGAAGCTCCTTACTATTTCTAATGACAACTATAAAGATATTTGCAGCTTTATTAAATTGTCTTACTTTTTTTCCTTTTCGCTATTCTTTCAGTTTAGAACATTTATCAAGGCCTATTACCTGCTATTTACCTTGGCTTGTTACTTAAATCTCTTTGGGTCTTGAAAATGTGAAGTGTTGAGAAGAAAAGAATCATAGATTTTTTGGGTTTGAAAGAGACCCTGAAGGTCAACATTATAAATTTTGTTTACTGTAAGATTCTTAAGACATTTTATAAAGATCATTACACCTGAGTTAGAGAATGAAGTGGAACTAAAATAATCTAACAACTGTGAGGACTAAATTTGCTCAAAGGTCTGTATTCCCTACTTTGGGCTTCTAT
The DNA here is from genome assembly GCF_902729225.1 of Pteropus medius. NCBI lineage: Eukaryota > Metazoa > Chordata > Mammalia > Chiroptera > Pteropodidae > Pteropus > Pteropus medius. Next base: position 12,334,892 of record NW_024352785.1, on the reverse strand, counting down.
TGTTTAGAATTATTAACAGAATCCAATTACCTGGGATAACAGGAAAGTAACATCCTTCACTGGGTCAGTGGGCCTTTTAGAGGCAAGCATGGCAATATACCAAGCTGCCAATTTGAAGAGGTGGCTCTCCTGCAGGCAGTAATTGGGCTGTACAATGTGATGGGAAGGCAATGTTTATTACCAGAACTTTGATTCTGAAACCTAGGGGAGACTCCATGGCTGGCTTCATAAAGGTGGCTGGTCTTCCCTACACATTTCACATAGACATGCATAATTTCCTAGAAAGACTGGGAGGCAGTTTGTTACCATTGAAAAGGGAAGTCATTTCTTTGTCTTTCAGTATCAAAAAAGATTGCTGGAATATATTTGTACTATGCCAAGATTTGATACTGCAATTTAGTATGTGATAGCATTAGAAAGCTGAAAAGAAAGGCTGGATTTTACTGAGTCATTTAAAGATCTGTCTCAGAAATTTTACTGTATTATAGACCACCCTGTAAAAGGACTCCAGTGTATTTCTAACCTAAGGCTCTCCCATGACTGGGAGGCAGGATGGTGTTTGAATGAGTACTTGTGTACATGTACACATGCTATTAATTGAATAGAACAAGAGTAGACACTGTACTACATGCTAGAGATGGAAAGACAAGGAAGACTTAGTTCCTGCCTAGAAGGGGAAAACAGAAGACAGATATAGATGAATGTTCTGCTGCTGATGTAACTTGTGTTTTTCTTTCTTTGTTCTACTTGGAGAAGGGCCGAAATATGACCTTTGTCATCTTTGGGAAAGTAAATCATTTCTCAGCACTGAAGGTAGCTCCCTTTTCCCAAAGGTGGGTATAGCCCCACTCTCTCTGCCTCAATTTAACTCTATGTGCTAAGGAGGCAAGTAGGGTTGATAGCCTCTAGTAGGAAAAGTCTTCTTTTTTCAGCTAAAGAATGCAATCAGAAATCTTTGAGGATGCCTTTCCTGCATGACCACCTAGAGGTGTGGTGTGCAGCTTGATTATCTGGGGAAGTAGATATACTGAGACATGTTGCATTTCAGGGGGTGAAAAGGGAAAACTGTTTTCATTCTAGGTGAAAAGGGAATGAAGACCAGGTCTGTAAGGGCAGACGCTGAGTTGTCTCTGACACAGCATTTCTAACTGGGCTGATGCCCAAGATATAGCGGTTTTGGGGTTCTCAAAGCCTTGGGAATCCGAGCATGGGAATTCTTGGCTGGGGATAATTTCCAGGGAGTATACTCATTCTCCCTTGAAATTCCACAGATGGCCTGTGGAAAGACTTGGAGCCCTGCGCCAACTCGCAGCCCAGGACATCCTAGATCAATTAGGAGAATCAGGAGAGCGCCTCCTCGGCTTCTCCCATGGCACTTGCAAATCCCGCTTACTCATTTCCTCCTCTCCTCTTCTCTTTTTATGTTAGTGGAGGTGTTCCTTCTCCTGGCAGAGGCCAGGCATTTCTACCCTTCTGAGAACGTTCCATAATTATCCCCTCTCAATCTTGTATGTTCAGCTGTGATTCCTCAACTCTAGTTTTCCCATTAAGATTTAAGCATTTAAAAAATTTTAAGAACAAAACCTCTTTCAACTCAAACCCTATGCTATTAAATCTCATCTTCTTCAAGACCTAACTTTTTAAAGCTGTGTATGTGCACTCTCCTCATTTCCTCAGCTTCTACTCACTTTGACTTCTGTTTCATCAAGCTACCAAACCAGCTCTCATTAAAGTCACCCACGACTTCTCTGTTGTTAAAACCAGTGACAGTTTTCAGTCTTCATCTTACCTGATCACTTATGGCATGCCCTCCTCCTTGAACCATTCTCTCTTTTGGCTCTGATGAAGCAACACCCTCCCAGTTTTCTTCTACTTTGCTGGCCACTGCCTTTTGACTCCTCCTTTATCTGACCATTAAACATTGGAATCTCTCAAGCTTTGTGCTTAACCCCTTCTCTCTTCTCACTAGGCATTCTCATCTACATTTTTAGTGGAATTCTGTTGGTTTTACTGGTCCAATATCTCTTACTGCTTATTTTAGTGCCAACCCACTTCTATTTTTCTTCAGAGAGCCACCTCCCTTACACCCATTGTGTGTGGTCTCGATGAGACTTCCTTCCAGTCAAGGTGCCCCTTTCTTTCTTGAACAGCAAATCAGAGTTTCACTCCTGAGAATATTTATCTCAAATGCCAGAGAATGGACAATATTTGGGAACTGAAGCATTCCTGTGGTGTGGCACTCTGAAGTTACTGTTCATTGATTTCCACTGCCTTAATCTCCAGACCTGGCCTGGTACTTTCCTCCTGAGGCATCTTTTTTTTTTTTTTTTTTTTTTTTGTGAGCTATACTATATTTTTATATACTTGTACTAAATTCTTTTATTTATTATCACTTTATTTTGTTTGTTTAAGCAACCAAACATTGTGTTTGATTCAACTGCATGGCCTCAAATGTTATCTCTACACAAATAAATATCCAATTTATAACTCCAGCCCAGAATGCTCCTCTGAGCTTTTCTATTATTTCCATTTAACTACTTGACATTTCCAAAGCACCTTAAAATTCAACAAGTCCAAGACTAAACTCATGGTCTATACTTCAAATTTTTCTCTTTTCTCTGAATGGCACTATTATCCATCAGTTAAGCAAGTCAGAAGACAAGGACTTGATATTCTTCACCCCCGCCCCTCTGACACATAACCAATGTATCAAGAAGTCTTTTCAATTTTACTACCTGAATCTCTCCCAAATCTTACTTCTATTTCTCCTGTTATCTCCCTAGTCCAAATTACCAACATCCTTCTCCTGGATGAATGTAGAAGCTACTATGACCAGTGTCCACTATTTTCCTTTTCCATTCCTTTCTCAACACTGTAGCCAGAATAATATGTTTAAAATGCAAACCCGATGGTATTACCCCTGTTTAAAACCTTTCAATGACTTTCCATTGCTGTATGATAATGACCCAAATCCTTAACATGTGTTAAAGGACCCTGCATTGTCTGGACTGTTCCTATCACTTGAGCTTCATCTCACTCCACATCTCAACCCTCCCTTTCTTTCAAATTCTTAAAGGCATTAGGTTTCCTCCCGCTACAGTTTCTTTGCTTGTGTCATGCTCTCTACCTGGAAGGCTGTTGCCTACCTGAGGCTAGATCACATTCCAAAGGCTACCCCAGATTTGAGGATTGGTAAAATGTGGGTTGGAACTCAGGTTATTTTCATTCTTTTTATTATTGATCCAGCAAATGCAGACCAACACTTGTGCAGGAGGGAAACCCAGGGAGTTGGATGTCAGTATAGGGCCCACTGCCTCTTATTAGGCTGGATATGGGTGGGGGTGGGGCAGCAAATATCAGAATTCAAGGCCTACATTACAATAAGAGGAATTCCTGGTTGTACCAGTTATATGTTTCTGGGCTTATGCAAATTTCAGTAGGACTGGATATGGCATACCACACTCCTTCATCTTGATACTGTCTCACCTCTAGATCTTAGTTTAACCATCACTCCCTCAGTGAATTCTTCTCTGATCCTTACCCTTCCCTCCTTTACTGAACAGTTCGAATAGAGGATTATATTGCATATCTCCTGGAGTGCAAATTTGCATAGCAGACAGATGTGAATGGTGTCACTTGGAGTTAGGTAGGACAGCTGCTCTTGGCTTAAATAATAAGTCCAATTTATTAACTTACATAAGGTGTGTGTGTGTGTGCATGTATGCACGTATGTGCATATGCATACTGCTGGTGGTTATGGGGCTTGAAGATTGTTTACTTCACCTTATTGATCGACCATCTTCTACTATATTCAGTGTGTCATTTTAGCTTTCCTAATGGTTCCAAGGTGTCTGCCACAGGACGTATATAGTGAAAGAAGAGGGTCTGATTCTTGCTACATGTCTCTGTATAACAGAAGCTCATTTCACAGATGTCACTCCAGCAGTCTTGTTTTCATGTCTCATGCTCTATGTAATTGCTAGGAGGAGAATGGTATCATATTTGTTGGTGTAGACCATTGAAGACTTACACTTGAGATCACCATAGGATCTCCCTCTCTGAGTTACATGGAGGGGCACATTCCTAAGTAGAATGAGGACCTTGCCAGCCAAGAAGAAAACAGAAGAGACTGTTTTTCAGGCCACTTTCAGTGTCTTTGACATCCCTAGTCTGGAAGGGTACTTTGTCAAAGCTCCTATGGAATGATGTTTCTTTTTTCCAGGGCACTTCTCTCAGTTTGTTATTGCATATTTACTAGTGTTATTGTTAAAGTCTGTCTCCTCTACTTCTCTAAGTCTTCCATGAGAACACATTGGTGATTCTCAGTCCCAGGTACTTAGCACAGAGTCTGGCTCATAACAGGCACTCAGTAGTAGAATGTATGAGCCAATGAGCCAAGGCTTTCTTACTTTTGTGGGTAGAAGCAGGACTGGCTTCCCTTTTTGGACTCCATATATCCCTAGGGATACTGGATCATGGCAGGGCAAATCCCCAGGAAGGAGATCCCAGACTTCCACCTACAGTCGATTCTCATTATTTGCAAATTCTGTATTTGTGAATTTACCTACTTGCTAAAATTCATTTGTAACCCCCTAATTAATATTTGTAGCACTTTTGCAGTCATTTGCAAACATTCACAGAGTAAGGAAAAATGTGAATTGCATGACCTACGAGCTCCTTGCTGAAATGGAACAAGACAACACTCTGCCTTCTTGTTTCAGCTTTCATACTGTAAATAAATGTCCTTTTTGCAGTCTATTTAGTTCCATGTTTATCACCTTTCTGTGCTATTTTTTTTTTTTTGTAATTTCACTGTTTAAAAGGCTCCCAAGCACAGTGCTGCAGTTCTGTCTAGGGCTCCTAAATACAAGAGGACTGTAATGTGCTTATAGTGTAAATACTTGTGTTAGATAAGCTTATTCAGGCATGAGTTATAGAACTGTTGGCCATGAGTTCTATCTTAATGAATCAAAAGTATATATTAAATAAAGTGTCTCTAAATAGAAACACACATTCAAAAAAAAGTTATGTATTGATTGGTTGATAAAAATGTTATGACAAGAGGCTCATAGGAACCTAATCCTGCATTTCCCCTAGGAGCAGTGGTCAGTATTTACTAATTCAGTTCATGGCAACTTTATGTAAAATAATGACCATGAATAATGAGAATCAACTGTACTTTGGTTATTTTTTTGAGTGAAGAATAGTTGAGATAGGCTTGTATTAGTTCTTTTAGATTGTAGAATTATTTGTAAGGTTAATGGCTAACATCAGAGCTTTATATAGTCTCTGACAGAAATTACATAGACAAGCTTGTTCCTAATATTTTCAAACAATAGAACAGATGATTCCCCCAATCCCATTATTTTTCCATCTCTAGAACTTTGTGTGCATATGTGGACACTTCATACTCCATGTCAAAGTTCTAGTCTTATCCTCTTCCAAATATTTATTCCTTGGTGATCTATGGCTGAGGGGTAAGTATGCTGGTGCATGGTCTCACTTGGGAGTCAGGCCAAGGAAAAGGACTTTGCAAGCCCTGAAAGAAGGTTCAGGGCCATAGGGCAGGGAATTCTGGGATTCCAGTTTTGGGATCTAGAAGGTGGGGGAGAGAATCCACTTTCCCTGGATTCCTTGTCTCATTGGGCAGGTCACAGTCAGATAAAGGATAGAATAGGACCTTCTAGAGTACTGGGCCCAGCATAGGAGCCCTAATTTGCTAAGTCTAAGGTAAGTACTATGAACAGAGTATGGTGTGGCACAAAAATGGTTATTTCTATTTCCAAATTAAGTAGAGGAAGTGGGAGAAGGAAGAAACAGGAAATTTTTTATAGAGAAATAGTTTATGAACTGTAAAACAGTGGTTACTTAGTCTCTTTCAGATAAATCCTAACATCTTTCAGATTTTCTTCCCCTTCTGACTTGTCTTCAAGATGAAGTCTGGGTGTTTGGTATTGTAGGTGGGACTTGAATACTTGAAGTGGTGGGAAGAGGATGGCCTGAGACCCATCGTGGGGCCTTATCCTTTCCTCTGGTATCCGAGGTGTTGTCATTTAATCCTTACTTCTACAGCTGGTGGACTCGGGATGGATTCTGTTGGCCTGATCAAGCCCCAGCTTAGTTCTTGCTGGCTCTTGCCCACTGCCCGAGGTCTAGTTGTGGCTCTTTTCAGCCCCCAGACTGGGTAACCTGTTCTATAGCCCTGAGCCACAGGGTCATTTCACCCCATTATGAAAAACTCTCAGATTAGCTCCTGAGATAGACTGTCCTTAATTTGGCCCTATAACCCTCTGGTATGGGAGACTATCCAGGCCCTTCCATTCCATATGGGAGCCCAGAACAGAGGGAGAGCTCTAACTCAGTTGCTTTCCCTTCCCGAATACCCTGCACTATCACTTCTAATCTGAAACAGCAGTTTGGGTGGACGTGTTAGTTACAAACAAGAAAACGGCCACAGCTCCTCTCTGCTTTGAGTTTTCTGTTCAACCTCAGCATCATAATTTCTTCTCCATGACTGAGTCTCTGAAGTATGTAGTCAAGAAGACCTCATCTCACTGCCTGCTTTCCTTTCCTCCTTCCCCCTCTTTTCCAAATCCAGAAGGACTCGAAAGAACACACTTTTCAGATCCCCTTTTGTTTTGTGGGACATTCTCCATGGCATATTCACTTATTAGTGAGGTGATATTCTCTTTTCCTGAATTGAAGGGGGAATGAAAATACATTGATTAGTCCAGTGATACTAATGATGGGGACTTTGATATTTCTGATCAAAGAGTTGGCTGTTGATTTAAGCTACAACAATCCTTGAAGGAAAGAGAGGATAACCATAAAACTCTATAAAAAAACTTTTGTAATAAAGCTGTTCTAAACCTTATAAAATCATTATAATGCACTTTATACCTTGGCATATATAAAGAATTCCACAGTATCATAAGTGTTACTTTAACATGTAAAATGAAACTCATTTGTTTCATAAATTAGACCTCTTTAAAATCAATATGCTAACATAATAAGCATTCATTAAATATTTAATTAGCTAAAATTTAGCCTGCTTTTTAGAATGTGGTTAAGTCTCCTATGGTCAGGATAGTAAGTAATCTGTACTCTTACTAACAATGTGTTCCTAAAAGAGTTACTTAACTCTCTGTACCTAAGATGCCCTATTTGTAAAATGGAAGTATTAAAAATACCTACATTATACGGTTATTGTGAGGATTAGATTGGAATAGCACCTGGCAAATAGTAGATACTATATTAACATTTAATACATTCATTATGATTTGGATAGGCTGATCTTAACCAATGCTTTTCCCTCAATGCTATAAACTGGGTATTATAATTTATCTTTTTGATTATTATTCTTTTTATTCTTTTTTTATTATATGTCATTGCAACAGCTGAACACTTGCTGTCACCGAGGATATCTATAGTTATGAGTGTTTGGAAAACAAAAGTACCTTCCTTTATGTACTGGTCGATTTTCTGCACTATTTTTTAGAGATCTAGGTCCTATCCACTCAAGTATGATACAATTCTTTCTGCTTCTTTCTCTCAAAATTTTTTGATCACTGAATAATTCAGATTTAACAATGATTTTAGTCATTTTTGAATCTACTTATATACAGAATTCTTTCAAATGATATTAGATTCAATGCTATAGCAATGATAGCTAAACCTTCGAAGGTTGTATCAAAGATGAGAAAACTTAGAAGAGAGGAATATTGGATGTTGCAAGAAGGAAGGAGCGTTAAACCATGTTCTTGTTTAAATTTGCGTTTCTGGGATTACAAATGAGGAGGGCCCCTCCTCCCATTTGTTTGTTCGCTAGTTGATTATTTTGTTTTCTAAATTGCCTGTTTCTGTCCTTTGTCCACTTATCTGTTGGGGTTCTTACTGATTTGCACCTTCATTTACATGAGTTCCTCAAAATTATTCAACCTTTGTCATATTTGCAGCAAATATTTGTTTTTACCAGTTTTTTTTTATTTTAGATATAAAAAAGTTTTGAAATTTTACGTAACCTGAATCTATTGATGATGTGTTTTGAGACTTCTTATAGTGCTTTTGAGGTTGTAGAATTTTCCTCTCCGTAGAGATATGGCAGAGTTGCTTATATTGTTCTAAAGTTTGTAAATTTTGACTTTATAAAAGCATTGAACTATTTTATCTCCTTTGAGCTTATATTGTTCATTATTTAAAACATGTATATAAGCTAATTTTTTCTTTTAACCAAAAGACAAACTGTTTTGATACCATTTATTGAATTCATGGTACTCCTTTTATCACACAATAATTTGCTCCATATCTTCACTGTGCAATACAGTAGCCTATTACCTATATGTGACTATTGAGCACCTGAAATATGGCTAAGCCAAAATGAGATGTGCTGTAAGTGTAAAATTCATACTGGATTTCAAATACTCAGAACAACAACAACCACAACAACAACAACAAAATGATGTAAAACACCCAATAATGTTTTGCTATTTATGACATGGAGAAGTGATAATACATTGGGTATAATAAAATATACATAATATGACATATATTCATGACATAAATAATGTAATAAACATTATTCAAATTAATGTTACTTTTTAAACTTTTTAAAGTGTGGGTATTAGAAAATTTTAAATTATATGTATGGCTTAGATTAGATTTCTTTTAGACAGTTTCTCTACACATTAGAGTTTGTTTGTACATAATTGATTTTTTTCTCAATGCTGTTTGAAGATTTAGTGATTGTAGCATTTTATAATATATTTTCAAATCTACTTGAACTAGTTTCTTTCATTTCTATTCTTTATCAATTTTTTAATTTATTTTCCCCTAGTTATTCTTCTAGATAATTTAAACATTTTTTTGCCATGTTCTAAAAAATTAAATCCCTCTGAAACTTTAAGTCACACAAAATTTGTAAATTGATTTTGAAATAAGTGACATCTTTACAAAGCTGTCTTTTTTCCCAAAGAAATGTCTTCTCTTTTCATTTTTATCTTCTTTTTTTTTATATATTTCTTTGCAAATGATGTTTTTCTGCATATAAATTATGTACATTTGTTCTTTGAATTCTTGTTAGGTATCATGTTTTTATTGCTACTGTAAATGTAAGTTATTATTCAGTACATTTTCAAACTGGTTTATAATGGTCGACGGTGACTTTTAAAAATGTACCTTGTAACCATTTCAAAAAAATTAATTTGAATAGTTTTTCAGCTGATTCTTTTGAGTTATTCTTCTTTTTAAATTAAAATGCCATATCACAGTAAGCTCCAATGAACTTCTATAGTTCTCTCCAATATTCTAGATGTAAAAATCTAATTTTGAAAAGAGTAGTATGCTTAGGTATACAGTCTTATTGTTTATTTTAGATGGAATTTTATCAGAACTTATCTGTAATATTGGAAATCACAGAGATAGAATGTTTTTCTTGTGTGTCTTGTGTCCAAGGACTTGATCCAAGGACGACAGAAAATGGAATATGATTCAGAGAGCACAGCTAGTAAATGCACTTGGGACAGTGGGTGCATGTGTGATTGTGCGTGTGAAAGACGAGTTGTAAGAAAGCATGATTGACTTCCGATAGTTGCCTTTTGATAGGCATTTGAGGTTGCCTTCATAATGCTAGCTGAATATCTTCCCAGTTGGGATTTCACCTTGAAACTCTCAGCTTTTTCTTGAATCTCTGAGAGCCTGGGGCCTAATTTTTATTCTTGCTACATGATTATAGGAATTCAATTTTTATTTGGTCTTAAACATCTTTCCTTCCTGCTCTCTGCCAATATCCTTTTACTAATTAATGCTTTTAAAAAGCTTTTGGATTTTTTTTGGGGGGGGTGGGGCGGGTAACATGAATAACACTTTTATTTCATTAAAAATAGTAGTAGTTTATCTTTATTTTTAACAAAAATCTTTGAGAACAAAATTGCTCAGGCATTACAAAGGTTTTAGTCATCTTGAATCTACTTATATACAGAATTATTTCTAATTGCAGAAATTACAGTGTCTTTGCATTCTCTCATAGAACTGCAACAAGGCAGGATAAGAAGGAGAAGGGCCTGGGGGGAGGGACACACCCTCCTTAGAAGGAATCTTGTTAATCAGCACTATAAGAGATCAAACCAAATTAGTATAAATCTTTCAAAAGATAACACATTTGTAGATTAACTTCAACCTTGCCTTAAGGGGGAAAAAGAATTATAGTATTTAAACAAAGTTACCAGACCACCTATAACAAAATGTTTCCTCTCTAGGTAACTTAGGGGCCAAAAGGCAGCTCCAGACTTTCGTTGTGCTCACGTGGGCATGCACCCAACTCCCCCCAATCCCTCGCCTCACCAGAATTCCATTGGGGTGCTGCCACATGGCTGGCAGAAAATATGAATGTGACATTTGGAAACATGAAATTGCAAATAAGTTATATATAGTGCATGTTAAATACACACATGAATATACACTTAATGTGGAATGAAGTCTTTACTGAAAAATGTTATATCGACATGGTGCAGGTGTGTGGGTATGTCATGGTGAAGCAATACTATTCCAACCAACTGTGACTTTTACATAAAGGGAGATTATTTATACATGGTTAGTGTGTGGAATGTGACTCTCTTGCCAAGTACTCTAGTTGTTTAGCTTATTTCCTGGGTAATATAATCAAAAAGCAAAGCCCATAGAATTTAAGGTGTTATATATCTCTTCAGCCCTGAGTGAGAAATCATTTTAAATAAGACAAGAATATGTTCATTTGTATTCCAAGCAGAGATGGAAAAATACCTTATAAATTTTTAATCCACCAAGCGTATGTATTATCCTGAGCTATTGTCCTGGGTCAGGCTGCGTTTCATACCTGTTTGTTCTCCATTTGGAAAGGAAGCTGCTCTGATGCAGAGGACAGAGCCACTCCTTCCCCCAACCTCTATCCCCAATGAATATCAAAATGATGAATTTTAATAAAGGGATAAAATGATCAGAGTTTATTCTTTTCCACATCCTATCCCACCAGTGAGCTTCATTGAAGCAACATGGATTTTTCTTTTCCCTCAAACCAACAATGAACTCAAAATATATTTTAAACTGAAAGAAAAACAACCCTTAGTCAAGAAAAGAAACAAAAATATCGTGTATTTTAGAACAGAACATGTTTTATTACTACAGCAGTAAGATCTATGACATTGACTAACTCTAAGGTATAAAAATTGAAAGCATTATTAATAATTATTAATTTAAAATTGTTAATATTATTAAGATTATAATTGTTAATAATCTTAATAAAATATATCACATTTTTATAATTATTAATACTATTACATAAATATATTTTTGCTAATTAAAGCCAAATGTTTGCAGTATAAATCTCAAAGTTACTAAAAAGATATATATTATCAAATAGATTATTAATTTTCTTCTGCGTACTTATTTATGGCCAGAAGTAGGACATCAGCACATCTTAGGATATCTCATAGGTGAGTATGAATACATCTTTCAATGAAAAAGCAGGATATAAATTTCTAGAATTGTTTTTGGCTAGGATTGTTTATATATTTCAGGTATGGATCTTATGATTTCAGGCAGACTTTGTGTATTGTAGGAAGAATTTGTGTATTTCAGGGAGAGTTTACATATTTCAGGTTTGGAGTATTTAGCCAAGTGAACATGTGTCTGCCCTTAATAGTGCAGTAAAAATAAGAACCTGTAAATAGTTGAACGGCTAAAATTCTCTTAAACTCTGCCATATACCAAATTCTCCATTGTGATTTAGTGACTTAGGGCATAATGTAGTGCTAGTTAGTATACTTAGTCATTCAGAATTTTATTGTCAAGGATTCAGAATATTTTCAGAGGGTGGAGAGGGTTTCTCTGGGAACATAACTGAAGTAGGAGCCACGATGAGTATTTCCTGTCTGAAATGTCTTGAGTGATCCTGCCACTGAAGTTAATTCTGTGAACTCTGAAGCTGTTAGAAAAACATGCTTTTGTTATAGTGTAGTTTTCTTAAAAACAAACAAACAAACGAAAAACAAAAAAACACTACTATAACAGCTTTTGACAGTAAAACTCAATATCCAGTAAAATATTTTAAAATTATACTGATTAAAGTTTAGTGGGCATGATGGGTTATGACATTTTTCTCAGAGAGAAGGTCAGAATTTCAGTGGTGCCAGAAATGAAGACCTACTGAAGTGTTAGGTCATGGGAATGGTCTGGTCCACAGTAGGAGGGGGAACCCCCCGATGGCCAAGAGGACCTTTGATGTTTTGCCCCTGGGCAGGCTCTGCCTCACCTCTATTTCTGATCTTAGACTGAATAACCTCCTAACTAACCTAATTGGTGGTCCAGCATACTCTTCCTGCTGTTTAGCCCCAATTCGAATGAAAACAGCTAGATAATTAAGCTCTTTCTTAGCTGCCTCAAGCCTGGCCTTTGTGACAGCTTTGGTCAGCAGGCTGGCTGATCCTGTAGAGCTCCTTTGCCATTATCCCCTTAGTTTGTTAGGGTGGATTTTTAGCAGCTTTACATTTAGGTCTGTCATTGGGTGCTTTCGTTCTCTCCTGCCTGGTACCAAGCAAACAGCTCTCTCAATGCTGGACATGCCCAAATTATTAAGGCACCATAAATTACATCCATAGTGGCCTTACACTTGACTGCCTCCTTCCCTTACCGTGTTCACCCTTTTGACCCTTTTTGAACAGTGGTTTTTCACACTACATTCTTAACAAAGTTATTTACTCTGCATGCCCAATGAGATTGTGACTTATGTAATAAGTTCTCAGCTTTGAGATATGCTAAAAGAATTAATATTTTAGCTGAAGATGGCCTTTATTGCTAGATCTGCCTTCAAAGCCCAAGTTGTGAACAATTAAGAATGTCACAGTAATATATGGAGATTTTTACATCTACGTATGGATCGGTTTCCCAAGTCAGAGTAACCAAGGGTGAGTAACAATCTATACCAGCTGTGTAGTTAGGAATGCCAATTATTTTTTAAAATGGCTCTGTACAGTCAACTTGATTATTTATGAAAATAAGAGAAAGCAGTGACAATGATAATCAAAATCCACTCATAGTTTCAGACCTCTTTTGGACAAGTTGTTCAACCCATTCTCTGTCTTCTAGAGGGAAGGAGAAAAAGCAAATGGATCAGATAGTGGACACTTTAGATTTTCAGGATATTGAGATTCTTGGGTGTGAGAGAAAATGCTTTTTAGTTTTATAAATATTTACTGAGTTGTTTAGATTGATTTGATAAGTATATCTAGGGCCCAGAATAAGGTAGGTGTTCGATAAATTCTAATTTCCCTTACCCTTAACGGTTCCTGCCTTATTCATATGTGTACGCTGGATACATTTATTTACATTGATAATGCTTGCATCCCAAATGCTCTATGCTGCCACACTTCCCCCTCCTTCTCCCTCCTTTCCTCTCTCCGTCTCTCTCCCACACACACTCCACTTTAGATACTATGCACAAAGGGGGCACTCTTACAGTTTTAAACAGTACCTTTCTGTTCTCTTCTTCCCCCTTTTGTCCCAGTGTGCTTTTACTTTGTTGTTTCTTATACTTCCCTGCTTGTCGTGAAGTAGAGGACTTGGCCCATTGAGAAAGGAGAATGAGAGATGGCAGCAAAAAGTAGAATAAGGGCCTTGAAACTTGGTATAGCTGAAGAATCTTTATATTCAAAAGGTACCTCTTGAATGTGGACCAAGTGTAGCTGTACATTGCCCTACTCTTGATGGCACTTGACCATATAGTCATGATTGCAGGTGAAGGAGGAGTAGGAAAATTGAACAGAGCAGATTCAGAATTATCTCAAACACAAAATATGAAAATAGAGTGATTTCACAAAAGCACTACAAAAATACTGAGCACAAACTATAGTATGCTGCTATGGAGTCCTGACTTAAAGTGGAAAAAAAACGACTTTTGAGCTCTCTAGGCTTTTACCTGTCCCTCTACAGTGAAGCAGGGGTGTAGAATTGAAGGTTTGCTAAGAGGAGGGAAGGCTGGACTGCGTAGAAGGAAGAAACAAGCTCAGTTTAGTGTGGCTGTAGGGAAGGAACTGTGTGGGGCTGCCTGCAGGTTCCCTGGGATTCATCTGAAATTCTCCCACTTATTCTCCTGGCCGAGAGGGTCCTCATGCTAAAATAAAAAAATTGTGAGTTCTCTAATTTCTATTTAAAAATTAGTTAATGGATAGAAGTTTAAGTTGTCAAATCTTTAGCTTCTTCTCTTGCTTATCTATAGTAGCGTATAACTTACCTCCAAATGATAACATTTTAATTTCAACAGATTGCTACTGCTCAGTGCTTTGAGAGAGGTCCCTGCTGTCATGAGCCCTGCCTTCTTGGAAAGCAAGAGGTAGTCACATGAGCACGAACCTTAGAGGTAGAATCTTGGCTTAATACTTAGGCTCTTCTACTTGCTGGCTTGCTCCTCCTGAGGAAGCCCTTTCACCAATCTGGTCTCAGTTTTCACTGAGATTCTGCAAATTGGGATGCTAACAACCAAAGTATAGGGTTGTTAAGATGATTGATTGCAATCAGGTAAGGTTAAAGAGCTCAGCTCTTATCACAGTGTGTGACGCGTCTACGTGCACAATTTATGTTTTTCCTCTTTCTTTCTTTACTTTTCCTGAACAAGTAGGAAAACCACAAGGTGGGGAAACACAGCTTTTTAAAGCAATATGACTTCTCTCACAATAACCTAGACCAGCGTATCCAGACTTTTGCGAAATCTCACCTGACTGCTCTCCATAAAACAGATAAAATGCAGTTTGGGTACAGATGTCAGGTTTCTGCCCCTCAGTCCCCAAGCAGCATTTACATTGTGCCCTGGGTGAGCACTAATCCCAGTTACCTGGAGAGAGTGTCCCATGGAGTTGTGCCCTGAGATGTCTACTCTGGGGTCTCCATGAGCTACACAAACTCTGTGCTGTTGGTAATTTATTAGAATTACTTGTTTTCCTTTAATTTACCCATTTATCTAAGATAGTGATATCATATACCAGATTCACAAAGAATATACCAGAATTCTGTACCACACATTCTCTCTGAACCCAAAGGGAGAAAAGCACATGCTTAGGGGATTCTGAAACACCAGATGACTGGACCCAAGATATGCACATAATTTTCTTGAAGCATTTCATTGTGAGGAAGGGCATTCCATTTTAAAGCAACATGAGCCAGTTATCTGCACATTTCTCAAGGATTGTGGCTTGTCCTTGGATATACTCTGATGCCTGAAGTCAAGATGAACTAGAATATTTACTCAAATCCCTGGCATGTAGTGCATTTCCTGCTGACAATTTGTAAACAGTAGATTTTAATAGAAAGTTATGGAAAAGTTTTCCTGAATAACTGATCTCCTTTATATGTGCTCACTGATGCTTAACTTGATGGAGCATCAGCACCCAGAATACTAAATCCTTTTTACATAATTAGGTTGCGCTCTTATGCATACTAACAAGGTATGAGTGTGGGATGTTTATCTTCTTGCTGAGGATTATAAATTCTTTTGGCAGGTACTGTCTCTTTCTATTTCACTGTGTAATATGTACCCAAAGGCAAGTATTCTTGGCCAGAGTGTATCCTCCGAACAACAGGAACTGATGAGGTTAAAGAATGTCCTGAATTGTATGTCTCAAATATGTTGCATTTCCTCTCAGTGATTCATGCAACGACCTTTTGGTGACTGTTCTCCTTGATCTGTTATATTTATAATGTTGGTTTTTAAAGCACATCCTTTATTTTGTCATCATTTAAAGAAGAGAAATGAAAATTGGTGTAGAATGTCATATGTTGTCTTCAATTTGGGATAAATAAATGGCTGATGAGAGAGCCAAATTTTGATACAAAACTGCATTTGACACTATTTTGAGATTTGGAAAATGTCCCTATGCTCTCATTGTATTTGCTTTTTGTTTGTTTGTTTTGCTTTTGCCCATCTTGTTTTATCTATTAACTGAAGTAAATGTCTTGACTAGCAAGCAGTTTCTTTGATGTTTCCAACCCAGCCTATATCAGGCAATTGAATGAGAAGTCATACCTTTGGAGTCTGATTGCTGGACCAGAGAGCATTGAGCCTATTCTTATTTTTAGGAGGGGAGCAGTTGTGGGTTACAGAAAGATTAGGAACAAAAGGAAGGAGGAGAAGAAAAATTTCTATATCTCTGGGTTTTCTGAATCCATTGGCCCATATGATTATACCAACTGTTTGCAAGTGGTCAGAGCTATGTTGTGGACATCTGCCAGTGTTGACTTAGTAATAGATGCTTTGTACTTGTCTGCTAGGCTTCTGAGGTTGGGCTTTCCAGTTGCAGTAGAGGCTGTGTGTTTACCACGGCAGTACGTCAATTTGAGATATTGGTTATTTGCTTCCTCCACTCTGCTAACCACGGTGGATCTCAGTCCTTATATATGAAACTAAGAAAGGTGATTTGAAATCAAAATGAATATCAATCATCTATCACATAGGTGGCCGCTGGCTGTAATTCATTCTGAATAATGCTGTTGAGGGCTCTGAACTGAGAGTCTTCAGACATACGACTGATTGTATTAAACAAGAGCAGCTGTGCATAAGCACACTGTAGCAAGCTTCAAGGTGTGTCTGTCTACATCTTCTTTAGGAACATCACTTTCTTATGTCTAATATAACCAAAAATAAGCATGTCATCAGTTAGGACTGAGTCATAGTTCTGTTGTAGAGATAGATTTTTATGTGTGGTGTTGTTATACCTCTACCATGAGTAAAATATGTTTTAACTAAATCAGGGCCTGATAATTCTTGACATTATCCCTATTTTATAAATGCGAAAGTTGAAAGTTGTGTGGAAATAGTGTATGTCATCATTACATATATACATGTATTGAAATTGCATGTTTGGAAAAAGAGTACAAGTTTCTTTCTCTGAGGTTACATCCAGAGGTTAGGAAAGAAAAGTAGAAACTTGCTCAGCTTATTAGCAAATAAATAGATTTAATGGTAAATGGGCTTTAATTAGGGAAGAAGATTCTAGGATGAGTTGGGGAAGTTAGCTGCCAGAGATTTGGATGAAATAAAGGCAGGGAGAAGACTAACCTCACAGCGTCTCATGGCCCCACAGAAGTCATGTATCTCCTCTGTCTTTTGTGCAGAGGTTAGCAATTCTTTTTCAAGGTGAGCTGGAAATGTGTGGAACAGAAAAGTGATACTGCAGAGGTATAAGCAATGGGAGAAATCTGAAGGTAAATCTTTGCATGTGGTTAAAGGCCCAAGAAAATCCTGCTGAAGTGCTGGTGCTGAGTTGGTGTGGTGAGGCAGCTTGAGGTCCTAAGGGAATTCCAGTGCTCTGCAATAGAGCAAGTAAAAATAACAGTAAAAGTGACAGAGCTAGTAGCAGCCCGATGATAGTATGGACAGCTGACATTTACATTTATGGAGCAATTTCTAGGTGGAAGTTACTGTGATAAGCATTTCACATGCATAATCTTATTTATACAGCAGTCACAGAAAGATGTTATTATACCCTTTTTCAAATGAGGAAACAGAAATATACAGAAATTAAATCAATTGTTTAAAGTCACATGACTAGTATTAATAATAGGTTAAATTTAATCAAAATGTTCCCAATTGCTCTTAGCTGTTTGTAGCTTTGTAGTTTTTTTCTAGAAGAGTAAAGCAATGATTCTCAATCTTGGCTATGCTTTAGAATCATTTGGGGAGCTTGAAAAACTGGTGCCTGATCCTACCTCTCAGACATCTTTTAGTTGATCTGGGGTATGACTTGGGAGTTTTAAAAGCTCCCCAGGAGATTCTCATGTGGTTACCAAGGTTGAAAATCTTTCTTCTAAATAAATCCTCTTTTGTTTTTCTCTCAACTTTCATTTGATTCCTCCATATAATTTAATCATAATCTGTGAACATTTTATTTATTTTCTGATTGCTTGTTTTGTCTACGTCTCCTGGCAGAACATAGGCTCTGCGAAGGCGCAAACAATGTCTGTCTTACCCACTTCTGTATATTCAGAGTCTAGCATCATGCTGGATTAATGAAAATGAATACCACCTCTGTAAAATCAGTTAATCGCCAATCAGAAAGTACCCATGCTTCAGTTTTTAAAGCCAGTGTTTAAACGTTTTTTTTTTGAAATAGTAACTTACTTAAGGTGTGAGGGGTGCTGGCAATTTCTTCTTATAAGTGACCACATAAGACACTCAGATGAACGAGGAGTGAGGAGGGAGAGAAAGGACAGGAGCCCAGTGAGGTTAGCGGTGTAGAACCATGGTCCCAAGAGGAGCATTCTTTATATGAAGATTTTTCAGGATGAGAAGTGGGTTTTTATTTGCTTTAAAATGACATTTTAAACTTCAATTTAAGTTTTGATTCAAACTCTTAAAATCAATGTAAAGGAGGAAGCTTGATGGACACCACAGATAAAGACAACCTGGGTCAGGAACCTTTGGTTTACCCATCGCTGCAGGGAAAGAATCTGCTTTCACACAGTACAAGCTGGTGTGGGCTGGGCTGGGTTGGACCGTACTGGGCAGGATATCAGCAAGGCTCTCCTGTGTCTACCTTAGTTCTGGCTAAATGATTAATACGACTGAAAGACATCTTTCAACCTGGAGAATAATTCAGGCCCCAACAGTTCATCAATCTGCTATTGCTTTGCAGCTCAAAAATTTAATACATAATAAATAATTTTTCACTGCCTCAAAAGGCATGACAATTTCTTTGTAAAACTATTTCCCATTTTAAGGTTAACCATCATCACACCATTAATGCTTGGTCATACACTTAATTTGAAATCCAAATAGTGAATATTTAAACTGAAATTTTACCCATAAAATGAAATGGTTTACCTGGTACGTTGTGGTCCCTGCATGTAGTCCCAATACTTACAGAGATAGGATGTGGAGGAGGAGTTGGAAGTCAAGCCGAGTGGGAACACATTCAATCAGAGTATGTATTTATATTATAGTGTTGTGGACTATTTTAATTTTATTTAATGGATATTTTAATAATACTTAGTATGCACCAGACACTGTTATAAGCACGTTACAAATATTAACTCATTAAATCATTATATCAACTCTATGAAATAGATGCTATTTTATCACCGTATTTTGCAGACAAGGAACCAAGGCACAGAGAGGTTAAGTAAGTTGTTGAAGATCACAGAGCACATGGGGGATACTGTCAGGACTTAAATTTCAGTTGTCTGGCTACAGAGCCTGTGTACCTGATGACCATACACATTGTGTCTCTAGGAAAATGCCTCCCAGATCCATGTGCTCTCTTTTTATAGCTAAAAGACTTTTTCCAGAGGAAAAAGGCAATTCTTTTCATTTGAAAATGTTTCATGCCCAAGTGGAAGATACAATTTGTAAGACAAGTGGAGTCATAGGTGTATTCTGAAAGAATGGCCCTTCTAGCCATCAGACATGTACTAACCTGACTAGCCCTCCAATCCGTGGTAGGAAGGTTAAGACCAGAAAGGCCCACTCAAATGTTTGTTTCTCTTAATACAGAGAAAGAAAACATATGTGGGATAGATTCAGAAAAAAAAAAATTGGCCTGTAGGAAGTGAGCTAAAGTGTGTGGCCAGTTGGAGAATCATTTTTCTTTATATTTATTCTGTGCTGCACATTTTTTTTTTATGTACTGGGCTGGTGTTAGTTTCATAATATTTTCGGCAAAAAGGGATATTACTCTCTATGTGTATCAATTGGGGGTAAGACTGAAGTCAATGAGACTAGGAGCCTAGGTGGACTTTGCAGTAATACATGCAGCAATTGTAAGCATCTGAGCAGCGACAGAGTAGATCAGAACAGGAGGGTTTGGGTTTGGGGGCTGTTAGGGAGAAATAACTTTTAGTTGTTGACCTATGAGTTCTGCCTCATTGGGCTATTCACCTGCTGGTAGGAAGCTGAGGTGTATCTGGCAGATTTCTGCCATGGGCCATAAGTGCTCGTGATGTCAGAGCAGATGGAGGCTGCAGAGATCTTGGAGAAAGGGGCACACACAGTTTAGGATGTTACATCTGCAGTGCCCCATTGGGCGTCTGCAATAGCAGGGGAATCAAGATGCATGATCTTAATGCCAGGTGGCATTGCTACTTGATGCACATAGACTTGTTGAGACTCTGAACCCTGGGTGGGCCTTATTTTGACAACTAGCCAGTAGGAAATGTCCATAGGAGGTAGTCTGTGCCTATCCAAGCTGACAGACATTTTGCATTATACACGTTTTTAAGTCTAATAGAATTAGGTGTCATGAATTAAAATGCATATACTTAAGCAGTTTTTTAAGCTGTGGATAATCAGATCATGACAGAGTTAAATGAATAAATTGTAAACTCTTATTAACGTTTCTAATACTAAGCGTTTACAATTAAAATCAATATTTTTCTCAAAGTAATGACTAGATGCTGACTTATATCATTTAAGCATAAAACTTTCTGTGATAAATATGCATTGGTAAATTATTTCACATTTGAATTTTCTTCTTAAAAAGTAAAAAAGTTAAAGGGTTTGGATAAAACAATATACTAATTTATTATTTTACATAGAAATAATTTTTTCCAATAATAAATATGCATTTAAACCATTGTGAAAAAAACATTGTGAAAGCATAAATTCTAGAACACTGTATGAATTTTAAAAAGGCAAGAAAAGTAATTGTTAATGAACTACTTGATTAATGTTTAACTAATAATTTGTATTTAGAATTGCCGACATTAGGATAGAGTAGAATTATGAATTTTATATATACTTTGGGGCCCCTAATATAAGTAATGTGTCAGCATTAATAGGAATATCCTTTTAATATGGAGCTGAAACATTTTATCATTCTTTCCGAATTTCCCTAAAAGAGTCTAAAGTATAAGTTCTTTCTGCCTTCAAGTAAAGAGGAATTGGAAATTTGTTTAGTGTAATAATTAAGATGTGACCTCTAAAGACAGACTGTGTGCATTCAGATCCTGGATCCAGCACTAATTAGCTGCATAACCTTGGGAAAATGATTTAACTTTTGTGTGCCACAGTTTTCTAATCTGTAAAAGAGGAATAAAAGGTGTACCAACCTCTAGTAGATGTGGCAATTAAATGAATTAGTATATATAAAACAATTAGGACAATGAATACATATATTAAATGTTCAATTAATGTTAGATATTATTATTAGTCAAAAGCTAATGATGAATAATAGCTTTGACTAACAATAATACCTTGGGATCTTTGACTCAAGATCTTGGTATAATGTGCTATCAAGGCCTACTCTGAAAAACGAAAGAGAATAATGACAGCTCACATTTGTTGAGTGCTTATGGGTCAGGCTATTTTCTAGGCACTTTGCATGTACTCTTTTAGTATATGTCAAGAAAGAAAGAAGAAAAAAAAGAATAAATAGGCATATAAATGTCTTAGGTAAATCTAATTGAGAAGAATTTTCCTATGTCTAAAAGATCCCCTAAGTTTGCATGAGAGACGATAGGTCCTGGTGGGAGAATGGCTGTAGATCGGGCTTCCTAGTAGCATAGTCCTAAGAGAAATGGCTGATGGGTGTTTCTTGGTCCGTGAGATTTTAGTCATTTCTGTAAATATTTCTGATGGAAAGATTTTGGAACCATCGAAGGACCTGCAAAGTAGGGTCACTGTTCCAATTTGAGTCTTGTCCTGCAGATTGGACGGCTGTCACTAGAGGGAGCACTCCCCACATTCGAGTCCAAGGACTAGGCTAGCTCTCCTTTCTGTGGATATCTCCCAAGGATTTCATTTAGAAATCTGTAGCAGCCCTTCCACCAGGAAAGGTACCTACCTGCCCAGTATAGAAGCTGATGTACTCCATGTGTACATCCATCCTTTTTCACAGCATTCCAGCATATCTATAATACCAGAAAGTGTGGTGGGGCCCTAATAGCTCAGAGGGGTACGGTGGGGTTTTTGTGGAGCTTAACTGAAGCCTCTTTACAACCTCTTGAGCTGTGAGGGCAATTAATGATCCCTACATTGCTTTATTATTTAGTGTATATTTGTGCTTATTCAGGGACTTTTAAAAAAGTGTAATATATCCTATAGCAAGACAAAAGAAGTATATTCTATACTATATTTCCCTAAATCTCTGCGAACCTAGGCAAGTCATTTAATATATTACCCATTTTCATCATCTGAAGAATCAGGGAGTTGGATTATAAGATAATGTAATAAAAAAATTTCTAACAGTTATGAATAATCTGTGACTTAGAGCTCAATTCGATGATTTTGAATGCTTATAGATCATGGTTAATCTTTGAAGCAAGATTATAATATAGGGCTGTGATTTGCAGATTGCCAGGGATGAGGATTGCTAAAAGGACAGTGGCTCTTGGGGCAGCAGCCTTTGGGGATGTGGGCAACAAGTTCAGCAAGGAAGGAAAAACAATAGACTGGAGAATAGAAACAAATGGTGGCTTTTAGAGAAAGTAATTAAGGTCCTTACCCTCTGATGACATCAGGAAGGGCTCTAGAAATCCTTGTGCTTTGAGTGGATTTACAGGATGATTTTTTGTTGACTAAACTCAATAATTTACAGCTTATTTCTGTTTTCCTTAGGTTATTTGATCTCTTTAACCCCGAGAACGTAAAGAAGAATAGGGAGCTATGCACCGAGTACCTTAACAAAAGGGAAAAGATAGTGGTTTCTTAGCTTCCTGGTTCCCAGTGCTTAGCTCTAGGATGTAGTCCTCCACAAGCTCAGGCATACTTTCTTTAAGGGGGAATGTGGCATAGAGTGAAGAGATATTACTCGCTCTTAGTGGACTATGATTATAGCTATGAGTGACACATACACATGATCTTGAAGAGCACCAAAGAATAGAAATGGGTCACAGGGCATAGATATCATGCCAGCTGTAGCAATGTGACTCTTCTAGCTTTTGTGCATCAGAGTAAAACCATCTTCTCACTGGTTTCTTGCTTCTAAAGTATGAAAAGTAGGTGTTTATCTCTCATTGTTTTATTTCTTCCTCAGACTCGTAAGATGGAGAATGCATCTAATTACTTTCTCTTACATAAGGAGAAATTTTTAAAAATTTAAAAATCTCTTTTTTGGGCTTAGTTTCAGTATATCAGTTGAGAGTTATTTTTTGATATATATACATATATATGTATATATATTTACTTTTTACATTTTCCACATTGTTATAGTATTTTTGAACAAAAGGGGGAGATTGGAAAAATTTTTAGAGGAATATTTCCTTGCCTAGGCTGAAGTCTCTTGTATATGTTCTTACTCTAAACTTCTGAGGCAGAGGTTCTTAAACTTTTTTAGCTCAAGGTGCCCTTAGTGTTCCAGTACATGTTTTACAGCACACCTTGACCAAGAAATACCTAACAGTTCCATTTATTAGGTAATCAGAGCCAAAAAACTTAAATATTTATACCCAACAAGTTAATAGTCACCTGAAAAAATATTATGTGTGAATTCAAAAAAATTATTTAAACTCTATTTTTAAATAAGCATGATTGATTACTAATGAGATGTGTGTATCAGTTTCGCGCTTCCCACTTTCTCAAACTTTGGAATCAGATTGAACCACCTTCACTTTCTCTTTTATACTGATTTTCATGAAATCATTGCTTTTTGTCAAAGCGATTACCCAAAACTTAGTTTTACAGTGAGGTGACCACCATCCAAGGGAATATAATGTGATATAATGTTGAAACTATGAACTATCTTGAGCTAGGAGTTTGTGCTATGTCCGAAAGATGTTGAATATCAGAATATTTTCCTCAAAAATTTAAAACACCTGAGATCACAATGGTGTCCCTTTGCACTTTGCTGCACAGTTTGGGAACTGTAACTCTAAGGTTAGATATGGAACTTAGAGAGTGAAATTTAAAGAAATTAAATTAGTTAATTAGAGCATTAGTTAAACAACTAAGATCTTCTCCATTGCCTGTCACTATCCAGATGGCGAGAAGTTGAGAAATTACAATTTGAGCAACCAGGAAGGCAGATATGGTACTAGTAGGGAGAAAGGGTGATGGCTGTCTTGGCAAGGAGCTGAGAGAAAATTCTTGGCTTATTCTGACTCAAGGAATACAGTGAAGGTCCTAGGTAGGCATAGGTAAGTTCACTCCAAGGTGTGATTGCTGGTGAGGTAAATGAGTTTTACACATGTAAAAGGCCCAGATAGTCTCATTGTCTATAGAGCATTACAATGTAATGTTTGATATGTGCATTATAGAACATTTTATGATACTTAAACTCACTGGAGTTTGTGAGTTTGGTTCTCTTCCCTGCATTTCATATGACCCTAAGAGTGCAGGAAAAGGGTCGTTAGGCTATTTGTCAACATTCTTTATGGAATTCAAGTGTTATATTTTAATAATAGTCGCTATTATAAGATAGCATTTCTCAAAGTGTGTTCCATGGAAATTAACTGGTACTACTTGAAAATAATGTTCTATAGTTATGTGTGTTTGATGAGTACTGGATTAAAAAAAATAAGCAAGGCTCTATAGAGCCTTTAATATAGTAGCGGACATTGTCAAGCTTCAAGAAGAGAAATAATAGCATTATGTGTTCTCTAACATTCATTGACTAAGGAAACTTTTTATATTGAAATAAACATCTTATGAGACTCATATTTCATAGAATACACTTGGGGAAAAATAATTCCAAAGGATCTTTTAACCTGCATTATTTTGGAATTAATATTTGAATAGATATTTGTTGTTCAGGTCTCTGATTTATTTGATATTGTCTTCTAGGTAGGATTACAACTTCCAGCCTTAACATTATATCTGTGGGAAAGTACAATCTGTTTTAAGTTGATTCTTTTGCATACGGGTTTTCTGTAATGCACTATGGTTAAAGTATAGATCATCTGCATAGTATTATTGGGTTTCCAATATAATAATGCTGAGTGATGTCTGTAGCATAGTCCAGAATTTATTGACAATCTCCTTGGCAAGTGACTGCTCTGATTGTTAGATATAACAATGTATATTGATTTCCAGGAATCCATAAAGCCTCCAAGCCTATTAATACATGCACATTTTTCCTTTGAAGTCCTTATAATATTTTGTGTCACATAAGTTTGGGCCCCCCATTTAAAATAAAACAAAACAAACCCTCTTCCTTTTCTATGTTTTGGACAAGTTGGGGGAAAAACAGAAAATACAGAAACAAGATTATCACAAAATATAGCAGATATGGTTTACAGTCTGTTAGCTAAATGGTCAGATTAATATTGAACACCACAATTTGGCAGACTTAATCATTCAGTTCAAGTTAGCGTTTGAATGAGGCAGCTTCTCCCTGCAGAGATAAGCTCTGTGCAATTT
Source organism: Pteropus medius (assembly GCF_902729225.1). Lineage (NCBI taxonomy): Eukaryota > Metazoa > Chordata > Mammalia > Chiroptera > Pteropodidae > Pteropus > Pteropus medius. The sequence goes on along the minus strand of NW_024352785.1, from coordinate 12,309,583 downwards.
TTGCCATGCGGGAACTGAGGAAAATGTGTGCTTTCCTCAAATAAAGCCCGTTCTACAAAAGAAAAATGGTGTTGGGCCTGGCATGTTTCTTATGGTCCCCAAATTTACCATTCTCTAGGAACAGTGCGAATCTGGGCCATCGAGATATCAGGGATTCCTTTGATTAGCACCCTCTGCAGGAGAGAAATGTCAAGGAGAGGAAAGGAGTATTTCTAGTACCATCTGAGAATTAGTGGGAAAGGCTCAGAGAGTCCCTGTTTGATCATGTCTCTGTTCAGCGACTTTCATGACTCAATGTATTTTTAAGCATTAAGTTTTGGAAAGCTTGCTTTTACAATCCCAAATTCTTACATAATGCAGTTGTTTGTCTAGGCTTTTGTTTATGGTGTTGAGGACCTACTCAGTCTAAATCAGAAAAAGAACAAACTGTAGCTACAAATAACTTGAGATAAAAAGAAATGGAAATGACTGTGCCTATAAAAGTGATGACCATGAGATTTCCTGTTAATGACTAAGGGCATACTGTTTGGTTTCTGTGTTTCTCTTTACCACGGAAAGGTGTTGATGGGGAAGCTAGTTAAGAGTATGGGCTCATACGCTTAGAGTCAGGTGCACCAAGAGCTCTCATCTCAGTGCGGCTCCCACGGCGAGGATGTGCTGCTGCGCGGATGTGCCACTGCGCGCATGCTCACTCCAGTAACCTTCGGTCCCTCTTCTGAGAGGGGATGCCAATACCTAGACTCTCATTAAACATGAAGGCAATTAAACACCTCATTTAGTACTCATTTTAAATCGGCTAGATGTCTTTTAAAAATAAAAACAACCAATCTGGGGAGAAGGATGATTTAACTTTATGAAAGGAACTTGTAGGGTCTTTTATGTAAAACCGTTATAGAGGAACTGAAGCCCTAGACACTTGGGAAAGCTTGGTCTCTAAGGTAAGAATTCAGTGCAATTTAAAAGAAGAGTCTGTCCACGCCTGGAATAGAAACCCAGGATTAGAAACAGCGTTTGTTACTAACTGCTAAAACTTAAGAACAAGACAGATAGTAATCCAGATATTTGTGTTTCCTTACATCTCATTTTAATTGAATGTCCTTAAAAATATAGAGAGACTAAGAATACTATACAAAATAAAATTTAGTGGGCTTAATATCGAAGCTTTATTGTTATCATTTGAAAAGGATTATTGAGTAGCAAAAGTATCCCTTCTTCTCTCTTCTCTTTTTTCTTCTGTTCAGTTCACCACAATTATGCCAGTACTGAATACAAAAATTTTGATACTATAACCATGTACCCTTACTCTTTCTGATGGCTGCATGTCCAAGTAATAGGCAAAGTCCCTAAGAAAAAATATCTTCTCAATGCAGGGTTTTCTGCCTCAAATACATATAATAAAATATATGCTTATATAGTGGGAGTAAGGGTTTATAGAAATTGAAATATCAGATGTGTAACCATGATCATTTTTCTGGATAAATCTAGAGAACATAAATTTTATTAAAGAAATAAGGAAATTTTTAAAAGAGACTTCTTTAAGTAAATATCTTACTTAAAAAGTCTTATTTAAGGTAATAAAGGTAAGGACTAATAGTTTAGGACTTGAAAGAGTCCATTTCTGTGGAGTTCAGGGTTGCTGCAAGAAGGAAGAACTATGAATTTTTGCTACCTAGATTTGAATGTGGCAGTGGTTAATTTTGGAAAGTGAGGGGCATTGTCTGAAGCAGAGCTTGACCCATAGAGAAGGGACTGGAAAAGAGCTGTGAGGAACAGAGGCTGCACCTAGCACAGCTGAAAGAACTTCAGTTCTCCTACATGCTGGTCAGTGACACACAAAATTAAGCATGAAAACAGGAAAAAGTGGTTTTGAAGCTGAGGTAGCTCAAGCCACCCACGATCACTTTGAAAAACTTTCAACATTCACCTCAGGAAATGACCCTTCACATTTCTTGTTCACATTCTGGCTGGCAGCCCAGAAGTGGAGGATCAAGGAAGATGATTATAAAATTCAGAACTCGCTTAAGTAAGGCCAGATTAGTTTGCAAGTTCAATACTAAATTGGCTCAACGGTGTGAATGGGAGTGGAGAGGAGAGTTGTCGTGATTACAATGTTGTTTGTTCTTAAAATTAGTGCTTAGAAAGTAGCATAAAGTCTTTTTAAGAATTTGACTACTTGAAGCAAGTTATTAAATGCTTCAACTTTGATATATTTATGACACAATTTAAAGTAAGATTGATGGAAATGTTAAATCTGTGAGTGTCAGGTGCTCAAATGGATATCTGAGTCACAGAAAATTAACTTGGGATACACTCTACTGACCATCCAGTCCAACTGATGTACTTTGCAGTTGTGGAAATCATATCTTACAGTTCGATTTCCAAAAACCTTACCGTGACTGTAGGAGAAGCAGGGCTCGTGCCTGAGTTATTTGTCTTGGCATCTGATGTTGTCCTTGTTCTAAAAGTGCTTAAACAAGGGTACTGTCACAGTGCATTGCAGACTAAGACATGTAATCTACAGAGAGGGCCGCAGAAGTTGATCTATTGCTGAGTCAAAATGAATTTGATTGCAAAGGTCCTAAGTCTCCGTGCCTCTAAAAGTAGTATTCTAAATAATAAAATTCCTTTGGATAATTTTTTTAAAAGTTTAATAGAAACCATTTTTCTCAAAGTTAAGCAGGATATCTTTTTATCAGTGGGTCATACAGGTCACCTGGAATAGTGATATCTTATCAAATGAGATAGCATTGTTGCCAAACTTAATTAGTTTACCTTGAGCCCTAACTGTCTTTGACTGAAAGTGATAACTAAAAACACTTCTGTGGGTTTGTGATTAGCTCATTGGGGTGTTTGTGCAAATCCCTACATCTGCCAGTAAATGTGTCTAAATCATAGCTTTGGATTTGGCAGGGTGGCCCTGCCGACCCTGACTTTCATATGGGGTCACAATATAGATTTTGTGTAATTTTTGGAAAGCACTTTCATTCTTGGATCACACAATGGACTCGAGAATCCTTCCAGGAATCTGACCAAACTACCAAATTGTAGGTTTCCCTTAAGTGAAATTCCAGCCTATCCACATTAACTTCTGATGCTTTATACTCAACTCTAAGACTTCTACTTTTAATGTCTGTGAATTGCAAGGTTGTTCAAACTGGTGATTGGTATAAGAAAGGGAACTTGACGCTGGCACAGAAAGGGATGTAAGGTTATATTAAAGTCAACTCAAGACTTTTGGGAGAGGTAGTTAGCTGAAGGAAAATGGGAGAGGATAACGAAGAGGAAGTAGAGTGGGGTGGAAGAGAAGAAGGAAAAAGAATGAGTAAAAAGAGACAATAATTGTTATAGTAATAAGAGTCCTGTTCACTAAGTGTTTCTAGCTCTCCTTGCTTGTGAAAATGGACAATTACACTTCCCCCATTTTGATATAAGTCATGACTTTGTGGCTTATGTGGCTAATATGATATGAGTGTGCATGATATGTGCCACTTCCAGGCAGAAACATAAACAATGTGGTTCTCCACATTTCCTTCCTTCTGCTACAATCGTAGAACTGCTTGCTGAGATGAAGCCCTGTCAGCTTGATCCTTGAGTGACGAGGAAGACCAGAGTCCCTCTGCCAACTTGCATCAGAAATGTCCTGTGAATCAGGAAATAAACTTTGGTTAAGGCATTGAGATTTTGTTCCTATATCATAACCTAATATATCCCATCTAATACAGAAATTAGGACCTACAAAGAGGGAGCTGGTATAACAAAACTAAAAATTCCATGGCATTGGCCTTCTCATTGGGTAGCAAAGAAATTTGTCAGAGACCATGATCCACAGTACATAGTGGCAAAACATTTGGTAAAAATGTTGCTTACAGCAACTTCGAAGGCAAATCGTGTACCTAATAACTCTAAGAGGTTGGAAAACAGAATCTTAGTATATGTTGGTTGTTATTCATTGTGTTTAACAAGCTCAGAAAAAATAGGCTGATGCAAGTGGGAGTGAAAAGGAAAAGAGGGAGTCCAGAAATTTGGAAACTTGTGGGATTAGAAGGGGCAATTGTTCTCAAGCCCAAACGGTAAAAGAGAAAATTGGGCAACAAAGCCTGATTGAAACTCATCCTCGGGGCAAATAACAAATCAAAAGTACGGCTGTCATACGTTATTAAAGTCTTTAGATGGATTAAAGTGTCTAGGAATGAGAGTGCAAATGATGAGGCGGTACCCAAAAAGTCCTTTCAATGGGACAAAGAGACCTAAAGTGTAACTCTTGCTTCGCAGTCTGATAGACCTATGGTTCCACAATTAAGATGAAAGAGAGAGAGACAGAGAGAGGGAGAGACAGAGGCAGAGAGAAAAAGAGACAGAGACACAGAGAGAGACAGTGAAACAGAGAGAGGAAGAGACAGAGATGGAGAAGGAGATGGAGAAAGGAGGGTGAGAAAGCAAAGAAATCCAGCAAGTCTAAGAAGTATGTATGACAGAGAACCACGGGCATGGCTATTGGCACAAGGAGATGACAGTCCTCAAATAGTAACTGTAGGAAAGTTGTATTATCAAAAGAAACAGAAGCCCGAACTAAGGAAAACTATGACTATTGAAGACCTACAAGAACTTTTGGGTGCAAGTGGACAGAAAAAGCTGCTTACTTCTAAACACCTATATTAGAGATCTTCAAGGACAAATGGAAAAAGAAAAAGCCAAGGGCTACGGAGCCCAGGGACTTCTGAGATCCTCCCACGGAGCAGAATTGGGACCTATTCAAGAAGTTTTCTCCACCTCCAGGGTGGGGGACTGTTGCTACGCCTGCCCAGAGGGATTTCAGAACGTTTGCAGACCAGTGACTGCTGTAGGTCTTCCATTCTTCCTCTCATTTCTCCTTTGTATATCGGTGTGGGTTGAGCCTACAACTTCTTGGTTCCTAGGTTTTCAGATTGAGAGGAGCTACATCTGTACCTTTTATAGTGACTCCCATGTATTGCCCCCAAATCCTAGACATGTGTTCGCACAGAGAAAATGTAAACTAAGCCATAGATCAAAGACCAACTAAGGAAAGATGATTGTAACACATGACAGAAAAGGGCTAAGCCATTATTATATTAGGGCCACCAATAAATCAATAAAGAAAAGTTCAACAGAACAATAAAAAGGTGTGCAAAGGATAGGAACAGTTAATGTGTTAGTCTTGGTCCTCTGAGAAGTAGATGCCAGGACAGGATTAAATGCACAAAGGGAAATACATTTGAGAGGAATGAAGATGGAGACGGAAGAGGCGGAGACAGGTCTCAGACGACAGTGTGAGTCTGGTGCTAAGTGAAGGAGACAGGAAAGGAAGTTTGAGTGAAAGGGTCCTAAACCACCATGCGGTCTAGGGGAAACTTCTGCAAGGTTGTTGGGGAGGAGTCCTTGAGCCAGAATTGTTATCCAAAAGGTCCTGTGGAACAGGCCTGCCTGCGTATTCCTGTCATACTCAGTTATTGGCTGGGAGCAGAGGGCAGCACTAGGACGCTTGGTCAGTTATATTCTCTGTCGTTGGAAGTCTGCAAGACATGGTCTTCTGGTCACCACTCTTAACTTAAAGATGTTAAACATGTGAAGAGATGCACAGCTCTTATAATAAGCAGATTTCAAAATAACACAATGACCAGAAATTCTTTTTTATCTCTCATATAGGTAAAATAGTAAAATTATTGGATAATATACTATGTTGACAGAGATGGGGGAAACAGCACTCTCATTCTTTGTAAGAATGTAAACTGGCATATCCTTCCCAGAGACAATTTTTCATATCTCTCAAAATCACAAATGCATATGCCTCTAGCCTAGCAATTCTATTTTTCTCATGTATCCCATAGATACATCATATATGCACACAGTAGTGTGTCCCAAGATATTTATTTAAGCAATGATTGTAATAGCCAAAGATTGGAGACAAGTTAAATGCCCATAAATAAGGAACCAATTATATAAAGTATGTCTAGCCATAAAACTAAATATGTGCCTTTAAAATAATGAGGCATGTAATGATAAGGCACACTATATGAGATATAAGTTTAAGTTTAAAAAGATCCAAAACAATGGTTAAATATGCTAACATTGTGTTTTATAAAGAGAAGGAGTCATATATATAGTCTCTCTGGATACTACCACTTGTATTTCTGGAAAGCCAAATGAGAAACTAATGACAGTGGCTGCGCTTGATGGCATGTCCAGTGGAGGGTGGGGGGTGGGGGGGTATTGGAGGACAGGAGGAGAAAGAAGATAACTTTTCACTGGGTTTCTTTTCGTATTATCAAAATGTTTTACCATGAGTATGTATGACCAATAAAAAAATCCACAATTAAAAAATAAAGAATAAGTAAAAAAAGGTCTTTTCCTTTTTGCCACCCAGGACCACGGCATATCAGATTCATTTATCATCCTGTTATACGGTCATGTAGAGTTGTCCTTAGCTGGCATTAGTACATACTGTTAAATTGGAAAGGAAAAGAACTGAAATGTTATTTCAGCCACACTGAAATCTTGTGCTAAAATTTTTGCTGTACTGGGAAGATTTACCTTTTACTAGAATCTGCTCTATAACCAACAGTGCTACAATAATCTAGAGAGAAACCAGAATACAGTGTTATAATTAAGTTTCAGGACATGATTTTAAGCTTCCATTTATCACTTTATAAAATGTATTTTTGAAAACAAAACCAAACTCCACATTTTTCTTAAGAGTCATATGTTAGTGTGAAGCTGGGGAAGCTATTAATGAAGAACACAGTATAACACACTTACACTGTTTTCAAGGAAAATCAGAACAGAAATTATTAAAAAAAAAAGAAAGGATGGCCATTATTTGCATACATGTCTTCAAACATATATTCTTGGCTTCTGTCCGCATCTCTAAGATAATAGTATACCAGAATCACACAGCTGAAGGGATTTCAAAGAGGGATCTCTCTTTTTTTTCCTCTCAGTTGACAGATGAAGAAACTGAGGACCAGAGAAATTAATTTCTCAGGGTCACATAGCCAGAAGAAAAGTCAAATTTTCCCACTTTCTGCATTTGAACACCTCATGTTAGCATGGCCCCATCTTCACTAATTGATCTCTGACCACTTCTGACCCCGGGGGCTAAGGAAGTCCTTTCGGTGGGCTTCTTGTGTATGCTCTTTTACATCTCCTGCTCATGCCTTCCCGGAAAGACTACCTGTTGGTACATATTTGCTGGTGATCCAGATAGCAAGTTGACATGAAGAACCGAGATTGTTCATTTTTCTCCATTTTAAAATATATCTTGAGTCTTTTTTCCTTCTCCTCACAATTGCCATATGAGTATTGATTTTAATTAGTTCTGTCTATTAAGATTCCCCTTAGGTTCAAAAGCTTGCCTGTTAATTAACTGTTCAGCTTTCCTCCCGCTAGCAGTATCGTTAGGTGAGTTACTGCCTCCCTTGGTCACAAACGGGGATCAGTGTTCCTCTGTGGATCTACCCTTATGAGTCCAGATACAGATGGAGTTCCTGTCTCAGATGGTTTTCCCTATCTTGTTACAGACATGGGAGTAGGTCACTTTCCCTCTTCATTAAGGCAGAGCCTCTGATACACTTGTATCAGAGCCTCCAAATGATATGTTTATGTTGGCAAGTATTATGGTGATGTCCAGATGGGTTCTTTGAAGCTTGCCTGTTATAAAAAACTGGTGATGGCATAATATCAAACTGCATCCCTTTGTATTTCCTGAATAAGCTTGGTACTTTTGTTGGGTGGAGGAGGGTTTAAAACAAAAGTTTATAGCTAATATTTTCTTCTGCTTTTCCATTCTGAATTCTGGGAAAGGTAAAGAATGCTCCTTAGTAATTTATTGGATATATGAAATCTAATCTCCCAGAACATGTATGTAATGTTTAGAGTTTTAGAATAAAACTTTTGAGACTTAACTCCCAATATGCATGTCTGTACTTATGCAGCTTTTACTAACCAAATTTGTATTTGGGTTTGCAGTCGCAGTATAATAGGTATTTGGGATAATGATGGTAATTCTAGACTTTGTAGATAATCAATTAATAATTGGGCGAGAGCCATGACGACAATCCTTTTAGATTAAATCAAAATCCCTGCCTTTTTCTGGGGCTTGTTATTGAGTGCAATCCATTATTTTTAATGAAACAGCTAAACAGTTTAATGTACCTTTTGTGATGTTCGAAAGCTCTGGATTTACTGATGAAACTGCAAAATTGCCTGTGTTCTCTAGAATAAATAGCGAGGGTTGAGAGTGTCCAGGTCCCTCTGTTCCCAATGTGCTGAGTGCCTTTCCTTTATGACGGCTCTTCCCTCCTACAGTGTCCCATCTGCCTCACAGACTCTCTCTTGGGTGCCTTGAAACCTTTGCAGTCAGACTTTATTTCCTGAGATTGGTAGCCAAGACTATCAGTCAAAGCTGAGGATTAGTTCCCTTGTGATCTGGTGTTTTTGCCTCGTCAATCTAGGAGAGTTTGACTTGAGTGGAAGTCTAACTCACATCTTGAGGGCCAAAGATGTAATAACTGGGTCAGAGAACTCAGAGTAGTTATTATAAAAAAAATTTACATAATCAGATGACTATCTTCTCTCATCTGCTCCTGGAGAATATTTTTAAGCAACTATCATATGGCAGACTGAAATAAGGCATTTTGTGCCCCTTGACTTATGTTTAGCCAAACATCAGTGGATAAGAAAAACATGGAAATGTATTAAAACATCACACAGATTTGCAGCATCACTATAGACTTTTAAGAAGAAATGATATATTATTGACCTATTGTTGGCACAGTTAAACAATTTTCTCATTAGATCAGTATTATGAGTAAGTAGTATTTACATATCAACATTATAAGGTAAATAAGCTATAGGTTTCCTGCCCTCAAGGAGAATATTTCTAGGAGTGATTTAATCTGATCAAAGACATAGTGCTGCCTGTGAAGCAAATGAACTGAAGTGGGGACAGTGACAGAGCCCATGAGCAGCTGTCACACAAATGAGCCAGATGAGAGGGTATTCATGTACTCAGCTCAGAAAAGACTTGGGTCACATGTAACTACACATAGCAACACGACTTGCAGCTAGATTTTAAGGATAATTATGAGACTATGACAATACTAAGCAAGATCTGATTTCCCTTTAGACTTGAGACCTGCAAAAAAGAAATATGTTATCTATCTTCTTTCACAGCAATGCTTAATGATGTGTCTGTGCAACAACAGAACAATCCTTTAAGGGAGAGAGTGAGTGACAGTCATTGATAAAATTTGCTGGGAATTAATTTTCTGCAGTTCCCTAGTGAGCACATGCATTTATATATCAAGATCATTGTTGCTTATGAAAGAAATGTAGGATAAAATAAGGCTATATTCGATACATGTTAAACATAACACTATACTTCCAGGGGAAAAAATGTTCACATTTGTTCCAAACAAGGTTATATAGTTGCTGGTAATGAAACATTAAATGTTTGAGTACGAAGCCACCTTGAGATTGTTTAATAGTGTTCCATTCTGAGGCCTGATTGCTTCAGGTGTCTGATGTATGGTTATTTCCAATGTTTCTCTTCTAGAGGATGGTGCTCCTGGGAAGAATAAACAAGACTAGTAAATAAGATTTTTTTTAAAAGCGTTTTTCTTAAAATTACTCATCGTTTATTCTCTGAAAGGATTACTTTAGAGGAATAAATAGGATGCTAAAGTAAGATCTAAACGCAAGTTTGGTATTACTAAATGATCTCAAAAGAGTATAGTCAATAAAAGCATACTCCTGAATCACACTGCCAGATTGGTTTTGAATCCTTTCTGTGCCACTTACTAGCTGTGTCATCCTAGTCAGTAACTTAACCTCTCTGAGCCTTAAAAGGCCTACCTCATAAAAGTTGTGAGAATTAAATATTAATAATAACTCAAGTATATGTCCAGCATGTGTTTAACATGTGTTGGAAATAGTCCTAAGTACTGCCTTAGAGCAAGTAGTTCAGAGGTGCTTGTGGTTGTGATTGTCATAATATCAAACCCTAGCTGTCTGCTATTATATCATGCCAAGGTCCACCAAGCTTCATACCTGTCAGTGGCTGCTTAACTTTGGACCCCGGAAACACTTTTAGTGGCCATGGAATGATTGAGATTTCTTATGGGAGGGCCTAGGCTAACTCCCAAGACCTCTGCTTCCTTCCCAAATACTACATGTTGGATAAATTTCTCTTTATTTACTTGACATTGAGTTTGTTCCCTATTTTCAAAAAGGATTCAAAGTGTTGATCAGAGGTCTCAGTCCTTTAGCTGCTTTGGTATTTCCTGGGGGTTCATTTCACAGCTGTATACAGAGACTTCATTGTTCTTTGCTACCACTTGGCAGAACAAATGTGACACAATCATCTTCCTGTTGGAGGCAAATCTCTGGCGGGTTTGCTGAGTATGGAATTTCTGTTAAAAAATATAATATGGAGCATAAAGGATCCTCTTTTGTTCCACAAAGATTGTAGCTGAACGGATGTCAGAGTGTTCTGATATGACAGCTACCTCCCATCCCAGCAGGACTGTCCCTGTTCCCTTAGCACCTGCTATGTGCAAGGGAGAAATATTCTTTTACTGTTGGAATATCTATTTCCAAATCAGAAAGCATTGCATGTCAGATTTTCCCTGTGTTAAGTACCAGAATAGATCCAATGAGGACTTTCTGAGTATTGTGTTGAAAAAACAAAACTAAACAAAATTTAAGATGGTCAATTTCTCTCAATCTCACCTGGTAGAGAATATCCAGGTACATCATAGTACCAAGAATAGGACAGACCAAGAAGGGGGAAAGAAACACGGTACCCAGGCCACATAATTTTTAGAGGCTGTACAGAGACAAAGGTAGGGATGCCTTTCATTCCCCTTGGTTTGTAGTTTCTGTCAGCTTTATACCTGCTGCGAGGGGACTGGGGGTTCACCCTGCCTGCTGTTCTGCCCTCTGTCTCCACCCCAGTTCTTGGGGAACTCCATACTTTCACACTCCTTCTTCTCTGGTCAATCCAAACCTTATTAGGCTTTGTCCCTCTGCTGTCTTCATGACAGTCACCAGAGAAATAAAGTGTTACTCACATTGGCTACCTCGAGGTCACTTTAATTCAAGGTAGGAATGTGTCTGTGCATTTGTATGAGCTGGGAGAGTTAAGGATCAATATATATTTAGGACAGAATGTGAGTAACTCTTAGGCTGCTTCTAATAAATCTAGGCACCTTAGCTATTAGGGTTTTGCTGTTGTTGTTGTTCCTCTGAAAAAGCTAAGACAATAGATGCTGACTATATATATATACATATATATATATATATATATATAATGGATAAACTGTGTATATATATATACACAAAATATATATATATAAAAACACAGTTTATCCATTATATATATATATATAATGGATAAACTGTGTGTATATATATATATATATATATATATATATACACAAAATATATATATATATATAAAAACACAGTTTATCCATTATTCTAATGATGGGGCAATTTGATTGTTTCCAGTAAGAAATATTTAAAGAGATGTGCAGAGGAAGTAAAAGTATACAAACATGAATGGGTTAAAACAAATCACCATCAGAATAAGAATAGAGGAAGGAAAGAGAGAACTGTAACTTTATTTTCTTTTGAAAAAGCTTGATAAATTTTAGTATTGTATTAGTTATCTTAAGAAAGAAAAATAAATTCACTTCATGCGTGCGGGGGTATGCTGGTCTGTATCTCAGTGCTCACCTAGTTTATACTCTTTAGAAGCCAAGAAGCCAGGGCTCCTTGTCATGCTCTGCATCTTCTCTTCCCTCTGGTCAAGGTGAGACTTTCTCAATGTCAAACCCACCTAGGGGCAGCCTCTTGGCCTTCAACTGCCATGAGACCCAATGGCAAGGACCTTCTAGTTTCAACTGCTCTGGCAAGGAATTCAAGGGAACTGTCACACTATGTAAATCAAAATCAGAACTGTCCTAGGGAATCTAGGTCACATAAAGCAGGAAATATTGGAAAGTACTGTACTAGATTACCACCAGCCACCAAAGTTGAATGGGGAGGAAAGATTACTGTCATGTGCCTTTTCAGCAGAAGTCCTCCCCTCATAGTGCCGCAATCACTGTGCTTTGCCCATTCCATGTGACATTATTCACAGGTGCTAATAGTCTCTTTGCAGGCTCATTCATTTTGCTCAGACAGTTGACTTGTGATATGGATATTATTTTATACAGATACGTTACCTTCTGTTGTTTAGAACTAAAAGATCTACTCATTTAATTGCAAATCATGTTTAGCTTTATAATTAAATGGAGAGGGACAGAATGCAAACATGAAAAAAAACCAAAAAACACAAACAAAAACACCAAAGATGCATGAGAGCAGGAGTTAGGGGGAAATAATGGGAAGAGCGCTGGACTACGAATTTGAGGTTTGGGCTTGAGTCCTGCTATCCAGAGTCCCTTCCACTGGGACTGGTCCAAGGATACCTGAGGCCCTGTCCACTGCTTGGTTCATTCTGTGAACTCCCTGTATGTCTTTTATCTGTTCTCTTGTCAGGTTGAACCTCTTGTTTTGATTCCTTACAGTTTTTCCATGCCAGGGGCAGGGTCAGTTCTTTCTATTTTTCCTCTTCCTTTTCCTTTTCCCCTCTTTCTTCCCCTTCCTCCCCCCTCCCCGTCCCCTCCCCTCCTCTCCCCTCTCTTACCTTACCTTCTCTCCCCTCCCCTCTCCTCCTTTTCCCTTGCCTCCCTCCCTCACTCCTTCCCTTCTTCTATTTTCTGTTCTTATTATCCTTTCTTAAGGCTCCCAAACTGGGGAAAGAGAAGTGAACCAACATTTATTGAGAGTCTTCTTTGACAGGAACTTAACCTGTATCATATCAGCTGAATACTTGCAACAATGTTGAATGATAGGACTATTTTCATTTTTTTTCCTATTTTTATTATTTCATTTTAAGGAGGAGGAAACAGCATAGGTGATAATGAATACCTTGGCCACGATCACATAATTAATATTGGCAAATGTACATCTAAGTTTCAAACCCTATGATCTTCCCACTGCAGAGCACTGCCTCCCCTTGAGAGTGTCCTGCCTCTCGAGGTTTCCATTGCTTTGAAGAGTTCCAGTTTTAATGAGTAGGTACCTCACACAGAGCCCTTCTCTCTTTACCATTCCTAATTCCACATGAAGGTCAACAGTTCTAGCTTTCTTTTTAGCCTCTTCAGAATGTGGGGTCCCTTCATGTGTAGAGATCAGAATTCTTAACTTTTTACAGATCATGGAGGTAGAGAATCTGATGAAATTTATCCTCATGCACACACACACACACACACACACACACACACACACCACTTTTGCATATAATTGTAGGAGATTCAGAGGTCCCCTAAGGCCTGACTCTACATTTTGTTAAAGGTTGTTTTATCAGGAACATTTCTTTTCACTGGTCAGAGGCTGGAAAAATGTGCAATTTTTTCTATCCATGGTAGGTAAAGTAATTCATTTTCTAGCACCATGCAAGGGCATGGTGTCCGTGCCTCATCCCAAGTGAAGGTTTTTCTAGATAGATGTTTGTGTTTGTGTCCCTGGCTTCCTTGGACTGGTGAGCTCAGTGGGGCAATTAACTAAAGATGATCAATATGGCTGGGGTTTGTATCTGTGCCTCACACCACCCGATATGGCCATGAGTCCTATTTTCTCTGCTACTTGGGGTGAAGGTAAAATGAGATAAGGTACAAGTGCATTTTGAAAGTAAAGCTACATGTCAATCTGTCACTGAGGAAAACCCTCTGGGCTTGGTCATTTTTTGAATAGCTTACTGTTCCAAGTCTTCTTCTTGAGTCATCTTGATTCAAAACAGCTGTAGCTGACATTTCTCAAACTTTGTGAAGGAAGGAAAAATTTGGTATGCCACCTGAGGCTTAACTAAGACCAGCGTGTGCTGATGTACTTCCCAGCTGCTCAAGCCCTTCATTTTAAATGATCTCTGAGGCTTAAATTGGACAAACCTTTCCATTTTGCATTTTTCTCCAAAAGCTACTCAGTGCTGCTGCTGGCAAATTTATAGCTGGCTGGTTTGGTTAATTAGAAAAAAAGTCTTAGGCTTGAAGATTATGTAAGCCATTGAGCACTGTAAAGTAAGCATCTACCAGATTTCACAATCAACCCAGAGAAACGTGACACTGGTCCTTAAAATGCCTGACACAGTATTTTATGCTATGAATTTGAAGTTTGAGACATGTCATGGTACTTACCCTGCTATTCATCTAGGTAGAGACACAATGTTACTCAAGTCATAACGTGGCCTTATTATAGGGATGGTTCTGATGTCTTCAACAGGGTGAGCAATTGTGATTCATTCTCTCATTGTGATGTAAAAGATACTCGCAACTTTAGTGCTGTCTTTGCTGCCTGTTGGAGCCCTTTTAGGACTAATCATTTGACTTTGCACTAATGAGATTAAACCCAGCAGGGGCAGATATTTTCCTTTTTAATTTTCATTCCTGTTATTTAATTGGCATTACACACACATAATGAGACTAGCAAAAAAACACCCTGTAGCAATCTGTTCAATACAAATAACTTAGGCAGATGCATCCAGATGTATCCATGGTGACCTTCTTGACTCTCTCACTAGCCACACATCAGGGAAAATGGTCCAGAATGCTTAACTCCCTATTTGCTGAATGTGTCAGGGATGTGCTTTCTCCCTTCCTTGTCCCACAAGAAAGGGCATCTACCCAAAGCCATGTACTTCTCCACAGTGGGAGTTGTCTGCTCAGCATCTGTGTGTGATGTAGCCTGGGGTTCTGAGTGGGTGCTGGTCCTTGCTGGCTGCCCTGTGGTTCCAGTGTTGTAGACAAAAACATTCTCCATCTGCTCCAAAGGCTCCATCTTACAATATGCTTAGTGGAGGAGAAATATTGAACCGCATGAGAAGCCATCAGAGGTAACAAACATAAAAACTTCCTTCTTGTACACCAGGTTTCTGTGTCAAAATCAGCCTTCTCTTCTGGAAAAAGATATGTGTCTTTTGGAGACGTTAGGAGCATGAGGAGATCCTTTCTGATTGGCCACAGTGGTTTTAATCTTTCGGCATCATCTTTCCTTGAATTAGGATCTCAGGATCAGCTTCTGAATCCACTGGAGTCCAACGGAGTATCATCACATGACCACAGGGCTTCCTTCAAAACACTGTAAGTACCTCCTTTCTTCC
Source organism: Pteropus medius (assembly GCF_902729225.1). Lineage (NCBI taxonomy): Eukaryota > Metazoa > Chordata > Mammalia > Chiroptera > Pteropodidae > Pteropus > Pteropus medius. The sequence continues at coordinate 12,294,363 of NW_024352785.1, read as the reverse complement.
ACAACAGGTCTAATGGCAACCATTCTAAACACTACTTTCCATGGAACAAATTGGGTGATTATACAATGTGTCCTGGAACTTTCCTTTGTTTGTACGGCATGTGGAACATGAAAGTTTCCATGCCTATGATATACAGGACAGTAACATGATATCTTTCATTTTGCCATTGAAAGAAAAGTGCAGAGGAAGGAAGTCTCACTCCACCTCATTTCCGCTCAGTTTCTCTTGTGATTTTCTCCATCTCAAAGCTGGTTCTGTCTCAGTGCTCTCTGTCTCAGTGAAATGCACCAGCATCCTGGTAATAAAGAAACCTAGGAGGCAGCTTTGAAACTCCTTCTCTCTTGTCAGTGTCTTTACTTGTTTTTATTTCCATTGCTATCACCAGGACCAAGCGTCCACCTGTAATGCACGACCGTGATAATAACCATTCAGTCATCTTCCTTTTTAAATTCTTGCCCTTCTGCTGTTCATTCCAGCAACTAGATTGCTGATTTAGAAATACAGGTCAGATCATTTCACTCTAGAATTGATGGCCTTTCAGTGGCTTCCTAATTGCACTTTGGCAAAACAAGACGAAAAACCAAACCTCACCAAAACTGAAACCCAAATCCATTAAATCCTTACCATGACTTGCAAGCCCCTTGGTGATTGGAGATCTGGCCATTGCCAACTAAGATGCCTACATCTATTAGGATTACTTCAATAGCCACCTCTTTATTGACTTCAATTTACTCTTAGATGAAAATAAAATGATTAGTGTCCCTCCTTGGCTCTGCGTTGTCTGTCCTTTGACTGTCAAGCCTCATCTTGCACTACACTTCCCTTTGTCCCTTCTACTTCATCCACAACCACTTTTCAGTTCCCTAGCACTGGGTCTTTTCCTTCCCCAGGACTCTGTACCTGCTTGTGACTTTATCTGAACATCTTTTCCTCTCCCCTTACTCTTTATCTTGCCAGCAGCTTAAGTAGCGGTTCACCAGAGCAGCCTCTCTGGCTCTTGAAGTCACGTCATGTGCTTTGTCATAACTGGCTTATGTGACTATGGTCCCTTCCAAACTTACTGCTTGCTCTAAACATCCATCTATAATGTGATCCCGATCTTCTACTTTCTCAATGAAAAAATAACTTTTTCAAACATGAATAAATAAACTTAGAGATGTAGGTGAAACAGTCAAGAGTCTAATTTAGGTGTACAACATATTTAAAATCACATTATATAAAGTAGTGTGAATTTATAGACATGTATTTTACTTTCATTTTTTCCATGTTCTTCATATTCATATTTGACAGTGTATCTTCATCATCACTAAAGCCACTTTTTGAATTCTCTAATGCAGTTTTCTGAGACATGTCACCTTTGCTTCTATCCAAGTTGTTTGAGATACAGCACCTTTAAAACATGCCTGATGCTGTCACTTGAAATTTATCCCAAGCCACTAGGACCCATTTTTGTGATATTAGGACAGTTTTGTTTTTTTTTTTCACTTGTCCGGTGAGTTTATGATCGCCACAGTGTAACCACTCACACTGTATTGCTTTAAAAGTGATCTTTAAAAGGCTTGTTTACAATGACATCCAACATTTGGAATTGTTAGGTCATCCCTCAGGGACAATTACTAAATCTTTCTTAAATTCCATTCCTTCTTTATTACCAATTATATCTGTTCTAGGTTAATTTGCCAAAAGACAATTCACTGAACAACCAATTTGCTTAATTTACCTGTTTCTTTTCACTAATTTTAGTCGACAGGCTTTGTCTTCCTAATAGCATTTTAAAGAATGTTAAATTGGTCTCAGCCTTTGTCCCTTGCTACTGAACTGAACACTGTTGCCAACTCAGCATCCACTTTCCCCTCCCTCATACAGTGCTTTTCCTAATAAAACCTTCATTTTCTTTGGGTATCCATCCCTCCCTCACATCCAATGGGACCTTGCAGAAATGGATCCCATCTCTTTTTGTTCATATTACTTTTGGTGAGGTAAAGTGAGCCCAGATACAGATCAAGAAAGAGAAACCAGAAGGAGTTTAACAGTTTTGTTAGACTTGCAGTTCCCTGGGGAGGACACAGCATGCCACACAGGGGCACCCAGGGGAGGCACAGAGGTTCTTTCAGAGTGAGAGAGAGGTAGTAGAACTGTAGGCAAGTGCCTCTATTGTGGTATCCATTGAGAAGGAATGGGAGAGACAGGGTAGGGCAGTCTTAGAATTGGCTAGCTAAGTTTGAAAGTGGAGCCCCTATGATGCGGTTTGGGGCTATCTAAAGTTTCCAGATGTTTTTTAGGTGAGCCAGAGTTTATTTGGGAACAGCTAGTAGCCATTTCGTAGGTGCTAAGGTGTTGATTTACAGAAATTAAAAGAATAGCTAATATAATACCCACTTTAAGTGTGAGTCTAAGCCATATATAGCATCTCCTGGTAATGTAAGACATAGTTTGCTAGTCTTACCTTAGGCTGAGAAGGACTCAGAGAACATGACCCACCCATCTGAGGCTATGCGGACTTCAGACTGGATGCCAGGATGGAATATTTAGACCCAGATAAGGCAAATTACATTTCAGCAGATGCCAACCTGGGCAGATAATTTTTATGGACAAGATGCCAGCAGACGATACACAGACCATAGATCACCCCCAAGAAGAAAGGAAGGAGAAGGAGTGGTGAAAGGGTATAACTGTGTGTTCATCCAAATGAGCCTGAGTGTGTGGCTAAGTGGGACTGGTGCAGTTTATTTGAGTTGACATGCTCAGGTTTCCTCCACGAAGGTCTAAAAGTTGACCTGAGATGTTCAGAGATAAAGTGAGATTGTCAGATTCATCCCTGTTCTGTAGCAAATATTCTATTTTGACATCCTTAAAGGCCTTTTATGCAGAAGTTCATAGCCACATTTCTCCTTTGTAAGTCTGATGTTTCAGTTGGTTTTACCTATACTTTGGGCCGCTTAGTGTTCTTTTAGTATACTATTTGTCGTGGGCATTGTCAAAACTATAGGGATTTAAGTCTACAGTGAATTTTATTACATTGGATGTACTGGCTTGGGTGTAATTGATTAAAGATGACCTTTTCAAATTATAATTATATTGGATTATTTGACAACAAAAATAGTGTAAAATTACATAATCCTTCTAGGCTGAAAGGCCACAGTGTTTCATCCTCTAGGTGGATATTAGGGATGGTCTGCCAATCACCTATAAGGTATGGATGCTTGCAAGTCCTTTCTCTCTCTCTCTCTCAGATACCTAGATATTATTGTGACAGTATTCCTCAGATTAAGGTACTACCTTTCCATTTTTAAGTTGTCACTTAAAATTTTTATTATGTGTTTAAGTGTTCCAAAGGATATAATGTCCAGTGTTTAGCAAATGTTGATGTCTTAAAATAAAACTTTTAGATGGCTCTTTTAAATGTAGCCAACAAATATGAGTTCCACAGTAATTTGATTCCCATCATCACCTTTTGCAAAAATGAATGAACAGGCTCTTTTTTAACAGTAAGAAATTTTGCATCATTTCTTCTTGTCCTAGCAATATTATTTCTATTTCAATTTCACTTTCTACATAGGAATGTATTCTAATGTATAATATATTATATTTGAAAGTCTTTCACCTCATCATATTTCTCTAGAACAAAAATAACTATATAAACTTAAATTTAGAACATTTCTTATGACCTTAAGCCTCTAAAATGTGAATATTTTCCTTCTAGATTGAATTATCATTACAATTATTATGCACATACAGTGGATCAAACAACATGCATTTATTATAGATTATGATCAATTATTACACACAAAAGTAAATTTTTATTTGGAATACATTCCATAATGAAATGGATTGGGGGATATTGTTAAAACGCCTTGCTTAAAAGAACACTCATTTTTCCTTTTGTTTAGCCACCCAATTTGGCCACTTTGGGAAAATGAACCAGAGTAAGATTTGCCATGAACACTTTTAAGTAACAAAAGATATATCGTGAAAGTGGACAGAACCAGCATGACCTCAGGCACTGCCTTAAGGAAATCAGTTTTAGGAATGTATACATAGAGAAGCTGAGAATCTACACATCAGCCTCACACTCTATAGAATGTCTTTGTTTTGCCCTCAGGGATGTCCCTACCCTACTTTGAAGACCGCTGTCCTTCAGTACGGGAAATAGGGCAGAGACGCATTTCAGCAAAATTATCACCCCACCTGGGAAAAAGGCATACCAGAACAAGCTTGTGGCCTAGTCTGCAGCCTGGGGATGTAACTGTGGCAGTTAGGTACCTGAATTAAACTGATGATTCTGCCACAGCCGAAAGCAGAAACTCATATATTTTTAACATGGGAAATATCTGAAAAGCAAGTTAAACATGATAGATGACCATTTCTTGGAGAACAACCAAAATTCTCAGGTGCTAGGGAATTAGCATAACTCAGTGAATACTAAAACTGAACTTAATTTTAGAAATCTATGGAGATTTGTTCTGATGTAAAGCAACTGCACCATTATGAAGGGTAAGATGACCCTAGAAATCACAAGATCTTCTGAGGTCCAAATGAACAAAATATCAGAGTAGATATCGAGGGGAAATCTGAAGCGATTTATTATAGAAGGCAGGAATACCTTCAGGGAAGGTTTCTTCCCTCCAGGTTAGCTAATATACAAGCCAAGTGGATATGTCAAATGTGAGACAAATAATGGTCTTAACAGAATTGCACAACTGAACTGCTTTGATGGAATTGGATCAAGGGAAAGCAGGAGAAGGAACACATTTATACGGGGTGAGGTATTATCTTGGAATGCAGCGTCTCATGAAATCTGGCTTTCAAAAAAGGTTCAATTTAATTTTGAGAATAGCCATTTAAATTGAAAATAAGCCCATAGAACCTGAAGAGGAATAACAGTAGTGCCGGTTGAGCTGCAGACAGTCTGAGGCTTTACTGATGTTTAGCGGCAAGCTTGGTTTGACCTGCCCATTTCTAGTTTCCAGGGCAGGTCAGGTTTCTCTCCTTCGGACTTTGACAGGAGCACATGTAGGACCTCCATGTTAGCCCTCTTCTGCCAATTGCGGGACACCCTTCCTGATAACTTTGTCCTGGGCAAACAATTACACAACAGCAGAGATCGCCAGTGACCTTCTGCTTTCACCTTGGTTTTTTGGCAGGTGTGATATACTATTTTAATATAGAAAGTGTTACGGAGTGTGGGGTTCTGGACATTTCAGCAAAATTTTTTGAGGGCAAGTGCAAGAGTTTTTTCCTCTGCATTTATTTATGCTCTGGCTTCCTGATGATGCACCTTTATTGAGAAGATGTACATATCTTTGTAAATATCTGTGTCTGATAATTTATTTTCTGATATTGCTGCTGGTGGTGGTTTTTTTCCTCTTTTGTTCTGCCTCTAAGGATGATAATTGTTTTGAGACTATTTTCTATTCTTGGGGGTTTGTGATAATTGTAAATGATGTCATTAAGTACTTGGAAGGAGAAATAGGTCATTATTTACATTTAAAGGGACATGTTTTAAAAAATACTGTAATAATATATAATAATTCTATGCAGTTTTAAAAAACTTGAGCCAGAATTATATAAAAATAGTTTAAAATTCAGAAGTTAACAAGTAAGAGAAAATAGTTTATATTTTCCTAATATTGTTGTATTTTATAGAATCCAGGCTCCTTTTTTTTTGGAAATGCCATAAATAGTAGATGAAAATATCATTGATCCAAATAATATTTACTGTTTAATTCCATGAATATTTTAGCTACATGCATGGCAAATATATAGTGTCCTCATATTTATATTCAAAGTAGTTATGAAAGTCATAGCTGTATAGCCTGAATTACTCCCCTCAACACTTTGCATATTCGCTCCAACAAATCACCTTGAGCAATAGTCTTAGAATATTTCAGTTGTTCTTGCTATAAGTACAGATCACAGTCTGTACAAAGGCTATTGGGAAGAAGGTGGTGAGGATGGGAGAGCTTAATATTTAGCAAAATGCTTATTTGGAATTAAATGACCTTTCCTATAAATCAGAAGGAAAGTTGTCAGCTGAGTACTTTCTCATTTTCAGCATGTACAAGCGGCAGGAAAACGAGGCAACGCATTCCATGAAGCAAAACATTATATATGATGCAACTCATTCTCACCGTTGTCTCTCTTCTCTGAGAAGCTATTACTAAAGATAAATCGGACGAGTGCCCAGTACATCCCACTCTGCCATGGGCAGTTCCTAGTAGTAGTATCTTTATTTTCCTACCTGAAGCACACTTGCCCTTCCAAGCAACAGGAGTCAGATAAGGTGAGTGTATGCTGAGTTAGCTCCCTTGATAAGGAAAGGAATGTTTTGCAATATTAAAAACAAAAAATGCTTGGGTCACGTTATTTCAGAGGATGGTTGTGAGATACTTTAAATTTTTCTGAATAAATTGCAAAATAATGGTGCTATGCTGTTTCTGGAAATGCTACATATTGGTTTGGAGTCATGGGAACTCCTAATACACTCGTGAAGTCTCACCAAACTTGGTCATCCTTTTACTCGTAGAAAAATGTCAGCCATCCCAGTGACCAAATAAGAAATGCTCCAATGTCAGAATGCATTCTTCATTCTCTGAAAACAATTTTTTTGTTTGTTTGTTATAATTTGCTGCCTATTTTCATTTGACCTCCCCTATCTTTCCAAGCTTATTTCTCTTATCATCAAACTTGTTTCTTCTCAGTCAAGCCGTCCTCTTTTTGGGCGGTTCACTTGCCATGCTCTTCCCTGTTCTAGCCCCTGCTTGTACTTCCCTTTTTGTCTCTCTGATCCCCTCAGCTGCCCAAATCCCATCCCCCCACTCCCATAGTTGATATTTTCCCTCCAACCTACGAACTCTCTTTAATTCTCACTGACTTTCCCAGTGTGACTCAGTTCAGGGTGTTAGGGGAAAAAATACTCCTAGAGAGTTACAGGTGAATCTTACCAAAAGGGGATAGTAATGAGGTGTCATGGTAAAGGCCACAATTAGATTTTTCACTTATCTTCCTTTGGTGACCATTCTGTCTTTGAAATTGTGTCCTCGAATCCTTGTAACTCTACTAGGCAATGCACAAACAGAAACAGTAGCTGAATGACACACTCTTTCTAATGACCCTTATACCTAGGGCAGACATTTTGCCTGTTTTTCTGGTTCTAATTTTTAAATATTTAGTGAGAGCACTCATGTTCTGAGCTGAGCATGATGCTCAGCAATACAAGAAAATTAAGCATTGATCTTGCCTCCTGGGAACTCTCTCATCCTATTCCCGTGAGTATGTGATTGGGGCAAAATAAGAGAGGGTTTTCAGGGACTCTGACTGTTGTTTGGGTGGTGCATGGAGGCCTGGGCGCTGTGCTCAGATAGGGAGTGCATGGGCGGGTAACAGAATGGCATAGTTGCTGCTCTGCAGATAGAAAACCCCATTATCCCTCCAATTCAACTGCTGGTAGCGGGACTTCTATGACTCTCTTCTTGGGCTCCCTTTGTCCATGAACAGGCCCATAGGACTTATATTTCTGAACCATGTGTTTTTCCAGAGAATTATATTAATTGTGATTTCCCCTCTCAACAAGGAATTGGCACAAACTTTTAATAGGGTGGGGTTAAAAGCATGCCATAGCTAACATTTGTCAACTTTTTATGGTATATTGACATTTGTTTGCATTATCTCAGTTGATCTTCATGATGACAGAAGAGAAAGATGAGGCACAGAAAGAGTGAGTGGTTTGGCCAAGGTCACTTGACCATTGAGAAGTGAAGCTGAGATCTATCAATATCAACCTAACCCCAGAGCCTATGCTCTCACCCAGTGAGTCCTCTTCCTGGTATAGTTGGGGGTTGGAATTTGTTTAGTGACTCAGATATGTCAGGGCTAACACCTCTTACTGCCTCCTGAGCTTTTTCTCCAAGGTGGCTGCTGTAGTTGAACTGACACTTTCTACCTTCAAGGTGAGGGTGTAGGGTGAAGGTTGGTGTCATGAGATTTAGAGCTCTGCCACATGGCTATCTCTATCTATAGAGGAAGTTGGGATATTGAGTATTTAGCTTTATAATCTTTATAGTTGAACAGGCACGAGAGCAGCAGTTTGGGCTTGGTTGTGGGGTGATAAAATTGACAGTGTCTTCCACAATGCCTGATTTTATGAGGGTCTCTCTTATTTGGCTTTGAGGCAGATGCCAGGAAAAAGACATTCTCTTTCCACGAACACTATTACTCCCTGTGGAAGGCTGAATAATGTCCCCCATAGAATCCAGATCCTAATTCCAGGAGCCTATCCTTGAACCCTTGTAGCCCTTATATGGAAAAGGGACCTTTAAGATGTGATTAAGTTAACAATTCTGATATGGGCACATTACCTGGATTATCCACATGGTACCTGAATGTAGACGCAAGTGTTCATCTAAGGGTTGCAGAGGAAGATTTGACTGGACAGACAGAGGTAATGTGTTGACTAGAGCAAGATGATATGTCTCTGGTCTTGAAGATAAAAGAAGGGCCATAAGCCAAGAAATGCAGGAAAAGGCAGGGAAGTAGATTTTTTCCTGGAGCCTCTGGAAAGAGTGTGGTCTTTCCAGTACTTTGATTCTGGCCCAGTAAAACTGATATTGGGCTTTTGACCTCCAGAACTATAAGATAATAAATGTGTGTTGTTTGAAGCTACCAAATTTGTGGTAATTTTGTATAGTAGTCTCTGTGTTTGCGTGCGTGTACGTGTATATGTAAATGTGTGTGCGTGGGCCCATACATAAGAGACAGAGAGAGAAGGCAAGGCAAGGGGATGTGGAGCTGGCCACAAGTGATGGAAGTTCTCTGCACTGAGAATGTGGATTGCTTAGTGCCTTTTTTCACAGCTCTAGTCCTTAGTAATTAAAACTGGGAAAACAGGAAAAAAATCTCATTAGATTCTATTAGGCATCCGATGCTATCTGTGACATCTGTAATGGTGAGGTCTAAAATAATAGGGCCTGGAACTCTTTCAAAGGCAAGAACTTTCATAGGTACATAGGAGGAATTGGTTATATAAGTACGATTTCTCTTTCTCACTCTCACTTTGGCTCGAATAAGGGATCCATTTGACATCAGCACAGTAAGATGATTATGTAATCAGTTGTCAAAATGAGATTTTTTTTTCTCTCAGTTTTGCTGAGGTTCTGAAGGCTGAGAACAAAACAATAGAACCTCACATTTCAAAGTGTGTGCCACATCTCCCATGCAGGACTGGCATAGGAAGTGGCTGACAAAGCAATCATGTAATCTTACCTGGAAGGTACCTAAAAAGGAGAGAATGCCTTAGGAAGAAGGTTGTCATGGAACTGTGGCTTTCTTTTCCCTCCTTTCATACTATCCTCATCTCAAGCTGAGAGAGAAGGGCTTTAAGAAGTCTACTTGCAGAATTTCCAGTTCTCTCCTGTGGAGTTTGCAAGGGCATAAGGAATAGATGTCTGACACATTTCTGAGGAGGTGGTTTTAGCTCTGTGCCTGGCAGCAGTAACAATTACACAAAAGGCTACACTGGAAGCTATTTCACCCCCTTCAATAGCAGGACAATAATGCATGAGTTTTCTTGTGGGGTGTGTGGATCTATAATTATGATGGTGGAGGACAGCTGACCTGGACTCAGCTTAGGAAACCCACACGGATATGACAATACAGGAGAGTCTATATGGGGAGCCTTCTGGCGGTCCAGGAGCTGGAGGAGGCATCACCTACATTCAGGGCACCTCTGTTATAGGTCACCAGAAGGGGGTCTCCACGTTACCATCCAAATGCCTCAGGAGACAAAGAGCTATGTTAACATTTGCTAAATGTCAGATCACAAAAGAACCAGCCATGCTAAGATCGTGTTCTTTCCCCTAGTGCCTTCCTGTCTTGAATCCAATCCTGGAGGGGTCAAACACCTTGGCTATGGTCAAGGGAGGAAGAATGGAAGAATAAAGCTGGGAAAAACAGAGGCAGCCAAACAGGCCTCCTCCCCACCTTATGTTTCTAGGTCTAAAACAGTAACACGCTGGAGAAGGAAAGGCACTCTAAATTACATAAGAGTTTGGGATTTTGATTTTCAGGTTTGACTGGGCAATTATTTCTGAACTGAAACTGTTCTTGTGCCTAAAACAAATTGAAAAAAAAAAAGGGATCTGCCAGAGATTTCATCCAAGAGGCAGTAAAAAATGAGTCTGCAGATGAGGTTTGAATGGGTAGTAAATGAAAGAGTCAGTTATTTTCTGCTTGTACCCTATGGTATGCGGCTTGTTCTATTAAACAACTATTGCTGTTACTGTCCAATTCTGGTACAGACATAGCTCTTTTTACTGTGCTTCACTTTATTGAGCTTCACAGATGTCGCACATTTTAAAATTGAAGACAAGACCCTCCACCAGCTAAAAGACTACAACTTGCTTTATTGAGATACTTATTTTATTGAGGTTGTCTGAAACTGATCCTGCAATGTCTCCAAGGTAAGCCTGTATACCAATGCAGAGTTACTGGATTGTTTTAGGTAGAGTCCTAGGCAATCTTTTAAAATAGCTTTAGCTGGTCTTAGGAAAGGTAGAACTTCCTTGCACACCAGGGGTGCTTTAGCTGCACCCCTGCTCGCGATAACTCCACGTTAGAGTAGATCGGAGCTTGATGCAGGGACGTTCTGAGCTGGCTCCTTCTCCAAGCCCCTTACCCACATCTGGCTGCCTTCTTTGTAGTTTACTAGAATCCAGGCTCCAAGGGTTCATGTGCTTTGCCTGATTCCATTAGCATTCTCAAGGCTAAATTCTGTAAATATTCCTTCTGTTCTGCCTTCTGCTTTAACCCCATTTTCCTCTCCTCACCCTTAAATCTCTCTCCCAGTCATTGCCTAAAGTGTTCTTTGGACTAATAGCAAGGACTGCTGGGAGAATAGGTAGTAGATCAGGGGTCATATTCAAAGCCAGAGCCTGGTGGAGGATGAATTTCCCTTTTCACCGCTGTTATGAGGGCTCGTGCTGAAATAAAGAACAGACAATATGGGGTGAAATTGAGGAGGTGGCCTGTATAAAATTGGAGATCAGTTTTTGGCTCAGATTTGGGTACATCTCAGGAAAAGACTGACTCACCTGTTTTCCAACTGTACTTTTTAGAGGAAAAAAGATTGATTTAGTAAGTCATTTTGGAAACCCACTGAAACATGCATTTGTAGGCTCAGAACCGTGCCATGGATTGATCCTGACTTAATGTAGTCCAACAATGCTTGTTGAAGCAATCACCGTTAAAAGGATGCACTAGCAATGCCGAAAAGCTGAGGGTTGAATGGGTTTCAACTTTCCTCAGCACTGAGCCAGAAACTCCTCATTTGTTTTCCTTTTCTGAAAATCACCTCATGCTATTCAGACAAGGTGACAACCATGCCTGAAGAAGCTCTGTTAAGCCAATTTACCTCAGGCGTGTGGCTGCAGATTTTAGAGGAAAGCCGTGAGTGATGAGAAATTGTGTTCCCAGCTCAACAAAGTTTTCCATCGACCAAATAACTGAGCTGTTCTTTCAAAAGACTCATGAGGTTAACCTAGTGACTCTAAATCTCCTTCTACCACTCACAGGCTTTGTGAGACCTTGGCAAGTTATTTAACCTGACAGGTCTTTAGCTGCTTCACTTATAAATGGTAGAAAGCAGGCTAAAGCTGGAGGCCCACGTAAGCTACAATTCTGTAGTTTTCTGATTTTTCTGTTGATGGACAGTCAGTGTGGATACATGGATGATTTTAACTTTACTATGGGTCTGGCTTTGTGATGTCACACCCAAGCCTTCGTGGCGAGGTAGTCTGACTGGGAGGTCCTGGCCTTGGCATCTACATACACCCCAAGGTTTTAGCACCGTGGTTATCCTGCTTCTCACTGCTGACGAGTTACCAGAACTGTATGCAGAGTCCTTATTTGAACAAATAGAGCTAAGAATACTTACTTTTGGAGTTAAAAAATAGACCTTGGACTTCTTATTTCTAAGTATTGAATATTTCAATTCAATATTTTAATATTTCTCTTAACTCTTAGAATTATATGCGGAGACTTAACTCATTATTCCGAGATAAGATATCAAGGCTACGTGTATAATGGGCTCTGTTTAACATACCTTTTGTTGTTTCAAACATTATTTTGGGTGGAGATGAATAAGGGAGACTATTTTGTCTTCTTTTCTAGGCTGGGTTTTATGACATTTGGCAAGAGAGATGAAACATGATTCCTGTTCTGAAAGAGTAGCATGAGAGTTGACGATAAGACATATGAAAAAGAAAGAGTTGATACAGAAAGGAGATTCCTCACAGGACCCAGGTGAGGACTGGGTGGTATGTGACTGGGTGGAGGTGTCTTTATAGCCTATCTCACTACATATGGTAGGGGATTAGTCTGTGAAGCTTTGGTCTCTCTGCCACTCTGCCCCGTGAGAGTATCTGCAGTCTGTCAGCTCAGTTTAGTCTAGAAGTCTGAATTTTAATTCTCCATGACCCTCTCTGGATGAGATGAGGAGGAGCCTTTTCTATGCGCTTCATATCACCCTGTACCTCCCAAGGGGAGTTAATATATTCCTCATTCCTTATTCAATTACAGTCATAAAATTATAATGGAGCTGAAAAATTCCTATCGCCTAGTGACATCATAGCCATCTTAAGTTGTAGTACGACGCATTACATGTTTGTGGTGATCCTGGTGGAAACAAACCTACTGCACTGCCAGTCATATAAAAGTATAACACATGCAATTATGTACATAATACTTGATGATGATAATAAAGGACTACGTTACTGGTTTGTGTAGTCATTGTACTATACTTTTTAATGTTATTGTAGAGTGTACTCTTTCTAATTCTAAAAAAATGTTTGCTGTAAAACATTCTGCCATGTTACAATGGCAGCAGCCTCATACATCTGATGCTTGCTACATCTACTGACTGCATCATTTTCTCTTGTGCTTGATTTTAATCATAGCCTCTGATTCATCATGGGCCCTAAATGTACGAAATTCACTGCTAATATTGCCGGTAAGAGATAGGTCAAGTGACTGACCAGGAAACAAAGGTGGAAAATCAGTGACAGTTATTGCTTGCCAGTCAGGCATGTCTTATTCCACCACAGCTATGATCTTGAAGAACAAGAACAAAGTGATGGAAGCTGTTAAAGGATCTGCTTCATTGAAGGCAACAAGATTAACAAAAAATTCGTGAAGTGCTTAAATCGGACATGGAGAAACTTGACCTGGAATGAAGATGAGACACAGAAGCATATCCCGCTCAGCATCATGATGATCACAGCCAAAAAAAATTTGTTTGTGATATTAAAAGAAAAGGCTGGACCTGACTACAATGTTGGATTTATTACTAGCTCTGGATGATTTAAACTAATCAAGGATCATTCATTATGCAGTGTGGAAGTGAGTGGTGAGCCTGCGATTGCTGATGTGAAGGCAGCTGAAGACTTTTTGGAAAGTCTAGACAAGCTAATTGTAGAGGAAAATTACTTGCCAGAGAAAATATTCAATATGGATGAAACCTCTTTATTCTGGAAATGGATGCCTGAAAGGAGTTTCGTCCATAAGGAGGCCAAGTCAGTGCCAGGTTTCAAGGATTTTAAGGACAGGATAATGGTCTTGCTTGGGAGCAGTGTTGCAGGCTACACATTGAAACTCTTTGTGATCTGGCACAGTGAGAACACCAGGGTCTTCAAGCATATCAATAACCACACAGTGCCAGTATAATACAGAAGCAATAAGAAGTCATAGATAATCCAGCTCCTCTTCTATGATGCCCTGTTGAATTGCTATGCCAGTGAAATAGAGAAGTACTGTTTGGAGACTAGCATACCTTTCAAGATTTTGCTTATTGTTGTAACAGTCCTGGATATTCTCCTTTTGTTGGTGATCTTCATTCTAATGCGAAGTGGTGTTTTTCTCTCTAAACACTACCTCTTTGATCCAACCAATGGATCAAGGACTTAGAACAGCTTTAAGGCCTACTACCTGAGGAGGACATTTACCCAGGCTATCACAGCAACTGAAGAAGACACTGATGTAAATATGGAAGGATTACCATATCTATGACTGCTTCAAGAACTTTACTTGGGCTTGGAGTGATGTCACCATGTAGTGTATGGTGGCATCTGGAAGAGGATACTCAAGAGATTGATCAATGACTTCAAAAAATTTGCCAAAGATGAGGTGGTTGCAAAAATCAGCAAGGTTGTGGTTGAGAAGGCAAACAACTTTACCCTGGGTGTGAATGAGGATGACATTGAGGCACTCCTGGAAGTGGTTCCTGATGAATTGTCCAATGAGGAGTTAGTTGTTGCAACTAGAGCTAGAATGCATAGCTGAAAAAGAGGCAAGAGAAAAGGAAACTGCAGAAGAATCACCAAGAAAATTTATGGTGAAAGATTTAGCGGAAGCTTTTGCAGACCTCGATAAGCTCCTTAAAAAGTCCAAAAATGTGACTCCAACAGTGAAAGGTTTTTATTAATAGAAAGGAATATTTATGCTCTTATTTGCATAGAAATAAGTCCATGATGAAAAAAAGAGACAAACCAAGCAATCCACCATGAGCATATTTCTGAAAAGAGTGACATCTCCTCAAGAAGAGGCTGAGGCAGGTCTTTCATTCAGAAAGTATTTCAGAAGAAGGAGTTTTTATCATAGTAGATGACCACTCCATGCATGTCATTGCCCCTAAAGACCTTCTAGTGGGATAAAATGTGGAAGTGGAAAACAGTGATATTGGTGATCCTGACTGTGTGTATGCCTGGCCTAATGTGTGTGTTTGTGTCTTAGTTTTTAACAAAAAAGTTTAAAAAGTAAAAAAAAAAAAAAAATTAAAAATTTAAAAATAAAAAAAAGTTTATAGAATAAGAATACAAAGAAAGAAAATATTTTTTGTACAGCTGGACTATGTGTTTGTATTTTAAACTAAGTGCTATTACGAAAGAGTTGAAATGCTAAAAGTTTATAAAGTAAAATGTTATAGTAAGCTAAGGCTAATTTATTATTGAAAAATATATTTTTATAAATTTAGTGTAATCTAAGTGTACAGTGTTGATTAAGTCTATAGTAGTGATGTCTTAGCCCTTCACATTCACTCACCACTCACTCACTTACCCAGAGCAACTTCCAGTCCTGGAAGAATAAGCTCCATTCGTGGTAAGTGCCCTATACAGGTATACCATTTAAAAAATCTTTTATACCTTATTTTATACTATATACTGTACTTTTTCTATATTTAGATATGTTTAGATTCACAAATACTTAACATTGTATGATTTCCTACAGTATTCAGTACCACAGCAGGCTGTAAAGGTTTATGACCGTATTGCTATGCTGTATATATAGCCTAGGTGTGTAGTAGGCTATATCATCTAGGTTTGTGTAAGTCCACTCTGTGATGTTCATACAATGATGAAATTGCCTAACAATGCATTTCTCAGAATGTACTTGTGTCATTAGGCAGCACATGGCTATCTCTCTTTTCCCAAGTTTCTGTAAGCCCCATGAAGACAGAGGTCAGATCTTTATTGTTTACTATTTTTCCCATTGGCTGACATTTATTGATTAAAGCACTTATTGATAGAGAAAAAAATATTGATAATTAAAATAGTAATCTGCTATTCTTGAAAAGCTACTTTAAAGTTTCCAGGATAGGTTTAATTGGTTTTCTTCTACTTGGCCTCTCTGTTGTTATATTTTACTGCTTCTATGGTAGTTTGAACATATTAGATGCTGCTTATTAATTCAATGGAAAATAATTTTGCATTATCATTTCTATGTATCAGGAATGGTTCTGAGTTTAGGATTTAAAGGGGTAAACAAGGCAGACAAGATAACTCTCCATCCTGCAGAGCGAGAAGAGACAAAAACTAAATAAGCAAATAAATAAAGACATTTTAGATAGTGCTGTGTGCTATTAAAAAAAAACCAGCATGATGTTCTAGAGATTGACAAGGTGGGTGGTGAGGGAGGCCTGAGGAGGTAATGTTTGAATCCCTCTGGAAGACAGGAAGAAGCCAGCCATGTATAAGGTGGTGGTGTTGCTGCTGCTGCTGGTGGTGGTCAGTGTGTTTCGGGGGGTGGGGCACAGTCTAGGCAAAGACAAATGTCCAGAAATAGGGTCAGGCTTGGAGTATTTAAGGACCAGAGAGACCTGAGTGTCTGTGGGGGGGCAGGGCAGGGAAGTGAGTGAGATTGAGTTTAATGATATGAAGCTGGAGTGAGAAGCAGAGGTCAGATCATTTAGGGCAGGGGTCCCCAACCTCCAGGCCATGGACCGGTACTATTAGTAACTGGGCCACACAGTAGAAGGTGAGTGGCGGGCCAGTGAGCAAAGCTTCATCTGTATCTGCAGTCACTCCCTAGCACTAGCATCACCACTTCAGGTCCACCTCAGATCATCAGGCACCTGATTCTCATAAGAGCACTGGTCTCTGGGGCAAAATAGGCCGTATGTATCAGCCAGATTTCTGGCAGGAAACCAAAGGCATAATTTAATTGGGTTATTTGGAGTGAGTTTCGATGTGGGCAGGGTTTAGGAAAAGCAACAAGCGTTAGTGCACTACCCCAGAGCTGGCAAAGGGAGGGAGTATCTCTTGACTATGGAGGGATACAGCTATGTTACTGTGACCCAGCAGGAAGGAAGTTGGGGGAAAACCATCTTTATTCTCCTCCACATTCCAGAGTTCCCATAGATGCCTCCCACTGGTCCAACAAACCAGAGGCAGGAATGCAGGGGAGCCTACTGATGAAGGCCTAAGGGTGTGTGGAGAAGAATCCAGCTCATGCTGCTGACACTTTGTATTTTAATCCTGTGAGTCATGGAAAGCCACTGGGGGATTTTGACAAGGGGCATGGATTAGTCTGATGTCTGTTTTGAAGAGTTTCCTCTGGCTGCTGTGAGGACACTTGACTATATGAGGCAGAGTAGAGGCAGGCTTCCCTGTTAGGACACCCAAGTTATGGCCCATGGCTGCCACCCAACCTCTGCACAGCAGGGTTCAGTCACTATGAACGGGCTCTTGACCTCCCTGATGTGGTAAAGCTGATCGATCATTCATTCAGGACCACACGTAAATGTTACGTGCAGGAGTGTTTGAGGTTCCTAGTGTGATGTGGTGGAGTAGGATGGAGCAGTAGACTCACAGTATGTGGGAGACTGGACCGTGGCACACTTTCTAGTTTTCAGTTTGGGCTGAAACTTGACACTGGGTTTACTACTTAAGGATGGTCCTCCCTCACATTAAACTGCCCCATGTGTTTGTGTGCCCTCAGCGAGGTCCTCTCCTGCAGCATGACATGTTCGCTAAAACTCTTCACCCTTGTTCTGTGTTGAGGCATCATGATAATCCTGGCCATTCCTGAGGTCTAGTCTTTCTAAATTGGGCTTTTGTGAAGGAAAGTTTGATCTAAAGGAAGTTTTCTGAGAAAGCTTCATAATAAGTTGGTCATCCTGGAAAAGTATACATTTTATATACATGTGCACATGTGTGTTTGTGGGGAGTGGGTAGGGTGAGGGAGAGAGAGATAAGGGACAGAAGAAGAGAGAGAGGTTTTGACATTTTGTTGAGTTCAGCTTATTTTCTAGAATGTTTTGTAGAAAATCTTCTACCATTTGAAGGTAAGGGGGAAATTCCTGAAATGTTAAAATACACGCGAAACTTTTTTGTGTGTGTTGGAAGCATTGAACTTATCAAGTCTGAAACACTGAAATGCTATATATAGTTTCTAATGCTCTCTATACTTCTGACTTTACGGGTTACACTAAAAATCTGTTGAAAGAGTATGGTTCAGTCAAAAACCAACTTAACTTTTGGTGCCATCTTAAGTTTAGGGCTATATAATGTGATTGGATGTTTGAAGTTTGAATAGTGTATTTCTGTTGTCAAATAGAATTTTGATAACATGGTATAGAATAGAAAAGAATGGCTTTAGTGTTCCAATAATTTTGAGAGGCTATTTTTAAAAACAGGTTACAGTTTTCCAGATGAAATTGCTAAATGAGTAAATCAAATGTTAATGATAGATAATGTTTTAACATTCTGTTAAAGGTATATTGATCTAAATTAGTCAAGAATCTTTGAATTGTTAGTATTCAAGAGATGGCTGTCATGTAATGAAATGGCTTTTAACAAACTCATTAAAATGCATTCAACTGACAAAAAATAAATTGAATGTGGACTATTTGTAAGGCAAGTGAGGGAAACTAAAATGCATAAGACATAGTCCCTGCCCCCAAGGTGCTTATGTATTGTAATAATTTTGCACTTCAATATAATCACCTTGGGAAGCCATCCCCTTTTTTGAATGAGATCACTCCTGTTAAATGTTTAGGAACTTTTTCATTAGAATTGACTTCAGAGCCAGCGTAACACATTTGCATGTGTGCACACACACATGCACACATAGGTACACTCATCATCACTTTCATTTCTTTAGAATAGGGGTCAGCAAAATATAACCACAGGTCAAATCCAGCTTACTGCCTATTTGGTATAGCCCCGGAGCTAAGAAAGGTTTTTACAGTTTTAAATGACTGAAAAAAATCAAAAGAAGAATAATATAATGTGACACATGAAAATTACATGAAATTCAAATTTCGTGTTCATAAATAACATTTTATTGGAACACAGCAATGTTTATTTACGTACTATCTATGGCTGCTTTCATGCTACAATGGCAGAGTTGAGTAGTTTTGACAGAGAGCATATGGCCCTCAAAGCTGAAAACTTTTACTGTTTGCTCCTTTGCAGAATGTCTTTAGGATCATGTCTGATTTTTTTTTTCTTTAATTTTTTTCTTCTTCAATTAGATCCTCCACTTTCTTCCACAGATGTGACTGTGAATTACTTTTTTCTAATTTTTGAAACTCAAACTTTTCCTTAGAGATAAAAGGTTTTATTTCACTTTATGAACATTCTGGGGAATCTGATCCAGGCTTTGAAGTAGTCTCCAGAATGCCCAAGTACTGTTAGCAATGGCCATATTGTTACTACACTGAAGGGAAGAAATCCCTGAGTTCATTAGGATATAAAGAGTAGGGAGAAGGAAAAGCCACCTCAGTAGTCCCTCCAAACAGTGTTTGGGTACAACGGAAACATATGAGTCCACTCTCTTTGCCCAAACACCTTGTTTTTGCATCTCTACCTTTCTGTCATGTTCACTGTGATGCTCCTGAGGATACTGACTGCCAGCTCTTTTTTTCTACTATTTCCTACCTTATGCCTTCTGTTTACTGGTGGCTTCTATTATCTCATTGCTTCTGTTTCTTCTCTGTGGGTCTCACATCCCTCTTGTTGTTCCACATTCAGACATCCTAAGAAGGAGGATCTTATTGGGTCTGTCACCACCCAGTGACATGCCTTTGATGTTCGGAGTGCTTGACTAGGTCCCCTCTCAGTTAGTAGGACAGTCTGTAGACAACTGTCAATTCAGGAAGAAAAAGCAGGCCTCAGTAGTCACCCCCATTTGGGAAGCGTTTGCTCTTAGTCATCTGGTGATCTCTTGATCTGTCAATATGCACTGATATATGGATGTCCAGGCACCAGGGATACTGCTCAAACTACATGTATCCTCCCCGTTATTGAGGTAAACAGCCAAATGATATCAGTTTGGTGAATCGGTATGCTACTTGTGGACCACTCACTGGAAGCTGAGATATACAGGTGTCATTGGACATTATCAAGAGAAATTGAAAGGAGGAGAGCAAGTCAGGAGTAGGCAAGTTAGCAATATTCAGTAATGGCCAACCTGTGACCCTTAAACTGAGATCCAAGTATAGTTTAGCTCAAGCCTATTTGCATATCTGTAATTTCCTGTCTCTGCAACAAAAAGTTGTTTTTTAGTAAGTTCATTGACATATGCAGAGGTCCTCGTTTGACATCAAGAAATTCGAACCTTTAAAATAAACCATGTGTTATTTGTTCCTGGGTTTAAGCACCAAAAATAAAAACAAACAAACAAATAAATAAAAATGAAATAAACCATGTAAATTTCCAAACTTATTTACTGTCTCTTGAACTTATCCCTCTCTCCACTGTTGTAACTATCACTTGCATCTTTTCTCCCATGGTTTTATTTAAACATTTTAAATAGAGTCAGACTAAATCAGAGGATACTAGGACACTTGTTGTAGAGATAGTTTGTTGTTTTGTTCTAGATGAGGGTCTAGAACACACAGAAACAAAAATGACCTCGACTCCTGCTGACTCAGTCCAATGGTCCTGCATAGGTAGGATTTCTTGTTACTCACTTCTCTGTGACGGTCACATCTGCCTTTCTGGAACATCTAGGGCATTCCACTGTGCTGGAAATGGGATTCTTTCTGAAGAATTTAGCTCTTTTTAATGCCAGGTTGATGTATTCTCCTCCTAAAATTGGGTCTACAGTTCTGGGAAGCAAAGGAAGTGAAGGCTGTGGCCATGAACACTTTGATCTTGGCACTATCTCAGGACCAAGTGGCTGTGACTGGACAACTTTGCCAATATTAAAGGTGATGTCCACCAGGATTACTTGCATAGTAGCAATTAAGAATTAAAATGAGTTTTAAGATTGTAGCAGAGGCAGATACATGCATTCTGGGAAGCAAGGAAAGAGATTCTCTATACATTCTTTTATGAGATATTTATTGATTACTTTTTACATACCTGTTATCATCACATTCCCTTTTACTGTTCTCCCTTCAACTGATTTTGCCTTTGTCATCAAATACCTGAGTTACCTCAAACCACAAGTGAACTTTGAATGCTACCACCTTCTGCTCCATCAGTTAGTTACCACCTAATTGCTCCTCTTAAAGAGAGAATAAAAAAGAAAAACACAAAGTTATCCCCTTGGCCATACCTGTTTTTGTCTGTAGGGAGATGATGGAAGGCAATTGCCCTTGGAAAGCTTGATGCCTGGCTTGTAGCATAGCTTAACAGCATGATGGGAGAAGTTAATTAACCCATCCTGATAAGTGACAGAAGCAAGACACACATTTCAGAGCTCTAGACAGTTTTGAGCATCGGAATAATTTTAGGGAGAATAAGATATTTTGAAATTATACAGTGATCTCTATTAAAGTGATAAAAGCTGGTACCAACTTGACAAATCAAGGACTTCTATAAGAATGATAAACGGCATACTTCCTGTGAAACCTAGCTGGACTAATATCATATGGATTATACCAAAAGCACTCACTACTGTTAAGTCAACACACAGACTAGTTGACCTTTTGTAAATGGATGAAAGTAAGTTTAGCAAAACCCAGCAAGACATATTGAAAGAGGCTAGAAGTGAATGTAATCAAGGTCTGAGCAATTTTATTAACCCAGCAATCAGCAATAATTGGTAAACTGCCTTCTCCCCTGAGAGCCTGGGGCCAAATGTGGCCACCCATTGGTGAGCTTGCTTGTTGCTCAGAGGGTACTTTATTGACTGTGTTTGCTGATTTTGAGTGTACTTCTCCCACAAGCTTTAACAATAATACCCATGAATTTGAACCGCATGACTGGTAAATATTCTCCGGCCTTGACAATAAGTGTTTCAGCTTTGTTTCAGTATTTGTTTTCTGGCAATGTCATGGCCTTGATCCCCTGCAGGATCTGTCTTGCAGCCCAAGGCCATTATATGGGCAGCATATTTCCATTTCCTCTTTCAAATAAGTCTCACCAGAAAATGAGCCATTTTGAGATTATTACACAGTCAACATCTTTCTGTGGGAATCATAAGAAATTTTTTCAGTCTCTGTCTAGATTTAGTCCCTTGTTATCTTCCTATTCTATATCAAGGACGTACACCAGGCCAATCTTTCACTGGTACTTGATTATAATTCTTTAATCAGTGATCACTTTACTTTTCCTGTCCTTCCCTCCAGCCAAAAACAATCATTTAATTAGGTCCAATGGTACAAAATCCATTTCTCAAACGTGAGCCAAAGCCCACTACTTTAACTGAGCACAATTCACAGAAGTCCCCACAGGATGCTCAACTCCAAAAGCAATGGGGCCAAACTCTCCAGACGAAATGGGGTACAGATGGTCCCATCTTTCTCTATGACTCAATAACAAGGCCCATTATTTACCGTGCCCTCTCTGCTCACTGACTCTGTTAGCATTTTTCTTTTAAGTTTGTTTCTTGGCCTGTATTATGTTCCTCTCCTAAAGCACGTGCCATTATGATTTTTAAAATAATGGGAAGAATGCAATGGCACTGCTCGTTGGCGATATGACTCTCAAACTGTCCACAAATTGCTGAGTAAGTGAAATGTTTTGACAGAGAGAAATATGTATTGGCAACATTGCTTTTCTCATGGCTGAGAAGGAAAATTGAAACTGTACTTCAGCAGGGTTCAGATGCTGATGACCAGAATGGTCTCCTCAAAATAAATGACTATGGACTATTTTATTTGCCTTTATGCCTCATTCTTCTCTAATGAAATGCCCAATTAAAAGCATAGCTCATGTGCTTTAAAAAAAGGCTTAGAAAGGATTCTGGGAAGGAGCAGTGACAGGAGCAATCCCTCATCACAGAGAAAATCATAGTACCATTGTGAAGAAATGGTCTGTGTTGTGACCTCCAGTGTCCTGAGTGGAGATTTTAAAGGAGACTCAAAATAAACGTAATCTTTTTAAGATAGAATGGTACACACGTGTGTGTGTGTGTGTGCATGTGTGTGTGTGAGTGTGTGTGAGTGTGTGTGTGAGAGAGAGACAGAAAGAGAGAGAGAGAGAGAGAAAAGAGAAGAGATATGAATTATTTGTAATACATCAAACAGACACTGGCTAGAAATAGGAAAAAAAAAAATCTCCAGTAGAGTGATATGTTTAAGACAACTTGTGAATTTATCTCTGGGATTAAGTGGAATATAGAACTGTGCAGCTGTGTGTTGTCTCCTAGCAAAATGAGGTTCTTTCTGTTTCCCTGGCAGGCGTGTTCCTGTCAAGAGCTTGCTCAGAGTGGGAACACAGGTAGCTCCCGGAGCATTGCTGACCATTATCTTCACATTCAAGTCTATATGTGGAAGCTGCTCTCTATTTTCTCACTTAAAGAACATCTTTGATAAGAGAAAATGTTGACAACTTTGCCTTTCTTGAGAATCACTAAGGAAACATTTCTTCTTGTCAATCTCCTTTCATGTGCTGTGCTAGATAAAGGAAAGGGGATATCGCTTTGGGGAATAACCTTAACTTTCAGAATGCATTTAGCAACCAGTATTTTCTAGAGCACCTATCATGTGCAGGAATATTTGCTAGTCATTACAGGTCACACAAAGATGAATGAAACTAAATTCCTGCCCTTAAGAAGCTGAGCACATTCTCATTTAAAAAATGAATTGCTTAATTGGGAAGGCTGTAAAAGGGATAGAGATAAAGAAATAAGGAGATTTGTATAGGTTTAACTTCTTTTTTTTTAATTTTTAATTTTTATTAAGTTTATAGGGGTAACATTGGGTTAATACAATTATATAATTTTCAGGTATACATTATCATTTGACATCTGTATATTCTATTGTGTGTTAACCACCCAAAGTCCAGTTTCCTTCAGTTACCATATATTTGATCCCCTTTAACCACTTCGCTCTCCCCCTAACCCCCTGTACTTGACTCCCTTTACCCCATCTAAAATCACACTCCCCCTACATCCCCACCCCGTGCATTTGCTATAAAATGGATCCTCTGGTAACCACTAGTCTATAGTCCATGTCCACGAGTCTCTGTTTGTTTGCCCTGCTCATTTGTTGCTTTTAGGTTTATATCCCACATATCAGTGATATCATGTGATTTTCAACTTTTTCTGTCTGGCTTATTTCATTTAGCATGATTATCTCAAGGTCCATCCCTGTTGTCACAAATGGCAATATTTCATCTCTTATGGCTGAGAAATATTCCATTGTATATATGTACCACCGCTTCTTTAGCCAATCATCCATTGTAAGACACTTCGGTTGCTTCCATGTCCTGGCTGCTGTGAATAATGTTGCTATGAACATCGGTGTGCAAATATCTTTTCGAATATGGGTTTTCAAGTCTTTGGGGTAAATAGCCAGTAGAGAGATTGCTGGATCATATGGTAGATCAATTCTTAGTTTTTTGAGGAACCTCCATACTACTTTCCATAGTGGCTGTTAGGTCGAACTTCTGATGGCTCATTCTGAGGGATCTGGAATTAGGCAGATCTGAGTTTGAACACTGACACCAGCACCTGTTGCCCATGACATTGGTTGGCACAGTATATTTTAAGCTAAGTGTCCATTCCTCTCCTTTGTTAAATGAGGATAATGATACCTTCTTTGTGGGGTTGTTGGGATGAGTAAATTAGTTGCCATGAATACGTTGTCTAGGGCAGTATCTGACGCATGTGAGTCTTCCTGGAATGTCAGCTCTCTTTCCACTTCTTTTATGTCATGCTGCATCCCCTGTCAGTCATACTGATGTCTATGACAAACCTGCCTGGCATTTTGGTGACTTCAACCATGTCATAGCTCTGCAGTATAAAGAAATCCAGCACAGAGGAGTGATTGTATAATAGTGAGCATGGTTTTCTGAAAACGAACTTTCCAAATTGTTTAAGGCCATGTGATTCTTGTCTTCATCAAAGAGTCATCGCACGGGAGGTGGCAGTCACAGGGCGATTCACCATAGGTCATTCAATACACTGACCTCCTTCCCTCCACCAATAGGGCTGCATCGTACTTCTCCATCCCCTTGGAAGTTAGGCATGTTGTATGATTTGCTGTGGACAATGACATGTGGGCAAAGTGACTTGTATTATATTCAGGAGGAAGCTTTAGAAGATTTCACTTTCACATTCACCATGACAGTAGAAGTTAATGTTGAAACAGGGCTTGTGTCCCTCTGATAATCCGTGTTAAAAATATGGCATGGGTGAGAAATTAACTTCCGTTGCATTGCACCACTGAGATTTATGGTTGTTCACAATCTGTCTAGACTCATAGAGGAGATTGCTCACATATTCTAATAATTCTGCCTTTGCTCAAAAAATTTTGGTGATTCTCTTGGTAGAATTTCAGGGGCAGTATGTGATGACCACAGTGTCAGTGTAAAGCCATCCTGGCTCTCTGCACTATGGTAGTATTGGCCACCTGATCCTCCATTTTATTCATTAGAATTAGCTCTGACTGCCTCAGCTTTTAATAATCGATTGAACACCTCTGAGACTATTGGAGTGATTGTGCCCCTCAGAAACAGGGGCACGCAAAGGTGGGGGTGGGAATGGGGATTTGGAGGCTGTTCACTCAGGGGACAGGCAATAAGAAGATGTCCTGTTTATAGAAAATTTAAAAATAGTAGAACTGACTGAGAGGTAGTTCATTTTTATTATCATCGCAACTGTACAATTTTGAACAATATAGGTACAAGTACTCTTTCTTTCCCCTCTCCCACTTTCCCCCTTTGCTATGCAGCTGCTCAGAAAGCAATTACAAAGAGGTGTTTTCAAAACTTTTGAACAACAGAAATGTGATTGGAATGTGTTGTCTCCACTAAGGTGAGTGTTTTCAAAGAGATAACATTCATTTGGAATGTTTATTTAAAAGGAAAAAAGAGGTTACTTTACTTTATAGTTACCCTTTGCATATTAATTTGGATATTGGCTTGTGAATTAATATCTAGTCATATGTGCATTCACCTAAATCCTGGGCCTCATTCATTCTTAGATGTACAGGGTCTGAGCAGTACTGGACACATAATTGGGCCCCAGTAGATGATGGATGAGTCAAACTAGGTTAGCAGCAAAATAGTATTTTCCTTTTTTTTTTTTTAATCAGTAATGTATGAGGATCAGGGAAGGCTCTGGCTCCATTGCTTTGAAGGGTCTTCCTGTCATTGATGCTAAGAAATTCTAAGGCTTGATGTTGAGAGAGAGATAGACTCCAGCTGCTAGTGCTGACAGAGATCTGGGGCTTAGACACAAATGACACAGTACCCACACCCACCAGCACTAGGGAAATCAGGAGGGGTGCCTCCCTCTGTGTCCACACATACACCCTACATTGCTCTTCACTGGATATCACTGTTTCTTTGATGTTCTTTCCACACCCTGTTGTTTGCAAGCGAAGGGTATCAAGAAGGATGGGGGAAAAGAGAAGAAAATATGATTTGTCTCAGGAACTACACGCCTAAGTGAGAATTCTTATTGTGGATGGGATTCTGTAGGAGATAAGGGAAATGGACTGGAGAATAGTTTGAATGTTGGCTACCTCCAGATTTCAGTTTTGGAAAATAAGAATGAGTATGACACTTGTAAAGATAGTTGTTATGATCAGCCCACAGTAGTCGGTAATCATAGGCAGTTCCTGGATACTAGGTCATAGTGAGCTTAGCCTTGGGGGGAAATTACCCTTCTGAACTCTATTTTACAGAGAAGTTATCATGGTAGGAGTGGGGTTAGGAGAAGTTTTTATATCAGAAGGTATCTTTTTACCATTTTGAATGCCTCTTTTAATGTTTTCTGGGTGAAGGTCTAAGGTTAAAGGGAGTATGTGTAGCCTCTGGCATGTTGAAGTCTATCCATCTTCCAAGGGACTGTCCCTTAGTGGAAGATGGAGAGTGGCCTTGAGCAGACCATCCTGTGAACTAGAGCAGGTCTCCGGGGCTGGATGGATATCATCTGGAAATTTAAAATGTGGCCCTGGTTCTGGGAGAATGAGGTGAGGAGAAGGGAAACAACCTTGGTGGATTTTCATTTCCACTTTTTTCCAGAAAAGCGTAGGGTCATTTTTGAGCTTCTGGGATAAGATGGCAGAGTACAGAGAAGCTGAAAATATCCACATTTCTCTACTGTAAGCCCTGTACATCTCGGTTTGCCAGTAAGACTTTAGTTGACTGATGTGTCACATATGTCAGTACTTTTGTACTTTGTAGCCATGAGATCCAAGTGAATGAAGGGAGTACCCTGATGTTTGGTTTTGTTTTTTGCTCCATGTGAAGAACTGGACATTTTCACTATCCTTTCTGGAACGAACAACTGAGTGGGCAACCTTAAACTGATGCTGAGTGAAACAAGTATATCTGAGTTTTAAAAAATAATTATTGCCTTAGGAGAAGTTGCATGTATATATTTCGTGAATTTCTGATAATAAGCTTTGGTAGATAAGTAAATTTAGGAGCCATTATTAGCACCATTTTCCTTATAGGAAGTCTTTGGGTAATTTGAAATATGATCTCTTTTGCTCTTGTCCATTTCCCATTTGTTATTAAGAGAATAAAAAGAATACAACTCCATGTATGACCCCGGGCAAGTTACTCAACAGTTTTAAGCCTGACAACTATGAAATGTCAGGGTTGGACTCAATGACTTCTGAGGTCCCTGCTAGCACTAGAAGTCTCTGATCTGTTTGCTGGCAAATGAAGGTGAAGCTGTATATGCGTCTCCGTCATTCCCTATTCATAGCTTACATTTCCTCATTACATTTCTTACATTAAGAAATACTATTTCTGAAACGCAGGCCTTAGAATATTGTTTTCTCTTTACATTCTAAAGCAAGACTTTAGACTGCAAAAAAAAAAAAAAAAAAATTCTGGATGAAGTGGAACAATTAAAAACATTATTGAAACATTATTTTTAGGCCCATCCATTATTTCACAAACCCATTCCCTTTGTCATTTCTTTGTCAAAGGATTTAGGCAGCTTGTGTCTCTGGCTTTCATCAAGTATCTTTTTCTCTTCCTATTCAAAATAAGCTCTGTTTCCTTTTTCCTGGCTAGATGAAAGCCTGTGTTCCCTGTACTTCCCGATATCAACCCAATGATGGTGGAACCGGGGTTCACATCACTCCAGATTGTCAATTTCAAAGGATATTTTAGAGACGAGGGATGAAAAAACAAGCTTCAATTTTCCTCTTCAGATCTCTCCAATACACACTGTGTATTATTTCAGAAAAAGCTTTCAAATGTATACTGTTTCCTTCCTGAATTGGCACCAAATCAAGAAGTGGCACATAATGTATTGTTGTGTTTATTATGCATAATTTTGCTGCTGACAGCAGGGCCATCAAATATTGGGAAATTTATAATCAGGGAGATCCAGCCATCATGCCTGAAGTGAAGGACAAAGTATTCTGTTATTCATCTCCAGCTCTGGCCCTTTATGATCAGACAGTGAGCAATATACTTATCAAAGTCAAAATAACCTTCACTTTACAAAACACACTTGTCCTTAATTGCCAGAATAAGAATGCATAAGCAGTTTCTCTCTTGAGAATGGAATGGAGGCTGAGTTGATGTAAGTTTTGAGTATTTTGTAACTTGTGATAGTGGTGTGCTCCGTTAAGTTTTAATTCACAAATTATGTGTATATTATACTAAAGAAGTAGAAAAATTTTTGGAGTTTAAATATATTTATACAGTGAAATGTGTATTTCATACTTATGATATACATATACATACTTATGATGTACATATTTATGTTATGTAATTTTTTCTTTCGAGTCACAGCAAAGGCAGTAGTTCTATTTCTATGCCCTAGTCCCTAGCAATTAAGAGCTTAGATGCTGAAGGCAGAAAGATGTGAGTATGAATCTCTTCGACTACCTCTGTGACATAGGCATATGCCTTTGTTTACTACTTTGTAACATGATAATAATAATAGTACCTACTTCATAAAGGATTAGTAAGGTTTAATGTGGATTAAATGATATTGCACATATGGAAAAATGTTTAGTACAGTGCCTAGTTAGCATTGAGATAAGAACTTGAGAAATATTTGCTATGAATATTACTGCTCCCCTTCCTTTCATTTTTGTTAAAAAACAGTAGTCCAGAGAAAATACATGTTGCCAAGTCCTTCATACAGAAGAGACAGGAAAGAAATGTTATTCTCATATATATGTGTGTATATATACATATATATATATATACACACACACATATATATGTATATATACACATATATATACACACACACATATATATACATATGTATGTTATGTATACACACATACATGTATGTTATGGCACTAGATGGTCCTTGGGAGGCATATACTTTTGAGAACCTGACTGAGACGACTCAGAAAACACAGAAAAGCAGTGAAAATAATTCTTACTTGATAAGGCATTAATACTATGCTCACCTCAAGTAATACCTATCTTTTTAAAAAGGTGTCACTGTGACATGGAAGTAACATTAACTGGCAAACATCCTCTGAGCAGTAAGGTGAGGGTGACAACATTTGCTTTCTCGGATTGTCAACATTTCTTTGTGATAATGGTAGGCAAATTGGTAGACGGCGAATTGTAGAAATGGACTTGAGAAGATAGGTACTGAGAAATAAAATGGCTGGCCACTCTAGTTACAGAATAGTTGACCTGAGAGTCTTTTGTTGTAATTTTGCTATTTTCTCTGGTGTCACTGTAGGATTAAGTTTAGGTAAATTAAGTGTTAGTGGACTGTAATTTCAGACCAATAGTCTATTCAAAAATCACAAGACAAGCAATAGAGGACTGCATTTGAAATGAAATGAAAATTACAGTTTGAGTATTTTTTCCTCTTCCTTTTCATTCTTTCTTTAGACTAAGTAGAATGGACAGGTAGAACTGTTAGAATCTGCTTCCGATTCATAGCACACAGACACAGACACATACGCATGCACACTCGAAAAACACAAAACAAAGTCTTACCAGAACCCAGTGAAAAGTTCCATTTCAGGCTACATGTGTATTACATAAAAAGTGCTTGGCTTTCATGAGAACCACCATTCTGAGAAGCGGAACCATAATGCATATTAGAAGGAGAAGAAAGCTTTCTTGGGAAGGACCATAAAATGTCGGAGGCCATAAACTCTGGAAATAGATTCCAGAATGAAAGTGCTATGAAAGCCCAGAGCACAGGCTAAGTGTGTGTGGGGCCGAGTAAATAAAATTTTTGTTTTGAATGGCAATGTACAGTTGGTGCGTTGTCTTCTGGGCTCCTCCACCTCCACTTTTTCCTCCTCCTTTTAGCTCACTTGTTGTTTTTTGAGAGTGACCTGCAATTAATAGAGAATATAAAATTTAATAAAATGGTAAAATTTTTGGCTGGATAAATTTTTTAAAGTTTCATTATAAATTTTAAAGAGATGTCTTGGCTCACATTTTGGACTGAACCAGAAACTGCCATCAAATTAGAGTATTCCCTTTTGGAGGCACTGCTCTCTCCAGAAGGTTATGCCTTGTGGACACAGCTGCTTCTTGGGGTTCAAGGGGAAGCCCAGCCCTGGCTTATCCTGTGCACCCTCTGGAAGCCTAGAAACAATTCTGCATGAGAGTCTGGTTTCCAAATGAACTCCCTCTTTCCTGACGTCACAGTCTTAAAAGTGCCTGTGTTTTCACAGTCTTTGTAAGACCACTGAGGAGTGTTTGTTGCCAGATTTACAACTCTGATCTGTACCTGTCCACACTGGGTCCCCACTAGAATTTCTGCCAAGCTCTGGGGTTCCCACCTAGGCCTCCCACAGTGAGGCCATAGCACATATGTTTCCTGAGTGAACTTGGTGCTGCTGTCTATGTGCACATTTTCAGTCAATAAATCTTGCACATTCTCTTGCTTATTCTCTAGGCCTCCAGCCAGTACTATATCGTATGTGAGAATGCTACCTTTCCCAAGAGAGAGCTGAGCGCTCCTACCTGGACCATGTGGATAAACCTCCGGTGCTAAAGAGGAACAGTCTCTGGTATGTACAATGCTCTCCTTTGACCAATGTCCCAGAGCAGGGCCCAAGCTCCTTGTGTACTAATGCATTGAACTACCCCTGACAGTGGGGCATGTGACCACTATGCTTAAATGATAGAAGATGGAAAATGCTCAATTGATTTATAGATACTTTTTACTAATGCATTGAACTACCCCTGACAGTGGGGCATGTGACCACTATGCTTAAATGATAGAAGATGGAAATGTGTTTATTTTGTTTCAGGTTCAATTGATTTATAGATTTTTTTTTTTTTTCCATTTCAGTAGGATGACTGGACTTCCCAAGGTAGGCAGCACCAGCAGTGAAACCATCTCCCGTAGAAAGTCAAGGGATGGCTTTAATAAAGAATTGACAGTTGTGAATAAGTCCTTGGAGATGGGAGAGCCAAATGTCACATATATTAGTTTTAACCACGATTCATTTTTCCATTGGGATTTTAACAGTTGTGACATCTTCACATTTAAAATTCTGAAAGAGAAACAAGTCAGTGGGGAACCTGGGGTCAGAGAGGAAGAAATAGATTGGGCCAAATGCTGAGTATAGTTCAGGCAGTGGTAATGTGTCACATTGTAAATCTTGAGACAGGGAAGTTGCTGAAGGTGGGGGGAGGGGTACAAATAAAGGAAAAGGAGGGATTCCTGCTTTGGATTCCTTACTTAGGAATGGAGATGGTATGGTACTCAGGTAAGCTCAGGAGGGGAAGAGGAGGGTAGAAGGGGAAAGGGCATCCAGGACAGATGCTGGAACCATAAATGCTTATTACTCCCAAGGAAGACAATAGAGCTCCTCTCCTTTTTCATTCAACATATCTTTACAGATTGCTTACTCTATGCCAGGGATTGTGCCCTGGGGATACTAGCTTGTCGTCATTAGTCACATCTACATCTTTATTAAATGTTTCCATCAGTCCATGCTTGCTAGGTGCTCAAAGGGAGTTGACTGGAGTCGATAGTGGCCTCCCTGAATTTTGTAGAAAAGACAAAATGCATATGCTGCTTCTATTACAGTATTCAGTGTTTGGCAATGAGCAGTCTTGCATTGTTATGCAAATACCAAGGTAATATAATGTGTGTAAATTACAATAAGTACAATTACTCACAGAAAATTTGTTGGCACTTAGTTATGTTATTGTGCTCACTGTAGATTATTGTCTGTTACTTTCTGTTCCTCTAATGTACTTTACCCACTTAACTTTTGAAACAGAAATGAAATGCTAGTGTATCATCATTTTCCAAGAAAGATATATATATGTATCTTTTATTACATTAGACAGGTTAATATGTTTTTGCATTTTATAACAGGAAACTTTATTAGCATGATGAAATTAATGTATGCAGGGCCATATCTTTCGAACCAGTTGTTACCAGTAGATAAAATCTGATGTGGTAATTGCTAACTGAATGTCTGGGTTATTACTGAAGTAAAATCATTCACTAAGGGATTATCAGAGCTACAATATTGTGAATGATAAAAGATCTGCCTTTACTCCCTAGTTTTAATTAGCTGTTAAAGAGGTGTCCTGGGTGATTTTAAAAGTCTCATCTTATCAATATTGTTATTTAGGAAATGATTTACAATATTGTTACAGAGTCAGTAATGTTTCTATCATTAAAGATGTATCATTGTTTCCATTACGAACTCTGTTGTTTTGAAGGCTTTGCAGGCATGGCTTAAATATTCCACTTAAAGCTTTGTGCGTATCTTTCTTTAAAATATATTCTAAGGTCTTAAACTCCAGGAGTTAGTATTTATGAATGGACCATTATCAATCTTATTTATTCACATGGCAGTGCCCAGCTACAGTCCCATCAAAAGATGTAAGCCTAATTTTATAGGAGGAAATGACTTCTCTCCTTTATCCATTGACTTTGTATTTGGAAGTGAGTCTTGGTCACCCTGGAAAGCTGCATGAATAGATTTGATGTAATTTATCTTCTGCTGTTTAATTACCCATTAACTTTCTAATATTAATGCTTCAAAACGTTAACAAAGTTTACAGAAATACCTAATTTGTGATCTGAGGTGGTTCTGTGTGAACTTGCTGTATCGGTCAATTCCTGAATAAATGTAAATAAAAACATTTTTGAGGAAAAATATTCTCCAAAAGGTTACATCTCACATTATAATAACTGTATTGCCGAGTAGTCTGTTTGAAAAAAATCCCTGTTCTATAAGCTAAATCATTTCGCATTCCCTGCAGTTACACCATTACATTATTTCCCAGGTACAGCTGAAGGACTACAGCCATTGGGTTCATGGTCATGCAATCCATGGGTTTTTACCAGGTACCCATACTTCACAAAGGTCATTTCTAGAGAAGTGATCAACTTTCACAGAAGTCTTGTTTTAATATTGAAGCGACCATAGAAATTACCTACCTTTATTTATGGCTTGTAATTGAGAAAGATGAGGCCCAAAGAGAATATATGTCTAGAGTCAAGTATCTATTTAGTTAAAAGACACTATATGAGAATCTAGTCTGGCCTAAGAGTATTTCTTTCTTCTAACTGCTCTATCATCTGTCTGTCTGTTTGTCTATCATCATCATCTATTGGTGGGCAATATATATATATAAACATAGAGGTAAAAACTAAATTAGATAATAAGTCACTCACTATGAGATCAAAGTTTCACACCTTCTTTATTCAGTTATGGAATCTGAACAGATTCTGACTGCCAGTTTACTTGACTTTCAGTGGGATAGGCTTCAGGTATGGTAGCTTTCTGAAGATAAGGTACAATTTATATCACAGAAATCCTTGGAGATAATGGGTCCCAATGAGCTGAGAAGAGATTTTCTTGCCACTTAACAGTGCTATCAATTTGAGTGCAAGTGCATTCATTTCCATTTTAGTATCTATTACTATAAATAGATGTTGAAAATCCAAAATATCTGGTATCATATTTCCAGTTTATTCCAATGATCTGTTGGTGCCAGGATTGCCCACCAATTATTCTAGTTTGGCATTTCATTACTCATTCCCATATTATTGCACAGGTTTGCAACTTGATAAGATGTATTTATGGCCTCTGGAGAGGCATATTACTTCTGGTACTGACAGAGCTAATCAATGCCCAAATGAATTTGTCTTTGCCTGGCAAAGTGATGCCTGAAGGACTTTTTGAGGTAACTGTCCTTTTGAAGTCATGTGGTACCTGAAGTTATGTTACACTGGTGTCTACATCTTCTAAAGCAATGCTTTTCAACTGCAGTATGACGTTAGAGTCAATGGGAGGACCTTGTATGAAGTACTGATGTCTGGGCCCCACCCCTGGGGCCCTGACTAGCCTGGGATAAGACCTGGGCATTGATCATTTTTGAAAGTTCCACAGGTAATTCTAGCAAGCTCTCCCTTTTCAAAAACTCCTCAGGTAATTCAGCAAGGGTTGAGAACAGTCAATGGAAAGTGATGGCCCCTTTGTAGCATGGTGTAATGAGAGGAGATTCTTTTATCAGAAAACACTCATGATTTAACAGGCTAGGAGCTATCAGGAAGAAGGAGTTGGAACTGACAGTTTTATTACAAATGGCCTCAATATGATGGCTACGTGTTAACACTCAGATGTTCTGTGTTCACCTCAAGGGACTAACTGTAATTTATTAGTTAATGTTTAACCTGACAACAGTAAAAATATGAAAACCATATAGACTCCAGCAATGTATATGTTTCCTAAAAAGATGATTTTTAAACTTATTTCTCTTCCATTACTGTGAGATCTAACCAATATTAAGAGTGACTTCTGCTCATGTTAATAAGTCGATGTTTCAGCATCCACTCATTCATTGATTAAAAATATTTGTTTATTCTTTTATGTATCAAGCACCAGACATCACGTCATTATCTTCATAACCAAAATTTACTGTGGAAATGCACCAAATCATTTTGTAGAGTTACTATTGGTACCTCAACATCTCTGAGACAAAAGCTTTAGTGTCATGTGATAGGCAATTGCATGGCTTTTCAACACAGGAATTATGCCAGTTTTTAGTTTTGTTAGATAATAGGCATTAGAAACTGACTGTGATGACTGTAGAGATTCCAACATAATTACCGAACACAGAGGCTGTGGTGGTAAACCTTCTGTTCCTAAGGCTTCCAAATCGGAGAATTTTTAGCAGTATGTGTGACGGGGATAAAAGATAAACAATGAATAAAAAAATAAGCACAGAGTTATTTATAACAGAGGAAATTAAAGATATAAAAAACCCAACAAAAGGGGTTGGTTAACAATTATGGCATATCTATCCATATGATAGAATATTATAATACAGATGAAAATTTGTAAAAGAAAATAGGAAAATATTCACATTATCTAGAGAGAAGCTGAATATAAAGCAATAGCAATAGAAGGATGCACTCTAAAATGCATACATATTCATGTTGACTATTTTTCTTCATCCCCTGGACACTTTGGGGTGGTGACAAAGTCAGGGGAAGCATCAGACTGCCTCAGTCATCTTGGATGCTCACCCCAGCACAGGCTATCTGAGGATTTGCTTGTCCCACGCCTCGGTTTCCAGTTTCTGGTGATTCTTTCCAAATAGGATGCTGGATTATTCTTGGCAGGACAATGTGGACATGTAACTGAAAGATTTACTACTTAGCAATGACTCAGACCAAAGTCAACTAGAGAAGTGATAGGTTAGCAGTCCCTTACAGCTCTTTTACTTAGTGTAAGCCAGTATTTCTACTCATCACATTATTCTTTGTAGCACAATACCCCTCTCAAATTCCTCCAAAACCTTCCCTTCAGAGGAAGCTCGCTAGACCAAAAATACTTTCATCCCTTATTAGTGTTTTTCTCATTTGTGGTTGTTTTTCCTCATTATAATTATATAATATAAAGAGATGGTTCTCAAAGAGTGGTTCTTTGGGCCTACAGCATCAGCATCACCTGGGAATTTAAATTTTTAAAATTTTTTACTAGTCGGCTGTGACATGTTTTTCCTTTATAATATTTTTCACTCCACAATTTATAAAATTAGGATCGTTAAGATGTACATAGCTCTTCATTTGTGTCAGACGCTCTTCTGTGTGCTTTCCAAATATTAACTCATTTAATCTTCATAATCACTTGTGAGGTAGATGCTATTATTTCTCTATTTTACAGAGAAGGAAACTGAACACAGAGAGGATAAGTAATTCACCCAAGGTCATGCAACTATAAAAAATGCTCATTGGAGAAATATTGGAAGCAAATATGAAATGTCAGCAGTGGTTATTTCTGGGTGTGGGACTACAGAGAGCTTTAACTTTCTTCTATGTGCTTTTCTATATTTCCAGAACAAATACATATTATACTTGTTATCAGAAAAAAAACCCATAAAATATTATTGAAAAGAACTAAGGCACCAGTTCTATTTATTTTTTATATCAATAAATTTTTAAAAATTTATTGGAGTGACATTGGTTAATAAAATTATATAGGTTTCAAATGTACAATTCAATAATACATCATATGTATATTGCATTGTGTGTTCACCACCCAAAGCTAAATCTTCTTCCATCACCACATATTTGACCCCCTTTACCTTTATACCTCCCCCGCTCTCCTTTTTCTTCTGGTAACCACTAAACTGTTGCCTATTGATGAGTTTTTGTTTGTTTGTTTGTCTCGTTCGCTTGTTGCTTTCAGTTTTATTTCCTACACATGAGTGAAATCATATG
This sequence comes from Pteropus medius, assembly GCF_902729225.1. Lineage (NCBI taxonomy): Eukaryota > Metazoa > Chordata > Mammalia > Chiroptera > Pteropodidae > Pteropus > Pteropus medius. The sequence goes on along the minus strand of NW_024352785.1, from coordinate 12,258,033 downwards.
GTGCTCATCTTTTTCTGTCTGACTTATTTCACTTAGCATGATAATCTCAAGATCCATCCATGTGGTCACAAATGGCAGTTTTTCATCTTTTCTTATGGCTGAGTAATATTCCATTGTGGTGGTAAGGCAGCAGTTTTAAATGAGACCTGGAGTAGGGGTGAGATAGAACAAGAGAAAGAGGAATTGTAATTTATTAAAAACCTCCTCCAGATTGAGTATTCCAGGATCCTGGAAGCTGCTGAGCAAGTGTGGAAATAAAGAGCCCCATGTATAGGTTTGGTGAGCATCATAACTGGAAATCTCGGGAGAGCATCACACTGAGCAATCTGATTTTTCTAATGTCTTAACAGGTTTTGAAACTTATTTATTATCTTTGTAGGTAGGCAGTGGTAAAGTACATTTCATCACAGTATGTCCAGAAGACATTTGATGGAGTAGAACCCAGCTCTCTGTGTCCAAGGAATAAGGAAAGTTTGGCTGTAAAATAATTAATTAAGTGCACAAAGTGAGAAAAGAATTAATATCTTCTGGTGTGTGAGAGGCATGGAGAAAGAGCTGTTTTCAAAGTAGCCCATCATTAGCAATCTGCACTGAATCAACTGGTACCTGCAGCTTAGTCAGCTCTTAAACAAGCTGGACAACAGCTGAAGTAATTATTTGGGGTAAATTATTGCCATTGTAAAAAGTAATCAATGCTTTATTACATCAAAAAGATTTTTTTCTCCTTAATTTCTCTTCACTCTTCTTCTCTTCAGCCTAGAGGTCTGGAAGAATGATTTTTTGTTTTTCTCCCCTGTATTGGTAAGAGAGTCTCAGCAATCTGAATGCAGCAAGACAGGACACATCTTGTAAAGGTTTTCATTTTAACGTCTCTTAATGACCAGTAATGAATTCTTTATAGTTAATCTGCTGTTCTCATGAAAACAATCTAGATGGTTAAAAAAATCAATCATTAATGAGCAGTAAATGACAGCTCCCCAACAACACAGCTGTATTTTTGTAAAAGTGATTAAACATTGTCTGCATTCATAATTGCATGGTTAATAAGAATGTTGAGCACCAAGTCAAGCATTGTTGCTAATGATGACAGATTACGATGCTACGAATGCTTTGGAGTTATGGGGCTAAATTTTCAAAGGCAGTCCTTGGAACGAAATGCACACAAACCCACTAAGTATTCAATTTGCATGGACCATTACCAGGTTTGTGCGTGGCATTTGGGAGCTACGCAATTGAGACTCTTTTGAAAATCGGGCCCATTATGACAGAAAGCATCTGTAATTAACAGTAACTGATCTCCCTTTGCCCAGTATTGGTGAAAGGTGTAAAATGCTCTGCATATGGTTTGATAAATCCCAAAGCTCCTTTGATTAAGAGTCTTGAAAGCTGAAAGGATGGCAAAAAGAGTCTCTTGGGATGTAATTCAGCCTTAGAAGTAGGTGTAAATATCAGAGTTTTGCAAGCAGGTGAGAGAGAGTGTGCAAGTCCTTTAGAAGCGGACTTGATAATCCTGTCATTGATTATTTGTCTCATTTTGGCCTTAAACATATCAATCAACCTTACCTTGATATTCTTATATTATCATTCACAAATCTAACTATTTAAAATCTTAGATTGTCCCCTGGTCCATTGGGGGTTGATAACTATACTGAGGGATGAATTTCAATCTTAATGAAGCTGTGAGCAGAGTGAGCCACTCAGTGATTGTGCAACCCCCCTCTGCTGTTCAGTCTGTTTGTACTCTGATCACATATGAAGTGATTCTACATATGAAGCCGTGTGTAGTCACAATTTATGAGAAAAATTACATGCCAAGAGGGAATTTATGAGTTTGGAAATTCTTAGAAATATCTTGTATATCACTGGGGTATTGAAGTTCTGATGGGCAGTTCAGTAGCTTTATGTCTTATGCTGTTAATTTACTTATTCTGGTTTATATGGGTATCTAATCTTGACAATACCTTGGCCTACAGAACAGAACTATATGTATTATTCCTTTGACTTCATAATAGCACTTCACTCTGCGCTGTTTTTTTTCTGGATCAACCAGCCCTTGTCTGAGAAGAGGATTACGGAGTTTCATAGTCTGCAAGACAAACTGACATGGGGTTAAGAATATGGTTTTAAGATGCCTGGTTTTTAAATGCCAGTCTATCACCAGCTAGTGACATTCTATACCTCCTGGGTACTCACTTTTCCCATCAATACAGTAGAAGTGATATTAGAAGGTACTTGCTAGGGTTATTGTGAGGACTCAGTGAGACAAGTATTTGAAACTCTTAGCAGAGTGACTAGGACTTATTATGTGCAGGATAAAAGTTCTTTGTTATTCATCTTTATTATTTTAAGGCCACCGGTCTAGATCCTGAGCAAGTAAGCACTACAGCTGAGGTTGGAGTCTCTTTAGCTGGTCTGTGTCATTTCTTAGAGATCTAAGAAGCAACGAGGTGTTGGCCTCGTTCGTCCATGTGTTGAGTGGTAGTGGCTGATGAGCAGTTACTTATATATGTCAGTGGGCAGGGAAACTTTTTTCTTTTTCCTCATGCTCTATAACCAATTTTATTAAGTAATGTTTATTACTTAAAATATGAAGAAATAAGTGTATGTAGATTTGTTCTTCATCCCTTCTTGTCACATAAATGTGGTATAATATGCGCAGTTTTTCACTTTTCTTTTATGTACTTAACAATATATCCTAGAGATGTCTTGTAGAAGCATATATCAATCTTTCCTATTCTTTGTAACATTGTATTCCATTGAGTGGAGGTACTATAGTCTAGTTAACTAGTCCTCCAATCATTTGGGAGGAGAAACTTGGTTAAATAGCAAAGCCTGGATACCATAAACATTCCAGAGGCTCCAGTACTTTTCCTGGCCCCCTTTCTCCTCCTCGGATTGTTTGCCTTCTAAAGACATAGTGGGCCCTCATCACAGAGGACAGTCAAAAATATGTACTGAGTGAAACTGAAGCATGAAGGAAAACTCGGCTTGTGCTTTTGTCTTAGTGCTCCTCTCTCCTCTTTAATACCCTTTGGACTTTTCATCTATATAGAAATCTCAAAAATATGACAGTATTAAAACAGAAGGCAGAAATGCATTGTCTAAAATTTGAAAGAATCGCATGAGTGCTCAACATTTTTAACTGATTTAGAAAATGAAGTGATAGGGGAATGTGTGTGGCTTCAGGGATTTAATGAAAAATTTACTTTATTGCCCAATGTCTTCATTTGGCAAATGAAAATTATAATGGTTGTTACCCACTTTCTCTTTCGGTTGGAGAGCAGTAGCCACTAGATTACCACATAATATTTTGTAAGTATGAAATGCTAAATCACAATAGTAATTTGCATGGCAATGGCCAGGAACCAGGTCTTTTTACTGCATTGGCATAAGTGATTAACAAGATTAGGCAGGACAGCCTGTGTCCTTCAGAGAGACTGGAAAATGTCAAGGTGTGCAAATGTCCTTTTTCTCTGATGAAATGAAGTGATCTCAGACTGTATATTGTTACATGTGGACATTGCTGCACTGGACAGAACTTATGATTTTCTGCAACCCAATGGTAACTCTCCTTGTTAAGCAACCCAAGGCAATGCCCCCTGACTCTTGGCTCCTGCTGCTGTGCTTATTCATCTTGCTCCTTCCCACTTCTTGACTTTATTTATATTGTCCCCAAGCTCTTTTTTTGCTTTTAGTCATGGCAAATCCTGCACAAAGAAGCTGCCTTCAAACCCAGTTAACCTAGTGCTATATATCCTCTAGTGTGGCATTGAGATTGGTATACCTGACAATGGGAACTTGGGTCAGTTTCCCTTCTGAGGTTCAGCTTCATGGTCTATAAAACAAGGAATGCGGTATTTACTACTCAGGATTATTATGAGGATTAAATGAGATAATGTAAGCAATTAGTGGTCAGTATATATATTTCCACTTTGTGAAGCTCTCTGACTACTCTGCCCTTCAACGGCACACCCTTTGTTTAAATTCCCATTACATTTATGGGACTTCAGTCTGTGACACCTCGATGCTTGAACAAGTTTCGAATTTTCCTCTTGCTATGTTGTGTATAAAAGCTAAAGTTCCATGGTTTTCAGGTTGTCTTCTTGAGAGGCTAAATTTTAATGGAGCATCTACTGAGAATCCGAATAAACCTTAGAATCAGATTTTCAGAGCTATTAGAGGGAATGTAGGGATGTGTCTGTCATGTTGTATTTTCCAGGATGGTCACCACAATAACTTCCATCTTTCATGCCCTTCTGCAGTATGACCTCTCCACTCCCCCTGTCAAGAGGCAAAGTTTAATTCTTCTCCTTAAATCTGAGCAAGCATGTGATTTCTTCAATCAGCAGAACACAATGGAAGGGATACTATATGACTTCCAAGATTAGGTCATAAGAAGTCATGCAGTTTCTTCCTTATTGAACAAGATGATCACATTTGTAGTTCCCAGTCACCTACCTGTAACTTGCTTTGAGTCACCTACTTTGGCCACTATGCTGTGAGGAAATCTAGGCCATAAGATATGTGAGTGAAGGAGTCGTCTTGAATGTAGATCTTCCAGCCCCCACTGCTCTAGCCCCAACCATTTGTGTCTCTTCATGGAAGTCTCAGATACCATGAGCATAGTAAAATGGTTGTTTTATGCTGCTGAATTTAAGGTAGTTCTTCATGCAGCAAAGATAATTGAAACAAGGATCACAGTTTGACGACCACATTTTGGAGATTACATAGGCCCAAAGAGGTTAAGTAAATCATTTTATTCAAACAAGGATAGAGTGATAGAATCATTCTTAAGAAATGAGTTTCTGACTTGAAGCTCCATGCACTTTTTATACCTTTGTAGCTCTCGAAGTCAGTCAGCCCTGCATGTTTGATAGTTAAAATTTTATTTCAGGCCTCTGTACTCAAGGGGTACCCATTCTAAGTACTCTGCTCATGTAGTAAGCCACGAGGAAATGAATTACATTATAGGCCTAGCAGATGGGATTCTGTTGCAGACTTTAGGTAGTGAGCAATATTGGGAGCTCCTAGAGAAGGGACAAAGATAAAGAGTTGGAAATGGAGAGGAGATGAGATAGTCTGCTGAGGTTGGAGCCTTGCAGAGGAAGAAGTGGGAAGCGGCACAGCAGGATAGCAATAATGAGACACTGGTGAAAAAGAAGGATTGAAATTATTTCAACTCTATTGAGGCAAACAACTGTGTGCTGACAAGAATAAAGTTGATGAGCAGCTTTAGCCAAGCTCTTACTCTCTACTGCTAAAGGGGAAGAGAGAGGGAGGTGGCATATGGAGCAAGAAGGAGCAGAGGGAGTCAGCATGAGAGGAGAGAGGAAGCTGTAGGAGGAAGGGGAGAAACTCAGGAAGTCTATGGAATCAGCAGGGTGAGCTTTCCTAAGGAGAGAGATTGGAAACCCAAGCAAAGATGGAGGGAACAGTTGGCTCTAAGTGTCCAAAAATAAACAGAAAAAAAAATTGGAGACAGTGGGAGATGATGAGGGAAATAAAATAAAAACACAAAAAGTTCAAAGAGAACATTTGGGATAGAAGTTAAAACAGTGGAAAGTCTAGAAGAGATAAGACAAACTGAAACATGTTGTGGGTGAAAATAGTTGGTTCAGTTTTTGACAAAAGAAATAGTTCGGATGAGAGTTTAAGTGGCATAATGTATTTTGAGTTACCTGCTTACAAAGAAGGCTGTATTGTATTTCTAAGCTGTTCTTTAAGGAGAGTGTTGATATGACATTTTATTATGAGAAATTATACATATATGAATTTTAAAAAATGGACAAGGTAGGAATTGAATTTTCTTGAATTACTAGGGGAAAGAAATAGCATTAAGGAGCAAAGGACTGTGATTGTAATGAAATAATAAAAGGTAAAAAAGTAAAAGAATATTTATTTTTAAACCAATGCCTGTATTTGAGACCAAAGAACACGAAAAACAGAAGGAGACATTTCATCTAGCTCATACTCAGGAGTTCTTTCATATATCTGGAGACCTTTTGGACCTTATGATTTGACTTATTAGTACTTAAAGTCTTAAATCTTGGTGAAGATGAAAATGATGATGACAATAGTGATGATGATGGTGATGGTGATAATAGTGGGGTAAGGATGATGATGCTTCCTCTGTGCCAGGTACTCTTCTAAGTGCTTTACTCTAATAATAAAAATGTTTATTAGAGGATTAAATTAGGTAATATGTGTGAGGATACTGAGAAAGTTCTCTTTTTCTTCCTCATATCCATATCTATGTAAGTAATTGGAAAGGATTAGAAGGAAAACTTACATCATGATAAGTAGTAAGAAGCAGCTGTCTTGCAAGGTCCTGGTCATCTTCCTCAGAACCCTGTCCACTCCACTTATTGAAACTCTGCTCATAATGAAGCAGTGTCTCCATTTCCCATACTGCTAGAGTATTTGCTTATTAATAGAATGATTCACATTATTAACAAAATAGTTGTTATTTCTGATTGTGAGAGAGCAGAGCAATATAAGGCCACCTAAGAATGGGATTTTATTCTTTAGTGGCTGTTAGACATAAAGGAAAGACTAGAAACTCTGGACTTGGACAGGGCTTTGGATTTGAATCTTGGCTTCACTTATTACTATCTGTTTGCTTTGGACAATTTATCATTGTTTTATACACTTGTAAAATGGGGATAATACCATTTACTTGGCAGGGTCATTAAAAAGAGTAAGTGAAATGGGGGCTATAAAGTGCCTGGGAAAGTGCTTGAGAATTAGTAGAGGTTCAAAGTATGTTATTATGCTTTTTTTATAGAATTGATAATTGGTGATTGTTGTAGGTGAGGCTGAAAACTTCATATTTTTATATGCACATGGATTATGTATATTATGAAATGATCGCTGAATGAAAAACTAGAAAATAATTATGAGATTTTGGAAATGAGAAAAATCCGAAAGAGAAAACTGTAAATATCTTTTAATTTGAAGAACCCTCCTGTGGCAGACAGAATAATGACTCCCCAAAGGTTTCCATATCATAATCCCTGAAATCTGTGAATATGTTACCTTTCATGGTGAAAGAAATTTTAAGGATAAGTTTAAATTACGGTCCTTGAGATGGGAGATTATCCTGGATTAGCTAAGTGAGCCCAGTCTAACAACCTGGGTCCTTAAAATTGGGGAAACTTTCAGACTATGGTCAGAGAAAGGGATATAATGAGGGAAGAATGGCCAGAGAGATGCAACAGTGCTTGCTTTGAAAATGGAGGAAAGAGCTATGAGTTAAGGACTATAGATAGCCTCTAAAAGCTGGAAAAGGCAAAGAAATGGAGTCTCCCCTAGAATCCCCAGAAAGGAACTCAACTCTGTCAAAACATCTTGATTTTAGCCCAGTGAGACCCATGTTGGACTTTTGATCTACAGAACTGTAGCTAATACATTTGCATGTATGTGTCAGAGCCTTTGTTCTCAGGATTCCTTTTGGGTATAGGAAATTTCTTAGCCCTTATGATTTCTTAGCTCTCCCTCTTTATACAGTCCCTTTGAAGATATACTATAGTATGCCCCTTTTGGAATGTCTTAACAATGATCTTATTTTTCTGTGGCCTATCCCCTTTTGACTCACAAACACCTCACGGTCACGTTCACAGTATAGGACCTCCCACTTGGTCACAGTTGATTTGAACAGAAGAGGTTACTTGGCCAAATCTGGACAATCAAAATCTCTTTCCCTGGAGTTTGGATTGGGTCGAGGAAGGGGTTAGTTTTAGCCTCTGCATGTGGCTTGAATGGAGGTGGCATAAACTGGGGGACTAGAGTGTGGCCATGAGCATGGACAAGGCAAAATTCAAGTCTATAAGAAGGGGAGTCTGAGGCTTATGGACAGAGCAAAGGATCTCAGAGAAAGACCAGGAAAGTGGTGGCTTTGTTCCTGCTGGCTCTTAGTTAACATGTGTACCCCTACCGGGGCCTAGTTATATCTCTGCCCCAGAATCCACAAGATAACACTGTAATATTATTTTTAAAAACGCCCCTTTTCCCTCCTTAACTTTGCTAAGAGATTTTCTCTTACTTGCAAACAAGAGTCTTGACTGAAGCACCTACAGTGATAGAGATGAATCAAGAAGAGGGCAATGAGATTCTATTAATGTCATCTTATTTCTTTATTCATGGTTTATTCCAAGGAAGCCTTTAGAAAGATTCAGAACAATATGCTTATTCTGTAGGCCACGGAGCATTTCGTACATCTACAACTATAGCTGGAGCTAATGGCAGGGGATGCTTCTTTAGGCTCTAATCAAAAGCATCTGATTCTCGCATACAAAATTAATGTTGGCAGGCGGAGATTTTTCAATAAGGGTTTTGCAATTCCAGCTGACCTTTCTGCAGCAAGCTTACATGCAAACATAGCACCTTGAAGACTCAATATTACTGCTTTTTTTGTAGTTACTTAATTTTGAGAATATGCCTATTAGAGATTATGGTTTATTGGAGAAAAACTTGCAGCCATAAGTGGTAATTTTTCTAATTATCATTAACTCATAGCATTGAAAAAGCACCCATAAAAATCATGCTACTTAACTCTTTAATTATGCAGACAAGGAAATATCCTCAGAAGAGTTAAATGCTTATTTTATGGTCTTGGTCGAGTCTGTATATGTATCTATATGCAGAATTACCAAATTCATGATTATTAAAGAATGAATTAAGTATCAGAGAACACAAATCTTTGGACTGAAATATTTCTATGAATACTAAGTAATTTTTCATATTGTATAGAAAATATTACATTTCTTTTTATTAACTGAGATTATTTTTATAAACCCAAATGTGCCTAAAGAAATACAATTTTTTTGAGGGAATGAATGTTATTAACAAGAACTCAAATAACCCTCCCTCCCTCCAATTTTTCCAATTATTATTTATTGAGTATCTACCATATAACCAGCAATTTCTAAAACCTGGAGATACAATAGTAAAATAGTATACCCTCATGTGGTCCTCCTCTTATGGAGACCCTGCCTTCATGGTCCTTACATTTGATTTGGAGAGAACAGAAAATAAACATGTAAATAAATATATAAGATAATTTTGGATTATGATAAACTGCTATGAAGAAAATAAAACTAATAACGTAATAGAGAATAATAGGTTTGAGTAACACAAGGTATAATTTCTTAGGGTTAGGAAGTAAAATTTATCTGATCTGTTATTTTGTCTCTATCATCTATCTACCCTATTTCCTTTGATTACATAAGACAATATGATTCCTATTTACTCTCAGAAAACAGAGATTAAGTCATTTTCTCTGATCACAGAATTTATGATTTTGAATCCAGTTTTTTTTTTCTGTATTGCATTACTTATTGGTTTCTTCCCCTTCTCTACAATGCTCACAAAATCTCTTCACTAATAACCCAAGGATTTCTCCTATGGCCTGCATTTTGTCCCCCAACAAGCCTCACACATAGACACGAGACAAATCGGAAACAAATATTGCAAAAACTTGACCATTCTATTGGGAAGCTGCTGGTCAGTGTAAGGGAAAAATTCAGATGCACACTTTTAGTGTTCATTTTCCCCAATCTGAGAGTCTATACTGTAAAATCTCAACTGTTACTGAACAAACACCCTGTCATCAGTTCTAACTAGCTATGAGGAAACTGAGTGGCAGCTGACTTCCTTGCATCACTGGACTTTCAAAATCACTAATCATCAGGAGTCTTCTCCTTTTATCCAGTGGTGCCATGCTTGTCTGTATGAGGAGGTCTGTCCAGATCTGACCTATTCTGTCTGCTAGCCCAGGGACATGCAGACTCTACAGACAGGAGGGTAGAAGACTCAGGACCTTGAGAGATGACGGTGACATGGGGAAGCTTTGTTCTGACCAAGATGGGGCTAGATATCCTCTGAAATCATTAGTTATATTGTATATTATTGTATTGGTTATCTATTGCCACAATAATGCATTGTAACAAAAACTCCACATATCAGTGGCTTAAGACAATAAGCATTTATTTAGTCTGTGGGTTGGTGATATAGGCGGGATATAGGTAGGTGATTTAGTCTGTGGGTTGGTGCTCCTGCTGGTATGACTGGACCCACTCAGCTCTTCACATGGCTATCATCCAGTAGGCCAGCCCATGCAGTTCTCATAGTAACTGTAGAAAAGTGAGAGCAGTCAAGCATCTTATTGGTCAAACAAGTCCCAGAGTTAGTGTGGAAGGAAAAGAACATGGATTCAAGAAGAATTGGAATGTTTAATGCAATTAATAACACCATGGGTTTTGCAGGGTTGCAATGTTAAGGTTTACTTATATATCAAATAGTCTAGACATAGTTTGAAGGGTAGATTGGAGTAGGCAGAAACTGGAGGCCTGGAGCACAGATGGGAACCAGTCCAGGAGAAAAATAGCATTGCCAGAATCTGAGGTGACTGGGAAAATGGGAGTGAAGTGGTAGAAACCCAGCTTGGCTATATGATGGATGGGGGCGTGGTGGTACAAAGGGGTTGGAAGAGGCAGGGGGGACTCTGAAGTCATTGATCCGGAGGGTAGTAGTGACCATAACAGAGAGGTAGCCCATTTATGCATAGTAGGCAAAGACTTGGAGATAACTTGTGAAAGAAGACGGAAGCTTGATGACATGAGTAACAGGAAAGCAACATGGTGGGAATGTTGTCTGATTAGAGCTGCAGGGCAGGTGGAAGATAATGGCTTGAGTGCTGGAAATATAGAGAGACCAGAGCTTGGGAAGATTGAAGCTCATGGACAATAATTTGGATTCACCATGTTGGAGAACTGAGGATTTCTCAAGACTCTCGGGAGGGTGTGTATGTCTTCCTGGGTTACCCTCCAGTGCTCTCAAGGCTGGAACCTTATCTAAAAATCAGGCTTGGGGAGTCCACACTATAGGTGGGGACATTTCGATGTGTCCAGACCATGAGTTCCTGCTTCCCCATAGTTGCTGGGCCTTGCTACAGGTCTAATCATTACTGTTGGTTCCACTTTTGTCCCCACTCGCCTGTCCTAGCTCACATCAGGTGACCTCAGAACGTCTCTCTCTTTTATCCTAGCTAGTTCAATAAACAATTGTAAAACCTGGCAATCAGGATGAAGCCAAGCATTCTAAATCTTAACGTTTTTTTTTTTTTTCCCCAATAAAAAGGTCTTTTCAAAACACTCAAAGTGAAAAGTATTTTGAATTACTTTCTTCGACTGACTGTTCTTGAATTCCTCAGAATCACCGTTGATAACATTCAGAATGATTTCTGGGACACAGCACCAAGCTTAAAATAGTATGAAGGCTTCTGGGGCAACCGCATGATATGAGAAGTGATTTGTTACCCCTGTTAAGGAAGAATCAGATGTCGTGTTGTACAAGGTTAATGAGCAACAACTGTTTCATAGTTTGAGCATGGCCCACACCACATACCCTAGTTTCTCCCTACTCTGGAGAGAGCTACTGTGTTGTAGGTAAAAGAGAAGTTATTAAATATAGACATTATTTTTCTAGGTCTTAGTTCTGCCCAATTCATCTTTGTCTTTTTTGTCCTTGTGAAGCAACTCCTGCCATTTGAAGTAAGTGGAATCTCTGTGAAGGGCTAAGTTGTCTCCACATTGTCAAAGAGACCAGAAAATAGAGCCTGAAGAGCAAAACAGACCCTTTGTGGGAGTGCGTGTTGTTTCACTGTGGAAAATCTGAAACGATGTAGATTTCCTGCTCCTTCCTGGCGCTGACTTCTGCTGGTGTTTTGTGAGGGCGCTGAGAGAAGATGGATGCATTTTTTCCAGTCTAACATTAAGCAGCCATTGTGTAATCACCAATCATGAAATAACTGTGGTTCTATGCCAGTATTTAACTAAATACGGTCTATGGGCCTGAGGCATCAGAATCATTCATATAAAAATCTCTGGGTCTTTTTTTTTTCAGTGTGCATCTCAAGTAATCTCATACTCCCTGATGGGTAAGAATCCACTATCCTATGGGTCAAGTGTACACTTATTTGTTATTATTTGTATGCTTCAGAAGAAGACATAGAAGCAGCAGCAAATGAAAATATGATCCTTGCTTGTGGCTGTGTGGAACCATTTAAGCTGATTTATGACTTTAAGGCATTATCTCACAGCCACTTTTCATTTCATCATCAGTTGTGTTAGTAGAGTGTGGTGGAGATGACTAGTTATTCACTGACAATTCATGCTCTCCCTTCCATGTAACACAAAGTTGTTCCTGGGAAGTGGCTGCTCAGCCATGGACTACTTGGTCCACTTGAATCTGGGAATGGCCTGTGGCCAGTTCTTCTAGTGGAATGGTGCTAAAATATGTATATACATTTCTTTCCCTTTCTATCTGGATGCAGAAGATTCTGAGGCCCAAGTAAGGAACGAATGGAGCCTGTGTCTCTGAATTACCACTGCATTTTTACGTGAGTGGAAAATAAACTTTTATAGTGTTGAGCCACTAAGATTTTGTGGTATCAACAGCTTTTGTTATCCCCAGGTAAATCATGGAGCTTGGGCTATTAGGAGGTTCTAGATGAGAACTATGTTCTTTCTCAGCTTAGATTTAAAATACATATGGTTCTCAACCAAATCTAGTCCTCTCCTGAAAAGTAGAGAATCGTCTCTTAGTGGAAAGAGCACTGATCTCAGAATTAGGGAAGTGGCTCCACATCCCAGTTCTGACACTATTGGCTGTGCAACTTTAGACAAATCACTCAATTACTCTGAGCCTCAGCCTATTTTATTCTTTAGTGCGAATAATACTGTATTATTTGCCTGTCAAGGTGTGTGTGAAGGTCAAATTAGAGGAATACTCATGAAAACACTTTGGAAATTATAAAAGTGCTGTTATACAAACGGGATGGATGACTTGGTTCTTTTTTTACACAGCCAAAGCTAAATGCTGTTTTCTAGCTTCCGTGCTTTCAATAGTTTCCTCAACTTCAGTATTTTTTTTGTTTTTGTTTTTGTTTTAGAAAATAGGGATAATAAAGCTACTTGAATTATTGTGAGGATAAAATTAGGTCATATATGTGATGGCATCTAGCACAATACCCAACATATTGCAGGAACTCAGAAAAATGTTAGTCTCTTCTTTGCAGAGCTGGGTGCTTGATGGAGGTGATTCTGGAAGAGTCCATGTAAGCTGATGATGAATATGAACTGAATTCTCCTGTTGCTTATATTTCACTCACCTCTGTCAACTGGCAGGATGATTTTCCTTGTATCATCTGTCCCATTTCTTCCCATGCTTGCTTGTGGCTCCAACGCAACAGAAAAGATGGCCACAGAAGAGCCTTGTGCCTATTTGCCCACTTCCATTTCTTCTCCCACAAAGATGGAAACTCTAGTCATGGTGAGTCTGATGGAGCACTTACTGAAGCCTCTGGCCAGCCAAATCTTTGATATTCTGGGTACTTTCTCATGTGTTGTCATTCATCTTTCAACTTGTCCTCCTCTTTTTTTGTTTCATCTTCACTTGGCTTATTCTTTACCCTGGAGTCCTCTTTACTTGGACTATCCTCAAGTTAATTTACTTGATTAGAGGTTCAAGACACAGCAACCTGGTTCTAAAGTAAGTTTTATGATGGTAATGATAATTTCTTCAGTTTATTTGTATACTGTGCTGCCATTTTAAAAGTACTTTTACCTGAGTTATTTTATTTGCTCATCATTAGTTTTCATAAACTCAAAGAGCTATTCTTTTTTTTTTTTTAAAGTTTCAGGTATACAGTACGATGGCTAGGCACTTATATAATTTATGAAGCAATCCTCTCAATTATTCTAGTAACCACCTGGCACTATACATAGTTATTACAATATTATCGACTATATTCCCTGTGCTGTACTTCATATCCCATGACTGTTTTGTAACTACTAATTTGTACTTCTTAATCCCTTCACCTATTTCACCAATCCATCAATACCCCTTTCCTCTGGCAATCACCAGTTTGTTCTCTCTTTCTGTGAGTCTGTTTTCATTTTGTTTGTTTTGTTTGTTCCTTAGATTCCACATGTAAGTGAAATAACATGGTATTCGTCTGTCTTTGTCTGACTTATTTTGCTCAGCATAATACTTTCTAGGTCCATTCGTGTTGTCGTAAGTGGAAGATTTCATTTTTTATGGCTGAGTAATATTCTATCGTATATGTGTACCACTTCTTTTTCATCCAATCATCTGTTGATGGGCATTTAGGTTGCTTCCATATCTTGGCTATTGTAAATAGCATTGCTATGAACATAGGAGTGCATAAATCTTTATGAACTAGTATTTTGGTTTTCTTTGGATAAATACTGAGAAGTGCAATTGCTGGGTCAAAGAATAGTTCTATTTTTAATTTTTTGAGAAACCGCCAAACTGTTTCCTTAGTGGTTGTAACAATGTGCAATCCTACCAACAGTGCACGAAGGTTCCCTTTTCTCCACATTCTCACCAACACTTGTTGTCTTTTGATTTATCAATGATAGCCATTCTGACAGGTATGAGGTGGTATCTCATCGTGGTTTTAATTTCTCCGAAGAGTAATGACCTTGAGCATCTTTTCATATGTCTATTGGCAATTTGTATGTTATTTTGAGAAATATCTATTTAGATCCTCTGCCCACTTTTTATTTGGATTTTTTTTTTGATATTGAGTTGTATGAGTTCTTTATAAATTTTGAATATTAACCCCTTATCAGATGCATCATTGATGCATCCCATTCAGTAGATTTTTTTGTTTTGTTTTGTTGATAATTTCCTTTGCTGTGCAAAAACTTTTTTGTTGTAATCCCATTTGTTTATTTTTTCCTTTGTTTCTCTTGCCTGAGGAGACATATCAGAAAAAAAAAAAATCATTTGTTAAGAGCAATGTCAGAGAGTTTACTGCCTGTGTTTTCTTCTAGGAGTTTTATGGTATCAGGTCTTACATTTATATCTTTAATCCATTTTGAGTTTATTTTTGCATATGGTATAAGAAAGTGGTCCAGTTTCATTGGTTTTTTTTTGCATTTATCTGTCTAGTTTTCCCAACACCATTTATTGAATAGTGTTGTATATTCTTGACTTCTTTGTCAAAATTAAATGAGTGTATAGGCACAGATTTATTTCTGAGCTCTCTATTTTGTTCCATTGATCTATGTGTCTTTTTTTATGCTGGTACCGTGCTGTTCTGATTACTATAGCCTTGTAGTATAGTTTGGTATCAGGTAGCATGATACTTCCAACTTTGTTCTTTCTCAAGGTTTCTGTCCTTGTTTGGGATCTTTTATGGTTTCATATAAATTTTTGGATTATTTGTTCTAGTTCTCTGAAAAATGCCATTGGCATTTTGATAGAGATTTCATTGAATCTGTAGATTGCTTTGGGTAGTATGGATATTTTAATGATGTTGATTCTTCCTGTCCATGAGCACAATATATGCTTCCATTTATTGGTATCTTCTTAAATTTCTTTCTTTAATGACATAATTTTTTGAGTAATGGTCCTTTACCTCCTTGGTTAAATTTATTTGTAGGTATTTTATTTTTTTGATGAAACTTTAAATGAGATTATTTTCTTAATTCTCTTTCTGATAGTTCATTATTAGTATATAAAAATGCAACCAATTTATGAATATTAATTTTGAATCCTATTACTTTATTGAATTCATTGATCAGTTTTAAAAAGTTTTTTGATAGAATCGTTAGGGTTCTCTATATATAGTATCATATCATCTGCAAATAATGACAGTTTTACTTTTTCCTTTCCAATTTACACGGCTTTTTTTTCTTTTTCTTGTCTGATTATTGTGGCTAGGCCTCCCAATACTATGTTGAATAAAAGCGTTGAAAGTGGACATCCTTATCTTGTTCTTGATCTTAAGGAAAACACTTTAGCTTTTTTTCTGTTGAGTATGATGTTGGCTGTGAGTTTGTCATTTATGGCCTTTATTATGTTGAGGCATATTTCCTCTATTCCTACTTTACTGAGAGTTTTTATCATAGATGGATGTTGGATTTTGTCAAATGCTTTTTCTGCATCTATTGATATGATCATATGATTTTTCTTATTCAATTTGTTAATGTGGTGTATCACATTAATTCATTTGTGAATATTGAATCAACCTTGTATCTCAGGAATAAATTCAACTTGAACATAGTGTATGATTTTTTTAATGTATTGCTGGATCTGGTTTGCTAATATTTTGTTGAGCATTTTTGCATCTGTGTTTATCTAGGATATTGGCCTATAATTTTCCTTTTTTGAATGTCTTTGTCTGGTTTGGGAATCAGAGTAATAGTGGCCTTATAAAATGAGTTTAGGAGCCGTCCCTACTCTTGACTTTTTTGAAATAGTTTAAGAAGGGTAGGTGTTAATTCTTCTTCCAATGTTTGATAAAATTCACTCGTGAAGGCATGCAGTCCAAGACTTTTGTTTGTTGGGAGTTTTTTGGTTACTGATTCGATTTTGTTGGTTATAATCGGTCGGTTCAGATTTTCTGTTTCTTCTTGACTCAGCCTTTGAAGATTTTATGTTTCTAGCAATGTATCCATTTATTTCAAATTTGCTAATTTGTTGACATATAATTGCTTGTAGTATTTTCTTATTATCCTTTGTATTTCTGTGAAGTTTGTTGTCGCTTTTCTTTCATTTTTGATTTTATTTATTTGGGTCCTTTTTTTTTTTTTTTTTCCTTGATGAGTCTGGTTAAAGGTTTATCAATTTTGTTTTTCCTTTCAAAGAACCAGCTCTTGGTTTCATTGATCTTTTCTATTGTTTTTCTAGACTCCATTTCATTTATTTCTGCTCTGATTTTTATTATTTCCTTTCTTCTACTCACTTTGAGTTTTGTTTGCTGTTTTTTTCTAATTCTTTTAAATATAAGGTTAAATTGTTTATTTGAGATTTTTCTTGTTTCTTGAAGTAGGCCTGTATTGCTATGAATTTCCCTCTTAGGACTGCTTTCACTATGTCTCATAGATTTTGGGTTATTATGTTTTCATTTCCATTTGTTTCTAGATATCTTTTGATTTCTCGTTTGTTAACCTATTCATCGTTTAGTAGCATGTTATTTAGCCTCCACGTGTTTGTGTATTTTTTATTTTTTTTCTTGTAATGATTTCTAGTTTTATATCATTGTGGTTGGAAAAGACACTTGATATGATTTCAATCTTCGTAAATTTGCTGAGCTTGTTTTATGGCCTAATGTGATCTCTCCTGCTAAACACTCCATGTACACTGGAAAGAATGTATGTCCTGCTGCTTTGGGGTGATCTGCCCATTGAGGTTTCAATGAGGTGTTAAATTTTCCCACTATGAGTGTATAACTTTTGGTCTCTTTTTTTATGTTGGTGATTATTTGCTTTATATAGATAGGTGCTCCTACGTTGGGTATGTATATGTTTACTAGGGTTATGTCCTCTTGTCGTATTGATTCCTTTATTGTTATATAATGCCCTTCTTAGATGTTTATTAAAGCTTTTGTTTTAAAGTCCATCTTGTTTGATATAAGTATTCCTAATCCAGCTTTTTTTTAAATTTCAATTTTCATGAAATAGCTTTTTCCATTCCTTTACTTTCAGTGTGTGTGTGTGTCTTTCGATCTGAGGTGGGTCTCTTGTAGACAGCATATGTATGGGTCTTATTTTCTTATTTAATTGGCTACCCAGTGCCTTTTTATTGGAGCATTTAATCCATTTACATTTAAAGTGATTATCAATAGGTACATATTTATTTCTATTTTATTATTCATTTTTATGGGTTCTTTTATTTGTTTTGTTCATCTTCTTTTTATAGAAGTCCCTTTAACATTTCTTATTATACTGGCTTGTTTGTGATGAATTCCTTACCTTTTTTTCTGTCTGGGAAACTCTTTATCTCACCTTCAGTTTTAAATGATAGCTTTACTGGACAGAGTAGTCTTGGTTCTAAGCCCTTGCTTTTTATCATTTTTAATATTTCGTGTCAATCCCTTCTGGCCTGCAACCTTTCTGTTGAGAAATCAGCTAACATTCTTATGGGAGTACCCTTGTAAGTAACTAGCTGCCTTTCTCTTGCTGCTTTTAGGATTCTCTCTTTGTCTTTGACCTTTGGCATTTTAATTGGTATGGGGCTGTTTGGATTTCTCTTTTTTGGGACTCTTTGTACTTCCTGGAGTTGTATGTCTATTTCCTTTAGTGGGTTAGGGAGGTTTTCCATCATTATTTCTTCAAACAGTTTCTCAATTCCTTGTTCACTCTCTTCTTTTGGTATCCCTGTGATGTGAATGGTGGTACACTTGATGTTGTCCCAGAGGTCTCTTAAAATTTCCTCATTTTTTAAAATTCTTTGTTCTTTATGCTATTCTGATTCAGTTTTCTGCTACTTTGTCTTCCGAATTGCTGATTTGATCCTCTGCTTCAGCCAATCTACTGTTGATTTTTTCTAGTGTATTCTTCATTTTAGTTATTATATTTTTCATTTCTGACTGGTTCTTTTTTATATTTTCTATGTTCTTTTTTATGCTTATTATCTCATTGTTGAAGTTCTCACTGAGGTCATCTATTCTCCCCCTAAGTTCACTGAGCATTCTTATAATGAATATTTTAAACTCTGTATTTGGTAGGTTGCTTGCCTCTATTTTGTTTAGTTTTTTTTCCTAGCGTTTTCTCTTGATGTTTCAATGGTGACATGTTTTTATGTTTTCTCATTTTAGTTGCCTCTCTGTGTTCATTTCTATGTATTAGGTATATTTGTTATGTTTTTCAGTTTTGGCCAGGTGGCCTTATATAGTAGGTGTGGCCCAGTGACACCATCTCCCTGATCGCCCACACTAGGATCTTCGGGAGTATTCCTTGTGTGAATTGTGTGTGTTCTGTTGTAGCTAAGCCTAGATTGCTGTTAGCACACTAGTGGATGGGGGATTGACTCTTGGGCTGACTGGCTGTGAGGACTGACCACACCCATAGGTGTGAGCTGCTGTGTGGGGACTGACTCCACAGAATGAGATTTGTTCTAGTGGGCTTGAGTAGCTATTGAGAATGCCCTTTAGCTGTGCTAATTGTGGGGCTAGGCAGGTGGTGCTCTGTTGTGGTCGGATGCCAGCCTCTGGGTGTGATGGTTCTGGAGCCCCTTGAGAAGAACTCCCATGAAAGTCAAGGTCAGCTGCTTCCTTTGACCACTCAGGGCAACCTGGTAGGAGCTACAAAGTGATCTGTGGGTGGTTCTCACTAATTGCCTTCCTCAGTGATGAACACTGAGCCCTTCTCATCTCTCATTTCAGGGCCTTTGCTTGTGGAATTTCCTCTTAGGATCTTCTCCAGTCCTCTGTGGAGCTGACTCCTTTTGTCGTTCAGTTCAAATACTACCTCCTCAGAAAGTCCTTTCTTGACTTACCCTAATTAAGTAGCCTCAGCTTTCTCTGTTGTACTGCTGCCCTGCGCCATTCTCATCATTGCACTTAGCCACTCCCCAAAATTATATTTTGATTTGTTTCTTTTGTAATTAATAATCAATGAATGCTTACCAAGTGCCAAGCCCTGTGACAACTGCTTTATATGCATGAATGATTTAATTGAAGCTTACTATTTTTGATATGCGAAGAGTAAGGGGAGCATGTTTTCTAAATCTAGTTCCATACATGAAATCATTTTTCAGAGGCATTAGGAAGTTTTCTTTTAAAGATTTTAAAGGCTAGATCAATGTACGCTGCCACCAGTAATATAGTGTTGAACCTCTTTCTCCACGTTCCTAAAAACTGAACTGGAGAGGTTTTGCTAGGAAGGAAAGAAGGAACTAAAAGAAGAGTATAAATAAAAGCAGAGTCCTAAAAGAGCAGAACACAGTCAGGACACAGCCAGTAGACCTTGACTGGGTCACAGTATATGTCAGAAGAGTGAAGATAAAGGAGTTGAAGCTGGGAGGTTCGTTAGGCCAGATCATAAAGGGCTTTGGGTGTTAGTCTTGGTTCAAACCTGAGTCTTCAAGCAAGAAATGACAAATGGCTCTGATTTTAAAATAAACTCTTAAAGATTGTAAGAAACTGAAGCTAGGAAGATCATTTTGTGGTATTTTATAGGAGGTCTGGCAAGAGCTGATTGAAGCATGAAAGAATACAATGGAACCAAAATTAACTAAATTACATATTGAAGGATTGGTCACTGCTTTGCTAGATCTAGAGGCAGTGGTAGAGATCGCGCTGTGAATTGTGGCTGGTTGACCCTAGTACTGGGCCTGGGGCGGGTTAGCAAAAGGTCCAAGGCATCCCAAGTCTTGAAGCTGCCTGTGGCTGCCTGTAAGCCTCTGCAGCTGAAAGAATCTTTGGGTGGTACACAAGCTGAGTGGGGTGGAGACCCAGCCAGCCACCCAGGTAAAGCGAACAGATTTCATCCAGTCAGTGAAGATTCAGGTTTGTTGCCAGTGCTGAGCCTGTGGCCTCTTACAAAAATCTCAGGTCGCACAAAGGCCAGATGCTGCCTGTCTTGGGCCCAAGCCCCCCGAGATTTGTTCAAGAAATAATGCAGCTAGTGCTGGCACTGGCTGCCTGCCACCAATAATTTCTTCCCAGATGCGCAGACCGTGTGTGAGCTGTGCAAGCTGAAGACTATTCACCACTGTGGAATGCACACTCTCTGAGAGCATTAAGAGCACCAAGTCAGGCCGGGCATTGAGTTTTCCATGGTCAATTTATGGGTTGGGAAGGGCGGGGTCTCAGGAAGACACGGGGTGGAGTGAACCGATCTCACTGGGCCAATGCGGATTTAGAATAGGCCGTTCCGGGGAAGGCGGGGGAGTTCAACACGCAAGATGGCGCCCATCTATAGACTGCTAGCGTGGAGGCTCCGACAAAGGAACAATGGCTGCTGTCCCTCCAGCCTTCACCTTGATGCTGTACAACTAAGTCTCTCCCTGTATGTCTCTTGTGCCTCCTGAGCTGCTGACCCTCTGCCAGAGCCCAGGGTGAGGGTCTGCGAGCAAGTGAGTCTGTGCACGGGCCTTTTAAGGGGGAAGTCTGGGTTCCTTCTGTCTCACCGGAGGGTCAGAATCCCCACTAATTTTTATGGTCAGAATTTGTGGGACCTCCTCTTCCCAGTGCTGGAACCCTGGGCTGGGGAGCCTCTATGTGGGGCTAGGACCATTCGCTCCATCAGGAGGACCTCTGCAGCTGCAATATCCCTCCTGGTGCTCCGCCACCCTGTGCAGGTGCAAGGCCAGCTCATTTCATGTCCTAGTCCCTCCTACTGGTCTCAGTGTGGCTTTTTTTTTTTTTTTTAAATATATCTTTAGTTGTATGTGCTATGTTCCACTAGTCTTCAGGTGATTCTTCAAGTTGATTGTTTTATAATTTGGTTGTACTTTCAGTGAAGCCATGGGAAGAGGTGAACCCCTTGTTTACCTAGCCCACCATCTTGACACCCCTCCAGCAACTGTTTTTATCCTAGGTGCATTTATTGCACATAATACCATGTAAGCCTTCTGGGAGGATGAGGTGGAGCGTTTAGGGCACAGAAAGCCAATATTTATCAGTCACGCATTTTTTTTTTTTTTTTGCCAAGTTAGTGTTAATGTAAGTTAGTTAATTTAAATCTCTTAATAATTTTTCTGAGGTATCCCCAGTGTCTAGCCTCAAACTTACAGGTGTTTAAAGTTTTATCAACTGTATAATTCCATAGACAGGTTAAAAAACTTTTCCAAAGTCAAAAAGGTACTTGGTGATGGAGATTTAAATTTCAAAGCCCATGCTTTTTCCCTGGTATTACTGTTGTAGCAGATAGATCAAGGGAGATAAGTAGTTTCTGTCCAAACAGTCCCATGTCCAGTTATTTGGATAGCAGAGGCACAAACATTTGAGTAGTAAGACAAGGAAGCATTTCTTTTGTCCTTCCTCCTCTTGCAACATTTATTATCTCTTATGGGGCACCCCATGTTCCAGGCTCTGGAGTGCAGCATCCCTCATGTTGCAGCTACCAGTCTAAATATCTAGATCAATAATCTAATGCTTGGTAGTGATAACTACTAAGAAGAACAGTAAAGCGGTACAAGGGGGTAACAGTGATGGAGCTTCTATGTTAAATGTGGTAGTTGGGGAAGGCCTCTCTGAGTAGATGACATTTGAGCAAAGATCTGAGTGAGGAATGATTCTGCACAAGGATGGGGCGAGGAAACCCAAGAGAGTAATCAGGGTGAAGCTAGAAAGTTCAGGAGAGGCTTGAGGGCCTTGGTGAAGACTTGAGATTTTGTTCTGAGTGAGGTTGGAAGCCATTTGAGAATTTTGAGCAGGGATAGGATCTGACTTAACATTTAAAAAACATCATTGTGGATACTGTGTGTAGATTAGACTTTTGGGGGCAAGTAGCCAAGTTCAGAGTCTATTGCATTTGTCTACACGTGAGAAAACCAACATAAATGGTATTGAAACAAAAATTTCAACATTTCACGCTTTAACTTTCTTATATTATCTTCGGATTTTTTATTTCCATTCTTTTTAATTCTCTTTAAATTTATTAAATTCCTACTATGTTCAAGGTACTGTGAAAATTGCCACTCATGTCTTTATCCCTTTCTTTAAATCTTTGCCTACAATCTAGATTTCTTTTTCTTTTCTTTCTTTATTCCTTTTTTTTTTTTTTTTTTTTTTTTTTTACCTAAACCAGATTACACATTGTTCCCCTTATCTCAACAGAAGTAGAAAGAAATCAATTGCTTTGGTTTTCTGATAGCACAAACTTAGCTGCAGATTTGAAACAAAATGAATTGGCATTAGAGTGATACCAGGCCAGCCTGCCGACGGCACTCTTTTTCAATGACAGCAAGCTAATGCTGGATACGGTAGGACAAAGGCCTGAGTTTGTAATCAGTTTTAAACTTGGACTCTTTTCCATTTGGATAGCACTTACTTTCCTCCTGCTGAAGTGGGTGATTGGATTGAGATCACTATACATCAAATGCCACTATGAGCTATTAATATAGGTGGAATAATCGAGCAACCAGACTTGTTGGAAAATGTAACTACTTTACACATCATTGTAAATTGTTTTTCAGGCTATACTGGACTCCCTTCAGCCATGAAAACATTCAGATGTAAAAAAATAATGATGCTTCTTGAACATTTAACCATAAAAGTAAATGAGATTGCTTTAGACTGCTCTGTTAACACTTGAACCATCCACACATGGAAATTATTACCTACCCTGTGTTTGTTTAAATGTTGGTATTGTTGTGCCAGCTCTGCTGTCTGTTAGAATAATGCTTACTTCTGTGCAAATGAGTGAACAGCCCAGTACCCTTCAACATCATATTCCTCCACCAAAGAATGAGTCTTTTCTAAATACATTATGACTATTTTATGTCTTCTCTCTAATTTAGAATATTTTTGGGTTTTGAACCAAATTATGTTCATGTATAATTACTCTCACATTGCTACAAGAAGCTGGATTTTGGGAATGATATAGCATCTGAAGACTGGATCCTAGCTACGTCTGGGAAGAGTTTTAAGCAGGTCGACCACCTTTGCTCAAGCTATTTCACTGTATATGTGGCATTTTCTATCAAAATGTATCTCGTCAAATCCTTCTTGCTTAAAGGTCAAGCTTAAATCTCACCTCCTTTAAGAAGTCATACTTGAGCCATTTTGCACATAAAATCGCTTTCTCTTCTTACAGAAAAGGGAAAGGAATGGATATTTTCTTAGCAACTGCTGTGTTGGATTGTCACATATCTAATTCTTACACATGTACTCTGTGAGGTAGGTACTATGATCCTAATTTAGCACAGGGAAACAAGCTGCCATATCCATGGTCACACAGCTAGGAGGTGGAAGAGTTGAGATGTGAATTCAGGTCTGTTGGACAGTAGAACTCTTCTCATCACACCCGGTGACTTCTTAGAAATTTCAAGGTGCTTAGAGCAAGATACACATAACTTAGCACTTCATTTTATACTATTGCTTGGTATTTTCAAATGTTTAATGTGTGGGTTTTCTATTTCCAGCAATGTTTTAATATGCTTGAAGGCAGTTCTGGGATATACAAAGAAGGTATGGCTTCTGCCTCACGGTAGCTTGGCACAGAGTTAGAAGTTTCCTAACTCATTATAGGGAGTCTGAAGGAAGTCTACAGAAGATACTGAGATACAAATGAGGCAATGATATCTTCTACCTGTGGAGGCTGGGGTAAGAGTGGGTTGGAACAGAAAGATTTTATAGAGAGATGATAACTTTAGTTTTGAATGATGAGTGGGTATTTGTCAGAAGCCAGGAAGACTTGCATCAGGGGAGTGGGCACTGGGAAGTAGTTCAAAAGGGAAAACATTTCAGGTAACAAGAAGGTGCTGAGAAGTAGGAAACGGAGCCAGGTGTGTTGCATAATTGTGACTAGCTCAGCTTGGTTGGATCATGCACTGAAATGGCAGGACAAGGAGGTAACCCAGAGAAGAGGCTAGAGGCAGAGGCAGAGTCTAGAACATGAGTTTCTTGAATAATTAGTGAGTTTGAATTTTATCCATGGTTTCCTATGCCACTGAAAGATGTTAAGCGGGAGTGCAGTGTAATTGAAAACAAAATATTTTGCTTAAAGCTGTGTGTGGTAGGGAAATTATTTGGAAGGTATCTGTAGAGTAGATGGGAGGGCAGTTAGGAGATTATTGCAATTATCCAGGCAAGAGACCTTGAGGGAGGTCTAGATTAGGTGAGGAATGGTGGGGATGGAAGGTAGTTTATGGAGTCACACCCAGTCTGCTTTTCTCTTGTGGACTACCTGGGATAGGACTCATCTCATACTCTGATGGTCTCACAGCACAGTCCCTAGAATATGAATCTATGCTCTTATGCCTACAATGCTAAGAGCTATGTTTGCTATACAAATAAGGAAACACACGTGAGTGGAGATGACTGCAAAGCATGCAAGTACTCTGACATTTGAACTGCTGCAAGATAGGGAATGAAATTTAGCCCTCTTTTCTGCAATGTCCCCATGTGGGCAGAATTACTATCATCAGTTGATATCGAAAGCGGTGATTCATAGATGAAAATAACTAGAATTTTTAAGAAAAACCAAAAGGAAAAATCAGAATTATTACCAAAATAATTTTTCTAGCAGGACTCTAGCTATTTCTCTTTTCATATAAGTAAAACTAAAATATATTAGCAAGTGTTAAAGCAATTTAAATGTCTTGAGTTCTTAACTTTGTGTCCTTGAAGCCTATAATATTTGTGGTAGGTAGTTCCACTGCTGTAAATCTGTGTTGACAGGGATAAATTTACACTAATAATTTGATAACTCAGGTAAGGAAAACAAACTCCAGCCCCTAGGCTGCTGGGTTAGCTATGGAACTATCAGTATCAAGAAAACACAGATCAAATGCCTTCTTATTGATTTTTCCTCTTGATTAGACTAAGATATATACAGATGAAATTAACACTGAGTGTTTTTCTAACCTGTGTTTTTCACTTATTCAACTTAATTCTCACACCTCCCTACCACTTCTTTATCTATAGGTCTGTTTTTAAGGCGAACTAAAAAATTAAACAAATACATAGCATCTCTCATGAGGGCCATAGCAGAGTTTTCATTCTCTTTGTTCGCAGTAACACTTTGAACTTCAGGAAGTATTCATCTTTCAGTTTCCAGTTTCAAGGTTTCTTCTTAAAAAACCTATTTGTGACAGCTCAGTAAGTGAATGCTTTCTTGTTTTGGGTTCTCCACTGAATTTCTTGAAACTCCTTGAAAGAAAGCATTACATCTTGTTTCTCTTTGATCACCTTCAGTTCCTAATAAAATATCTTGGCACCTAATAGCAGTCATTTAATCTATGCTTGAAGAATAAGAACAAATGTCTGGCCTTCGGGGAGAGGGAATAAATATTTTTGGGGTGAGATTGGGTTAAAGATGTAGATACTAGTAACCTAAATTGATATAAATCATTGAGAAAATGGGAAAAGGTCCAGCATGACATGTGATATGTTGAATTTTACATAAACTGAATTCACCAAAACCATTGCCTTATACAAAACCATTTTGGTGTTCATCTTCAGGATTTTTGACTTCTTAAGCTCTGAACTAGGAACAATTCTTTTTTAAAATATAACATCCACTTAAAAATTCTGGTTTTAAGATTAAATCCTTATATATTTCTTTCACAAAGAGGAACTCTACAAAATCTTTTTAAAAAAGAAATTAGTTAATTAATTATTTTTATTATGGCGACATTGGTTAATGAAATTCAATGTTTCAGTTGTACAATTCGACATTTTATATATATATATATATATACACACACACACACACACACACATATACATACATATATACATACATATATATATGTGTATGTGTATATACATATATACATATATATACATACATTGTCTGTTCACTACCCACAGTTAGATGTCTTTCTGTCACCACATATTTGACCCCTTTTATCCTCCACCCTCTGACAACCACTAGTTTATTGTCCATGTCTATGAGTCTCTGTTTGTCCTGTTTATCTGTTGTTTTTAGGCTTATATCCCACATATAAGTGATATCATGTGGTTTTCAACTTTTTCTGTCTAGCTTATTTCACTTAGCATGATTATCTTGAGGTCCATCCATGTTGTTGCAAATGGCAGTATTTCATCTCTTCTAATGACTGAGTAAATATTCCATTGTATATATGTGTCACAGCTTCTTTATCCAATCATCCATTGTAGGACACTTTGGTTGCTTCCATGTCCTGGCCATTGTGAATAATGCTGCTATGAACATCGGTGTGCAAATATCTTTTCGGATATGGGTTTTCAAGTCTCTGAGGTAAATAACCAGTAGAGGGATTGCTGGAACATATGGTATATCAATTTTTAGCTTTTTGAAGACCCTCCATACTGTTTTCCACAGTGGCTGTACCAATTTGCAGTCCCACCAGTAGTGTATGAATATTCCTTTTTCTCCGCATCTTCTCCAGCATTTGCAATTACTTGTCCTGTTGCTTATAGCTATTCTAACAGGTGTGTGATTGTATCTCATTGTGGTTTTGATTTGCATTTCCCTAATAGCTAGTGATGTTGAGCATCTTATCAAATATTTGTTGGCCATTTGTATGTATGTACTCTGGAGAGGAGTCTGTCCAGGTCATCTGCCTATTTTTTGATTGGATCATTTTGTTGTTGTTGTTGTTATTGAGTTGTATGAGTTCTTTGTGTACTTTGGAGATTGGGTCCTTATAGGAGGTGTTGCTTGCAAATGTATTTTCCCATTCGGATGGTTGTTGCTTTACCTTGTTGACGATTTCTTTTGCTGAGCAGAAGATTTTCAGTTTGATGTAGTCCCATTCATTTATTTTTATTTTTTTAGTTTTTACTTTTTTTTAATGCCTACAGCACCTGGTATTCCTAGGTGGTCTCCTGTCCTAGTACTAACCAGGCCCGACTCCCATTCATTTATTTTAGCTTTTATTTCCTTTGTTTTTGAGGTCAAATTCATAAAATTCTTTTTAAGTCCAAGGTCCTTGAGTTTAGCTTCTATGTTTTCTTCTATACATTTTATTGTTTCAGGTCTTATATTCAGGTCTTTAATCCATTTTGAGTTAATTTTGGTGTGTGGTGATAGACAACAGTCTAGTTTCATTCTTTTGCAGATGGCTTTCCAGTTTTCCCAGCAGCATTTATTGAAGAGGCTTTTCTTTCTCCATTGTATGATTTTGGCTTTTTTGTTGAAAATTATTTACCTGTATAGATATGGGTTTACTTCTGGACTCTCAATTCTGTTCCACTGGTCAGTGTGTCTGTTTTGCTGCCAATACCGTTTTGATTACTGTTGCTTTGTAGTATAATTTGAAGTCGGGCAGAGTGATGCCTTCAGCCTCATTCTTTTTTCTCAGAATGGCTTTGGCAATTTGGGGTCTTTTGTGCTTCCATACGAATCTGATGATTTTTTGTTCTATTTCTTTAAAAAATGCTGATGGGATTTTGATGGGGATTGCATTAAATCTGCATAATGCTTTAGGTAATAAGGTCATTTTAACTAATTTGATTCTTCCAATCTAAGAACAAGGAATATCTTTCCATTTCTTTGTATCTTCTTCCATTTCTTTTAATAGGGTCTTGTAGTTTTCATTATATAGGTCCTTCACATGTTTTGTTAAATTTATTCCTAGGTATTTTATTGTTTTTGTTGCAATTGCGAAAGGAATTATTTTTCCACTTCTTTTTTGACGTTTCATTATTAGTGTATAGGAAAGCTATGGATTTTTGAATGTTGATTTTGTATCCAGAGACTTTATTGTATTTGCTTATTGTTTCTGCTAGTATTCTTGTGGAATATTTATGATTTTGTATATAGAGAATCATGTCATCCTCAAATAGTGACAGTTCGACTTCTTCATTTCGTGTTTGGATGCCTTTTATATCTTTCTCTTGTCTGATTGTGCATGCTAGGACCTCCAATATTATTTTGAATAAGAGTGCCGATAGTGCAGCATTGCTGTGTTCTTGATCTTAGAGGGAAGGTTTTTAGTTTTTTACTATTCAGTATAATGTTGGCTGAGGGTTTGTCATATATGGCCTTTATTATGTTAAGGTGCTTTCCTTCTATACTGATTTCGTTAAGTATTTTGATCATACATGGATGCTGTATTTTGTTGAAGGCTTTTTCTGCATCTATTGATATGATCATATGATTCTTATTTTTTAATTTGTTTATGTGGTGTATCACATTAATCGATTCGCATTGAACCATCCCTACGCCTTTGGGATGAAGCCCATTTTATCATGGTGTATAATCTTTTTAATATTTTGCTGTATTTGGTTTGCTAGTATCTTATTTAGGATTTTTGCATCTGTGTTCATGAA
Organism: Pteropus medius; assembly: GCF_902729225.1. Taxonomy (NCBI): domain Eukaryota; kingdom Metazoa; phylum Chordata; class Mammalia; order Chiroptera; family Pteropodidae; genus Pteropus; species Pteropus medius. The sequence continues at coordinate 12,229,295 of NW_024352785.1, read as the reverse complement.
AGATATTGGTCTCTCTGTGTGTTATCTCTACCAGGTTTTGGTATCAGGGTGATATTGGCCTCTTAAAATGAGTTGAGAAGTATTGCCTCCTCTTCGATTTTTTGGAAGAATTTGAGGAGAATAGGTATTAAATCTTCTTTGAATGTTTGGTAGAATTCTGTCAGCCTGCTAGTCATTTTACTCTGAATTATGTATTTTTTTGGTCATTTCGTTTTAGGTGAGTTGACCCCTTTCAGTATTTCCTGTAGTGCAGGCCTTGAAGTGGACAATTCTCTCAATTTTTGTATGTCTGGAAAGATCTTAATTTCTCCTTCATATCTAAAGAAGAGCTTAGCTGGATACATTATTCTAGGCTGGTAGTTCCTTTCACTTTATAGTTTAAATATTTGATTCCATTCCTTTCTGGCTTGTAAGGTTTTCACTGAGAAGTCCGATGATACTCTAATGAGTTTTCCTTTATAAGTTACCGTTTTCTTCTTTCTGACTGCTCTAAGAATTCTGTCTTTGTCGTTGTTTTTTGATAACTTTAATACAGTGTATCTTGATAAAGGCCTTTTTGCGTTGAGATAATTGGGTATTCTGTTGAATTCTTGAATTCCAAGTTCCAGCTCATTTCTTAGATTTGGGAAATTCTCATCAACTATTTGTCTGAAAATGCTTTCTAGTCCCTGCTCCTTTTCCTCGCCTTTAATAATGTCCACTATTCTTATGTTTGCTCTCCTGATGGTATCAACTAGTTCTTGTATTTCTCTTTCATTATTTTTCATTCTTCAGTTTCTCTCTTCTTCCTTCTGAGTTATTTCTAGATTTCTGTCTTCGATATCACTAATCCTTTCCTCCATTTGGTTGACTCTATTTCCCAAGCTTGCTATTTCATTTTTCAACTCTTGCAGTTGATCTATTCTGTTCTTTTTGAGGGTTTCAATCTCCTTGCTCTGCTCATCTAGGTGTTTTTTCAGTTTCCGAAATCGTTGATATGACTTGTTTCGGAACTCACTGAGTTTTTTCAAAGTACCATCCTGAATTCTCTGTCATTTAAGTAGCATATTTCTATGTCTGTAAGCTTATTTTCTATGTCTGTAAGCTTATTTTCTAGAGATTTTTTCTTTCTTTCTGAGATGCCTTGTCACCTTGGTTGTTCATGGTGTTTAATGGACTATTTCTCCGCCTAGGCATTAAGGGAAGTGTATTCTGCTGTTTTTCCAGAAAGAAGATTTATTATTTATATAAAGGTCTCTCTTTAGCCTGCTACAAAGAAGGCACTTTTCTAAGCCTCTTGGATCATTGCTTTATATAGACTTAATAATGCCTTTATATAATGCCTTTATTTTCTTGTAGATATTTAATCACGTTCACTACCCTCAGTTTCTGTCCCTGTCGGTGTTAGCAATAGTTTCAGTAATGTTTGCTCAGATTCCCCTATGCTCCATAGTGATTGGACTGGAAAGGCATGGAGAGGGGCCCTCTGGGTTGGGGGTTGGGGACTGCAGCTCAGCCTCAGTTTTGCAGCCATGGCTCATAAAAATCAACTGCTGTTTTTCTGCCATCCTGCTTCTCTGCTTTCTGCTCTGATGACTGGGCCCTGCTGCCGGCTGTGTGGAACTCACAACTCTCCCAGGCAGGGCTGTTCAGGGAAGTTGCCGCATCTTCTCCCCTCCACCTCCTCCTAAAGGTAGCTCAGGTGGCTTTGAGAGGCAGCTTATTTATTTCTCTGAGTCCACTGCCCGATACCGAGGGTTCTGACCTGTGGTAGCTCTTATGCACAGATCCCACGCTCGGATGTGCTGGTGTGCAGTTTGGGTGTTTTTTGTTCAGTTTTAGATGTTCAGCTTATTGTTGTTTCAAGGAGAGAGATCTGGGGACATCTCTCACTCTGCCATGTTTTGAGAAATGACTCTTACGTGCTTTACCATGTGACACTGTTCATCTTTAAGCCAGCAAAAGGTACATGGAACCCTTTTCCTGCTTTGAATCTCTTGCACTTCCCCTTTGACTTTTTCTTCTGCCATTAGACAGAAATGTTCTCTGTTTTTAAGGGTTCATATTATTACATTGGGCCATCCAGGTAGCCCAGGATAATTTCCCCATGGTAGAGTCAACAAGCTAATAAGCTTAACTACACCTCAGAATCCCTTTTGTCATGTAACAAAACATATATTTTATATTCACAGTTTCTAGGGACTAGGGCAGGGCAATTTTTAAAGAAACTATCTTAGAAATTCTGTCATACTTCCAAAGAAAGGAAAACTTTGACAGATAGAGACTAGTCAGTCTTTTGTAGAAGATATTTATAACAGTCCATTAACAAAGCACTGTCACCTTGCATATACCCCAAATGAGTTCTCTTTAGGTCTATTTTAGAGCATAGTTTCTGAAATCGAGACATTATGTTTGATTAATAGGAAAAGAAACAAGATAGTCAACAATAAGAGGACCAAAACTAGGACATATTTCATGAGTATGTAGGAACTTGCCCATGCACAGAAGGTATCAGTTCATCTCATAGTCCCTCAGTTTCATTATGGGTACTGGTAACACTATGTGTTGTGTAAATGCCTTTGAAAATATCATACCATGGTGCAGCATTGAATGCAGATGATTGTCAAATCCAGACAGTATAATTATATAGTGGAAATTACACTCTTTTGGTTAGAAATTTTTTTTTCCCTCAAGCTAGGACAGGCCTGCAGGAACAATTCACGTGTCATGAAAGACTTACTGATTATCTGCCATATCATTAGCTTCCAGGTGACATGCAAGAGAAGCTATTTAACTTTTAGTAACTAATTTAATAAGGAATTTCAATAACCCCCAAAATTTAATTAAATGAGAAGCATAGATTAAATACTTGAAATTATATCATCAATTCTAAAGTTATTAATAAGAAAAGATTTGAAAGTATGATTTATGAACAGTGTGTCATCATGATTCTATGAAAACTGTAGATGCCAAAAGTGATGCCTAAGATGCTTTACACTTTTGAATTGGAAGAGCACTTATACTCAAACTAATTTTTATACTGAAGAATAAGGAGTTTACTATCTAGTATTTGTCTCCCAAAAGGTATTGTTAAGTTGAGGTTACAATGGATGGAAACTGACAATTGAGGAAATAGGAGAACATGGAGCTACTTATCAAAAGTTCCCTAAGACAGATACAGGTAGTATCCGTATTACATATTTTATACAAAGTGCCTATTTTATTCATATCCCCCCATTGCCTATTTTCAGGTTTGTTGATTTGTTTATTTGTTTTTATAGTATGTGCTGATATGGAAGAAAAATGTGCAGTGGTTTGGGAAGAGAAAGGGATGTTATAATAATAAAGAAGGCATTAAATAGATTTATTGAAATTTAAAAATAAATGGGAAGTGGTATATGGATGATTGACTACTGGACCTGAGTGCAATTTCCATACATAACTTTTGATGATATTGTCTGATAATATGACCATTGGTAAGATAACATATTCTGCAGGCATCTCTGGGTTTTTAATATAGGATGATGGACGTTTCTCTATGTTTTCCTCTGTGAGACCACTTGTAAGAGCAAGTGGCACTCCTTTAATGCACTGAGCTTCTTTGTAGGACATCTTTAAAGCGCTATTTTGATTTAATTCTGAATTGACTATATTCCTGAGTTTGGGGAACCAAATTTTAACATGAACTTGCAAATAGCCCCAATGCTTCACCCCTAATTCATATTCTAGCAACCTTCACTCAAGCAGGAAGCAGAATCAAGCTGTTGCCATGAAGATTGTTTCAAGAGCTCAGAAATCTTTCAGGGACCCCTTTATCACTACATTTCAAAGAGGCTTTTATTTCTCTCTCCTCCTGTTTCTTGCATAGGGAGTTGTGTCCAATGCTGGAGGATATGGTAAGACCAAAAAGCACCCAAGGACTCCTCCAGGAGTATGATCTTGCAAATTGTGAAATCTGCCATTTTAATCACTAGTCTTTCTTCCTACCCTACCAAATTGCAAATTGTAATAAATGCTACTATTTTGTAAAACTTTATCAGAAAACATGCCTTTTCATTTTTAAGGAACTGAGCTCCCGGGTCAATTAGCATTTGTTTTGTTTTACATCTTCTGTGTAAAGGTTCATCAAATTATCATTAAAGTAACATTTTTTGGACTATTAACTACTTGAAAATCTTAATTGATGCAAAATTTTACTTATTAATGGGCACTAAATAATATCTTAACTGAGACAATAAAGTTGACTTTTTTTTTCTTTTTCTTTTATTGAGGTGAAGTTAACTTTTATTTCAAGTATATTATGCTTGAAATAATTTTTTTTCCTTTGAAAGGTAGGGGCCAGAGATGAAATAGTAAAAAATAAAGTTTCTACTGCTAGCTCCTAAGTACAGAAATGAATGTAAGTCCCAAAGTTAGCACATGGATTTAATGTATTTTCAGTAAAATTAGGAGTAAAAATTACATCATGTATTTCATCTTATTTGAGGTAGCTGGGAATTATCATTTTTCTCTTGGAATGAAAAACAGAAGATTTTCACATTCTTAGGGAAACATAGCTGACTTATTTCATAGGGGACATGGAGAAAGAGAAAATAAGGTTTTTTTAAGGAAGCTAAAGTGGTGAACTTTTTCAGTCATATTTATATCCAGATTAATATATCATAAAATTTTATTCTAAAATAATATTAATCTTGGTCTGCATGTACTAAACTAAAGTGTAAGTGCATGGTAGAGGAACTTGGATGTTATGAAAATGTGCAAAACCACACAGTAATCTGAATCTATATTCTTCAAATGGCAACAGATCCTACTTGGTTATAAGTAATCAAGTATTTTAAAATGCAATATATATTATATACATATATAATGATATAGAAGCTAAATTTGTATTTATTTTTAAGATAAAATACTGGAATTCAAAGACATTTATGTCTTATAGGAAAGCAAGTCTGACCCATGAAGCCTGTGTTTATTCCTCTCTGAAGTAAATACTTTTTCAGTGGCAAAGCTTGAGAATGCTGAACTGTATGATGGAGAAATTAGTGTTTGGACAAGAAATTAACTAATATGTTCTTTTATGGTCTAAAACAGAAAATAGTATATGGCTTTAGGTATTTAGGAATACTTCATAGATCCAGCTTACAGTAAGACAACTGTTTTCCCATTTTCAATTATTTGAGGACATAAAAACAAAACAAATAAATACCATCATCGAATACTTGTTGTGTACAAATCATAACTACATATAGCAAAGTGGCCTGGAAAGGCAGTGTTTATGGGCAAAGGTAGGACAGGTCCTGATCAAGCTTCTAGGGAGCAGGAAAGGTATAGCCAGGTGGATGGAACATGATGTCCCATAACATACTGTAATTGTCAAGTGGTTAAAGGTGGTTTTTTAGCAAGTCAGAGGCCTCAGGCTGGTCTAGAAGAGGTGAAAAGAATCTATTGACAGGCAGATAGAACAAAGCAATGAAGTGTCCAGGAGAAAGCATTTGGAGAGCATCAGAGAGGTCTGGTTGCTGGTAGGAAAACTGAGTCCTTGAGAGTTGGGGAAGTGACTGGTAAGAAAAGGGGAGGACTTCTAGTTTACAGAGGTCAGGTATAGGGCACATCATTAACCTGAAATTCAGTATGTGGGAACCTCACAGGGATCTGAGATCAAGCTTGTTGATGCTTCCTCAGTTGCCTGCTTACTTGAATGGGGTTGGGGTGAGACTGACAGCAAGGGTGATTTGATGCCGATCTCTCAGTACTGACCTGAGTGGCTCATGACATTACCCTGTCTAAGAAAAGAACTGATTCCTTAACTCAGAATGGGGCAGAAAATGCAGACAGTAGTCATCCAGCCTCAGGTAAGGATTAAGAAAAGTTACTGGCACTTCTCCAATTGTTGTGCAGATGCAAAAAAGATTGAATTTTCTGTTTCTCTCTTGAACAAATAGGACACCTATTTGGTGTCATAACATATGAACACATTCAAATTAAATGTCAGTACATACTTTAATATTGTAATCAATGTATGTACTAAATAATTTGAATTTGCAAAGAATTTTGCAAACAGAAAGCAACTTTAAGCTTGTCAGGAAATTCATATTTGGACAAGGAATACAATGCGTTCTACTATTGCATATATTCAGATTTAGAATAAGACTTTTATTTTTCAAACAAATTTATGGATATGAAATCAAATCTAATAGAATGAGAATATCAAATTAATAATAAGTTTGTTAGAATGGAATTCAGACCTTCCATGCAGGATCGTGGGATGAGGTGCAGCCAGCAGTGACCTGCAGGAACAAGGACCTGCCTTGATTCAAGGAAAGTTGGAGAATCTGGTTCAGCAAGGACAGAAAATGCAATTAGGAAGAGCCCCAGAAATCAAGACCCTCTGACAGTTCTCTTTAAATCTCTACTGGTAGTAGGTATGTGCTCGTTTATGCTAGGTTTGAGCTTTGTGTGGGAGTCTGGATCAGAACACAACACTCCCTTTTCATGCCCATTTAGTTGCTATTTTGGGGGTTTAGCATGCAGTCCGCTCACATGAATCTCTGTTTTGTCCATGCCTGGCAGTAGCTGCTTGGAATCTCGCCTCTGGCAGCTGATGATTTCGTGTATCCAGACCTGTCATGATGCTCTCCAGGAGAGGCATCAGGCTGTCATCATTTATTATACAGCCCTCGGCTGACACACAAGGCCTTTCACTGAGTGCCCTTCGGTCTCAAGATTTGAATTGCATCTTCTGATGGGAATTGAGATAAGAAACAAGTTCAGAATCCAAATTGAGGCGTTCAGTTGCTCTCCTACCCACTTAGCCTCATTTATTTAGTCACTATTTGGAAGTTTGGCAAAGTTTGCATGGTTTTGACAATTTTAAGACCTTAGATGCAACCGTTGATTTCTTCGAAGGACTGTTCTATGGGTCATGAAAGTTGAGCCCCTGAGCAGTTCTCATACTCATCATTGCCAAGGAAATGAAAAGATCAAGGGTTTAAGTAAACTAGAAGCTAATCTTTCTTATTCTGGACCTAGCTCAAGTTCATTCATTCTTCAGCAGAAGAACGCCAGGCCCTGACTCTAAGTGCTTCTCTTGATGTAGATGGGGTGACATGATCATACCTTTACCAGAAACTAAGACAAATCTCAACCTCAGCATGTGAGAGTTACAGTTTTACCTACATCTCTTCTTGCTGTTATTTTGCTACTGACCCGTGCTCCTGTTGTCATAACTAGGAATCAATCTTGTTAACAATTTTGATAAAACAGTTTCTCTCTCTACTTTTCTGGTGCTTCTGTTTCGTTTCTTGTCTATTTCACACTTTTCCATAATCAGGGTCCAATATGCTTGTGCAGTGTTTGTTAATGACTGTTTCTTAACCATTTTGCCTTCTGTGGCAGCCATATCCCAGATTTTTTCAGGCATCATGGCTTTTCCACTTGCAGGGATGAAATACATGACCCAGTTTTAATCATTCATGTTTCACGAGCCCTTGTCAATGGTTTGAGGCTAGGTATGTTACTGAAGCAGGTTCTCTCAGAATGAGAATGATAGCATTTGTATAGACTCTGCCAGGAAACACAAGCTTTAGTTTTTGCAGGCTTAGGTCTAAAAAGCTGTAAGGTCTATGTAAAGTCTGGAGTTGTAGCAACCACTTATGGGTCATTGAGAGTGACTGCTAAAAATTGAAGCTAATATGCAAAGGAGAGCCAAGTGGAGGTGACAGATGGAGAACATCTGGTGACATCATTTGAGTCCTTTTAAGCAGCTATGTTTTAAACCAACTCTGAGTTAGTTTATTCTCTACCTCACTCAAACAAGTTTCTTTTGAATTTTCTGTAACTTAAATTAGAAAGAAGTGACTGAGAATTGCAGCATAATGATTGGACTTGGCTACTTCCTGACAGCCTTCTTGATATTACCTGTGGCATGGGTCTTTGTCTCCACCCGCCTTTATACTTTCTATGTTGGTTTTACACTCTGTGTTTACAGCATGTTGGGACATTCTGATATTCATATTTAATCGTGATGCTCTTTTATAGTGTGGATGAAATTCTAAGATATAATAACTGTGGTTTTCCCCTTGAGTATTTTAGGAAAGCTTAATGACTCAACAAATAAATTATCTCTTTAATAACTCAAAGTGGGGAGGCTTCAAGGAATTTCACATAACTAACCCTTGGAAACATAAATATCTTCAGATCAGTGGCTCATTAGTTTTTCTTTTCCTATTGTGGACATGATTATATCATTTTACTTTCTTTGATAGTGACCTTCGTGACATTCTGCTTGGCCAGTAGGTAACAAACAGGGTAACTGCTGGTAAAAAAAGAGATGATGAAAGAGATTTTTATAATAGATTTTACTATAATGGGATCAGAATGGCAGGGAAAGCAAAGAAGTAGTTAGAGGCAAAGTAGTCTCATGGTTCTTATTACCATGTAGCTCACGGTTTTCTGAAAAACTAAAGGTGGCCTGAGAAGTGGGGTTTAGACAACACATTCTGCGATTGGTGAACTCTTAAGATTCCAGCCATACAGTGAACAAAATGAACAAAGACAGGCCTGAGATTCTCTCCTATAGACTGTTGACTGTGTGAAACTGGAGGCTGCTTCTGTGTGTTATGTGGAAGCCTAATCTGTGTTTCGAACTCAGGGTCAACCTTAAGCCTTTTAGCAATACTAAACATGCCCTGGAGGGAAAGTTCTCATTCTACTCTTCTGGTATAGGGTGCCCCTTTTAATCCTAATTATACCCTTTCAATTAGAACTTTCTCAAACTCTTTTATGGCTCATTCTGTGCGGAGAGGAAATAGATGCCTCATGGGTTAAAACAAAACGAAATAAAACTCCTCCACAACAATTTGGGATTTAACTAAAATTCTCTTCAATTTTGGCCTTTTTTTTTTCTTTGATTGCTTCCAATTCTTCTTCCCTTTTCTTCTACTGATTTTCTCTCTCTGCTTTTTGATTCTGATCCATTATGTAAAACATTTCATGCTAAGAAAATCACGAGGGAAGGAGCTTACAATATGAGGGGCAGAAAGATTCCTGAGGTAAGAGGGGTGACAAGGGCTTGATGCTGTTCATTTGGGAAGCCTTCATTCAAGTAGAGAAAATGTAAGGAATTACTATGAAGGTGGGCCAGCTGGAGAAGGTAGTCCACCTTTGCCAGCTAGAATTTGATTCAGCTGCTAATAGGAAAGACTAGACTTAGAAATTTTTAGAAAAACAAGTTTATTAAACATTAATATGCTAATATGTAAATGTAAGACATAAACCACTAGTAATGTGCTTTGTGATCATCAGGGACCCAGGCTTCTATCATCTTATCATCTTATCTTCTATCATCTTATCATCTAAGGTCATGGCTTCATTCTCAAAGGTATTACCTGTTGATCCAAAATGACTTCTGAAGCTCCAGTCATCAAATCTGTTTTGTAGTCAGGGAGGAGGAAGTGAGGCAAAAGCAGAAAAGATTTCTCCTAGACAAAATGATTTCCTTTACGCAGTTTTCCCAGAATTCCCATGCAAGGCTTCCACTTATATCACTAACCAGAGCTTGGTCACGTGGTCATATCTAGTTGCAAGCATGTCTTTTAGCTGATTGCATTGCCATTCCAAGTAAAATCTAGGTTTTATAACTAAGGAAAGAGAATGGCTTTTGGACAGCAACTTGTACTCTGCTACAAAAAGCTGTGAAATCCAAGGTTGCTTCCTTAGGAGATAGACTAAGTTGTTAGAAGCTTAATGGTCTTTTAAGGAATATGGTTGTTTTGTTTTCAATATATGAATTAGTAAGGGAGAGACTTAGGAATATTGGCCTTGGGTTTATAATGACCTGGGTGTAAGAGGATGAGAATTATAATTTCTGAGAAAGGGTTTATAGCATTTGATTATGAGTAAAGTATGGAAGGAGGTAAGAACGAAATTTTAAAGTCTTGGGGATTTAGATATGACAAAAATGGTGAAACCGAAGTTAGAAAGGGTTTAGTAGCCCACAATAAAAGACATGAGTTTATTTAACACTGAAAAATTTGAGGTAGATTTCAAATATATGCTTATGGTACTGGACTAGGTTGGGGAGAAAGCTTGAGGTAAAGTAAATAACCTGCATTTAGAAGTAAAACCCGTGTATTTATTTAAGTGCTGAAGTTGGCCATCTGGTTGAGAGGCAAGTCATATAAATGGGTTGAGGGGAACACTTACAATGCCATGCAGAATACTGGGAACAATCCAATGGGGCACCTGCTACTTGGCTGCAGTCAATCATCACCATCAAAGAAACCAGGCTTAGATCTTCTATTTTTTAAAGAGGAGACAGAAATCCATATTTTTATATAACCTGCCAGACTTAAAATTTATCGTGTCCACCAAGCAAATCTTTCTGAATGCTGGATTTGTCCAAAGGACCACCACTTCGCAACTTTTGATCTAGCTTAACATCTTTATTTTACTGAGACTGGGAGAGATCTAGTGACTTGCCCAGCATCACATAGCCCATCCATGGTAAACCTTGCCTCCTGACTCCCAGTAGTCCTCCTCATGCACCACATTCTGAATAGCTCTTTGATGGAGCTAAGAAAGTCCTGTGGAGCTGTTGATGGAAAGGGATGCACAGGGAAATTAGGCAGGTCACATAATGTTTGCAGTTAACTCTAAAATTGTCTAGCACAGTGTTAACATTCAGGAGGCATCAATCAATGTTAGCTCATTCTCTCTTGCAGTCAGGAAGAATTGTTAAAATCATGTAAGTTGATGAATAAAGTAGAGAGAAAGGAAAAGAAGCAAAAGGGTCATTATCAAACCTTGGGGAGCCACAGTAATTAACAATGGAAGCAAGATAATGAATTAGCAAAGATGAAGCCAAGGAGTAGTCAGGAGCAGCCAGGATTGCTTTGTGAATCTCTTGTCTTTACCTATGCCCTAATTACAGCTTTAGGCTGTAAATGTTTTAATTTGAGGATAATTTCCAGCTCTTTAATAAATTTCTTTCTAATTATACTGCTACCTTAAACTTATAGCCTCCTAAGAAAGGGTGGTCTTCAGAGAATATTTCTTCTTCCTTTAGTAGATTGATTAATTTTGGCTTAATTTATAAAAATGTGCATTTGTAGCTTGAGCTTATCCCATCATTAGTGGTTAACTGTCTCCAGAATGAGTAATTATTGTCATTAAAAACATAGGTTCACCAGAAGAAACATCCTTTGAAAATTTTCTTTTTGGTATAAATGTGTCCTTATGTGTCACTAAAATTTGTGGAACTTTCACAATGCTGTAGATCACAGAGTAATAGTTTTTGAAGTGACCAATTCTGTTTTAGGTTTTAATTGTGTAGTGAAATGCATTTTTAAGACACTGTTTAAAATTCTGAGGAGAGAAGTCCCTAGAAACTAGAATTTTTGATTTAGTACTCATGTTCGAATCTTGACTAGTGAACACAATGGGAAGACCTTGAGGATTTGGTAGATTCCTTAGGCAATTTATCTCAGAACTAACTGCATTAACAGTGAATTTTGCTTACAATAGTAACGGCCTATATTTATAATTTGTTCTCCTGACACTTATCTCAACAGAACTGAAATAGCTAGAAGGTCAGTGGTGCTGAACTAAGGTTACATACTGGTTACTCTTGCATACTTGATTGGATTTATCATTATAATACCCTTACTTAACAGTGCTGAAAATACCTAGAATGTAGTCACTAAAAAGAGAAAAAAAATGTGTTAAGTCATCTGATGTTTATCCATACCCTTATGCTTTTTTTTCCCTTTTCAGTTTGAAGGCACATGTAAAATGCCTAAGATCTTGCAAGAAAATGGGGCGTTTTTCTGCTATCAGCTGAAGCTACTGTGACCATAAAACTAAAAAAAAAAAAAAAAAAAATCACATTTGTGTCCTTGCCTGTAAAGAATGCCTACTAGAGTAAGTCCAGGATTTTATCTCTCCATCCAGACAGTGCTTGTTGCTAAATTCACAAAGCCTGGTTTTATAGTCTTCTTTCAACTCTGGTTTTCACCATTTTCAGTATGCGTGTGGGGGAATTCTTATAAAAATTACATAAATGATATGCAAAATAGGTTGTATTTTTATAACTTGCATTTGTTGTCATCTGGGATCCATTAAGATTCTTTTGGGTAGACTGAACACAGTTGTTTGCTACAAGTCTAGGGGATAGAGGAGAGAAAACGTGATCCTACCACTTAAATGGGAGTTTCTGACATTGCACGGGCAAAGATTCTGAAGATCAAAGATACCCTTGATCATGGAGCTTTGAAAACAACTCCAAAGCTCTCATAGTGGACAAAAGTCCACTGGGTCCTGAGAAATGAAATGTATATTTGAAATTCAATAAGAAAGATTTTGGGTTCTTAAATTTTGGGGGGTCACATACCCCTTTGAGATTATGAATCTTTTTCTAAGAAAAAAAGATATAAAAATCCATACATAAGATTATAAATTTGTGGGTTTATTTATAAAAACTTGAAAGTATTTCCTAATACTTCTCTGGATTGTTTAGGGGTCTTTGGAACTTGGAGAATGATCATGCAAACTTGCCCTTGGACATCTATGTAATTTATATTCCAAAGCTACACTCACCTCATCTTATTTAGGGGGAGATGGTAATAGTAATAACATGTGTGTGGTGGTTTTTTTTTCAGTCTGCCAGTTCAGGAGCTCCATCTCCTACAAAGTCCTCAGCCCCTCAAGTAATTATATCGGGAAGTCCTAGCGATGTTCCAGTTGTGTTCATGAAACAAGCCCAGACAGTGGTCACTTGATGACCTCTGGGTTCTGATGCCTTTGCTGGCATCATGTGACACCCTCTCTGTTGAATAGGTCTTCTTCCCCTGAATACTGCCACCTCTGTCAGGCACTGAAGCTCAGCCTGTGTATCATTGCTATTTTTGCTGGGGCCTACGTTCTCCTTCTGTTGAAGCATGGGAGCCCTTGAAGGTCTTCTTCATAATTTCAGTGATTTCATGGACTGTGTCAAGTAGAATGCTTTCCTCTCTTCTGTGTAACTGTTATTACTATGAGATGGTTTCTGATGAGTTCGATTCGACAATCTTTAGCAAGGCAGATCTTCAACTTTTATTTCCAGTTCCTCTCTCCCTGAGGTGAAGTGCAAACCCAAGTGACCCTGGGTTGTACACAGAATCCTCAGTTTTCTCCCACAATTGAAATTCGTCTGCAGTCCAGTGACATCTGTGTGACTCGCTGTCCCTTTGAAAGCTCCTCAGGCAGGTGCCTTTCCCACTGCTTTATTGAGGATGCTCAGAATGGCTGTTTAGCAAGCAGTGGATCTCCAGCATAGATTTAAACTGAGGAATATAGTAATGTCAATATTTAAGAATAACGGACACAGTGGCGTGACCTTTGGGGCTTGGGCTTAATATTTTTAGGGAATGTTTTGGAGAGCTCTTCCAGATCTCTGCAGTGTTCCTCTAGAGACAAACTCTTTTTAATCCTATCTGTCCCACATCCAAGCCAGAGTGGTACTGTGTAGAGTGGCACCAACGAAATCCTCGGCTCTTACTGGAAACAGGTACCTTCTTTATTGTGAATAACTCCATACAGCACCTGTAATAAGTTTGAGCAAGAACGATTTTTCTGTCATGATTCCATTTTTTTATACAACTCATGTACCTCAAACTCCATAGGAGTCAATAAAATATGATTCTGAAATAATACAGAATTTCAAAGCTTAGTATGCAGTGTATGGAAAAAATACCTCACCATTTTTCTTGCTGTCATTTGCAGGTACAGGGATAGATTCATCACAAGATTGGAAACGCGTTTTGAAAATGCCAATATCTCCGTCAGTTAAAGATCGGTCATAATTAATGCTGACGGCTCCTGCTGTACCATTGTATTCTTCACTCACACCATGAGTCCTCTCTTTGACATGCTGGACTGTGTTTGCCTACCTCAGTGTGGCTCTCTCTCCAGTATTCTGTATGCTCTCAACTTCCTATCAAGTCCACTGGCCGTCCTCAGACCAAACAGTGAATATATTTGAGGGAATCTTAGAATAGAAATGTATGGTCAACTTGGATGTGAAAATAAAGTGGAACTGTCTTTTATGCAATTGATATAATTCCTTTATGAGGCTTATCTCCTTCGGTGTATGTATAGAGTGGGGAAGGGGGAGGGAGGTGAAAGAGAGGAGTACTGAAGTTGTAAGAAGATTCTCTCAGTCCTTAATAATCTCTTTTGTACAGCAGTCTTTTTCATGTAAGTACTCAGTTTTTATGTTTTATTTCTCTCTTTAGTTCCTAAAATGGTATCTTGCCATATGTAGAAGGAGGGCTTTATGTCATTTTGAGGTGTTAGGGCAGGGGGCCTCATTGTCTGCCAGGGAGCCTCTTGATCCTCTCTGTTCTGATTGGCCTGGTGTACTGAGGCGCATCTGACTTATGGAAATGTGTGCTGCCACTAATTGCTGAAGTCTAGGACTCTGGCCATTTTCTTTTTATCGAGAGATCCCCACATGGTGCAGCATGTCCAGATGCCATGCCTCTGCCCATCCAGCAGTTCTCTTAGTGCCTCTGCATCTCTGCATGCACTCCACCAGGCATGTAGGACTCCGGGAGCCCCTGAAGCCATGCGAGGGTAGAAGAAAGCTAGGAGCAGAACCTCAGGTTCATCTGCCTTGCAACCTCCATCTGCCAGAGCTCCCTCACTCCTGCGCATGCTATATGTGGCACTGAGCCACATGCCAAGCTACTCCTAGAAGCTCACAGGTTTTCCAGGCTATCCCCAAGGAGGCCAACCACTGTCTGGATCCACATCCCTATCATCACTGTCATACACGATTTTTACCTGGAGCTGGAAGTAGGACATATATGTCGGGCTGCCTCTTTCTCCTTGCCTCCTCCTCCTCTACTTTCCTTCTGCCCTAGAGGTTTTCCTTTATTTCCTCTTCCATTTTGGAAAGAACTGTCCCTGGGATCATGATGGCCAAGAGGCTGCCAGACATCATGATTCAAGTTGGGATGAATGGAGAGAGAGAGAGACATAGAAAACACATTTTAAAATTTTCAAAATGACATCTCTAAAAATAAAAGTATATACCATAACTAGTATTTTCCCAAACCAAATATCATCCTTGAAGAAAAATGGAGATCATGCAAATGGTCATGAGTACTGTTATTCTGGTTCTCATCTTTGTCTTTTATTTGGGGATTCTAATCCCACTTGGAGTTTTCTATATTTACATCTGTGATTCTTCCTCATGTATTTCTCTAAGTGGTGTGAGTGAGCGTATGATCCATCCTCCTCTGTGGCCCCTATTCTCTGGGAAGCCCTGTACATCCCTTTCATGGGGGTCCAGCATTGATAATAAGGGTAATGATGCCCAGACCAAGGACTTTGCCTCCAGTTACCTGTGAACAGAGTGCCCTCTGCGGCTCTGGAAGTGCTTGATGCAGGCTCCCAGGAGAACCCGATTCCTGTAGTTTTACTGCTGCCACCCAGGGTGGGGTGGGGGGGTGGTGGGTAGAGGGCCACGCCTCCTGGCTGCTGCTTCCTATCTTACCCTGGTTACACTCATGAGGTGTAGAACCCTCCCCTCACTGGACCAGGAGGAAGTGGCAAGAAGGTCTCTCTCCTCCTGGTATCCTAGTCATACTTTACAAAGTCTCTCTGAGATTTTTGAGGGTAAAAAGCTTATTCAATATTAACTTGCCACTCATAGCATAGTTCTGTTATGGGCTATCACAGAACACTGCAAATCTAATCTTTTTGCTCCTCTGTAGGTAACTGGGGTGTTGCTATTGGGTCAAGCCTGTAACCCTTATTTCCTCTTTTGGGATAGTTTTTGTGTGTTTGGTATTTGGGAATTTTTAAAATTTGTTTATGTAAATGTCTAATTTGTAGGCTCTCCCAATCTGTATTTCAGACACTATCTCACAGTAGTTGTAAATTTATTCTTAATCTGGGGCTCCTACTTCCACATATAATTAAGATAAATTACAGATTTACAGCTTTCTGTTTAAATCTGTAATTGTACCAAGCAATCCCTAGTAAAGCTTTTGGCCTCTTATTTCTTGCGTCCTCTTGAAAACATTTGAATCCTGTCCCCACTCCCCTCATTCCATAGTAATGGCAGTAATTGATTAAACAATCTCTTTGTGTGAGAATCTCTTTTAGGTAAACGCATGTTGTTTTTTAGGTTTTTCTTCTCCTCCTGCTCTTTCTAAAGATGTATCTTATATTCCATATCCTTTATTACATTGGTTTGTGTGGCCTTTCACAAAGTCTTTTGCTTTCAAATTGGGGAAAAGTAAATGAAATGTAGTGAGATACAATTCAGATCATAAATAATCTATTGGGAGATTGTACCATTGATTCTGGTTGACTCAGACAGAGCCATTCTCAGCTAATGTGTGGGCTCCTGGTAATAAAAGCAGGAACAAGTAGGAGTCAAATGTTCCTTCAGCAAAATGATGTCAGTTATTTCTCAAGGTTCTTAAGATATTGCTTTAAAATCATCTTAATATGAGGAACATGTTCCCTTCATGTGAGACTGGTAAATTGAACCTCCCTAGAATAATCAGTTAATTAACCAATAATTTATTAATTCCTACTGTGATGAGATGTACTTGTCCTTAGTCAGGGAGGAAGTTAGCACCAGGCTTTTGTGGAAATTAATGAAGACCAGCCAAATGAGCACAAACAAAGGCTATTTATTCAGAGCTTTCAGGGGAGTCAGCTACCATCACTTTTTGTTTTGGCAGAAAAGGCAGGCAGAAAAGAGGGACAAGTTTATAGTAGAAAAAAGGGAAGGCTTTAGACATGGCCCGAATGGAAGCTGTTGGCCTGGGGAAACTCTAGGTGGGCTAATTAGAAATGAAGCAGTGCAGGGTCCATATTGGTTAGGGGTACATATTCGCCTTTCTCTGGTTGGCCCTAAGTTGAAAGTAAGTAAAAATTAAGGAATCCATCAGTTATTCATTGGGTTCTGGCTGTTTTGGGCTGATCATTACAGGGATTATTGTTTGGCTTCCTGGATCAGTTGCTAGAGATAGTGGTCTGACTTTCTACGAGTCTGACAATAGCAGGCTAGTTTCTCAGACTGGTTACTGTAGATAATGGGTTGGTGGTTGCTGCAAATGGTGGGTCAGAGTTCTATTTTTATATATGGTCTGGTCATTGTCTGTATGTATATTTGGTCCCTCACTTCACTCACAGAGAGTCAAACAAAATCAGGTTATATACTGTTTCCTTCCACACGTTTATAATACCAGAGCTCATCCATCCTTTTGAAGCCAATAGCAGCCTTAGGCACAAAAAAAACTACATGAAATTCTAGCTAACATTGAAACTATAGGAATTTGCAAGAAAAATTTAGGAATGGGGGTCTGGCATTGCTCAAAGGTGGAGGGCGGGATTTTCTGGAGGAGGGATGTAGAACACTGCGCAGGAGACAGTGGCTTATAGGCAGGCTGGGGAAAGATGATGTGGGAGAGTTGGGAAGGTGACAGATTTAGCAAGGGAGGAAGCATCCACATGGGACAACTTCCCAAGGCCTAAATTCTAACCTCTTGGGTCCTCCTTGAGTTGCCCTGAGAAAATGAGCTATGAATAGAGCTCCAATTCCCTATCTTCTCTCTCCCAATTGCTATGTGATGCTTGTCTGATGCCTTAGTGAAA
Organism: Pteropus medius; assembly: GCF_902729225.1. Lineage (NCBI taxonomy): Eukaryota > Metazoa > Chordata > Mammalia > Chiroptera > Pteropodidae > Pteropus > Pteropus medius. Next base: position 12,211,664 of record NW_024352785.1, on the reverse strand, counting down.
GAACTGCTCATATCTGCACATTGGTGTAGGTTCAGTGGAGAAGGATAGGCATATCCTCATCAGCTGGTTGGGCCCTAGATAAAAAAGGGTCGAGGGCTCCCCTCATTTGTCGAACAAATGATGACTACTAGGTGAGAAGGTCCACAGGAAAGTAGGCATCTCCCCTGAGGAGGAGACGACAAGGCTGCTTTCCCTGATCTTCTTCTCAGGTTCCTTGGCAAAGCAAGGAGAAGCCCAGAACCACCTGGGCAATGTTAAAACTACCTCCAGAAAACAAACATTCAATCAAAACAAAATTAAAGTTAGCCTAAAGATCGACTTTCTCCAAATTATGACTCGGCATTTATTTTAGTATAGATTACCCATATACTCATACACATAAATAATGTCTCTACTGGCTTTGATATAGAAGTTGAAACAGAACATTGAGCCAGATTTACTAACTTTTGGTGGGTAGATTTTCTTTACTGAATATTGTTTTTACTAATCAAAAACTATATTCCTTTAAGGAAAGTGATTATAATATCCAGGGTATCAAATTTCTCATAAATTGATATTTTAGAATCCTTTTTTTCATGATGAAAACATTCAGATTTGATATAGTTAATCAAAGGAAGATTTTTTTTAGGATTGGTCAAGCTTAAGTCTTTTAGGGCATGAAACAGTGAATTATAAAGAAGAAACCAGTTCTTCAGATATTTGAGGGCTCATGTTTATACTTTCAGTTCTTCTGAAATATAGTTATTAACATATAGATTTTCTATGATGTGACTGTAGCTTACATGAAAAAGTTGTCTACAACCATGCTACCCTGAACAAGCCCGATCCTGTCTGATCTTGGAAGCTAAGCAGGCTCGGGCCTGGTTAGTACTTGGATGGGAGACCACCTAGGAAGACCAGGTGCTGTAGGCGTAAAAAATAAAAAATAAGGAATTGTAAGCTCACAAGGTCCTTGCAATCTGTGAGGTCAAGCAAAGTTCGCCTCACTAAAAAAAAAAAAAAAAAAGAAAGAAAGAAAAGAAAAAGTCATATGTACTCTTGTTTTCTAACTCAAGGAGTTCTGATGCTAGATTAAATAAAATTTAATTTAGATGATGAAGTTGAAAGTAAGAAGAAGACAATCTTGTCTGAATACTGTCTTCAAAAGGGAACTCCTCTATACATCTGTATAGAATATGTATTTGGGAGTCATTAGTACAAGTTTACCACAAATACCACACAAATAACTGGGGACCCAGACAAAGGGATTTGTGGTTAGGGCAGGACTTAGAGCTATAGAGAACTTTGTCAGGGAAGGAGAAGACAAAACCTCAGATAAAGTGACCTGGCTTGGGTGGCTGGGTCTCACATAAGAAGGCAAGTGTCCTCTTACTTAAGTGTCCTCTGCATATGAAGTCAAAACAATATGAGCAGTCTAGCTGAGATATAGCACTGAACCTCACAGTTATTAACCTAGAGCTCTTTAAATTCCATCTGCTTTTACAATAGTACTGGATCCAGAGATTGGAACAAGATCAAACACACAGGTGAGCACAGTGGTGCCAGTTTTAAAGACTAAGGGGGTGACAGAGCATGAAGTCAAGCAGATCCCAGAGAAGACGAGAGTATCTGGGGAGAGCACGATGGATTGATTGAGAGGTTTGGCTCAGAAGTACTACTTGGAGCTTCTGTAAGGAGAGTTCAAGTTAACTTGTTTTGAGCAAAAGATCTAGTGTCTGTAGAAATGCAGCGTTGTTATTTAATTCTATAGACAGGATGCATTTGTCCACTATCTTCTTAAAATAAGTGTCATTATCATGCTATGGAACCACTTTGTCACAAGCATTTTCTCCCACTCTCTAAACTTGTGCCATATGCTGCTAACTAAATAGTGGCATAGATGCTAACTTGCACCTTACTAGGTATCAAACAACACATGTATTTGTAGTCAGTACATTGGACTGGTTCTGAATTCATGTGATCATCACTTACCAGGTAGGCAGGACAAAGGACATACTTCTCTTCCATTATGTCTTGTTCCACCAGGCTAGTTCTCTGATGATTTCAAAATTATGATTTCTTCACGCCAATACACTATTTCCCTTACTTTCCACCCTCACTTTTAAATTCTAATGACATGGGCTTAAGAGGTTGGTTAATCTTTATCTTCAATTCTTTTCACATCTATCACCTAATCCATTAATTTCTATTCATTCACTTATTAGGTCTGTTTAATTTGCCCTTTGCTGCATTCCAACTGACTATACTCTGATAACTTGCCATATTGCACTTAGATTTTTATAGTGGTCTAGCATATCCTGCTGTTGGCAGTATCTCTCTTCCTGAAACCACTTTTATTTCCTACTTAAGGTTCACAATTCTTATGGGTTCATGGTGTTGTGTCTTCTATTCTAAATCTCTCACCAATGATCCCCACTGCCTCGCTTTTCTTGTTTCCATGCTTCCTCCATCCTGACCCCTGCGTCCAGATAAAACCTTGTCTGACCCATGGCCTGTGATGGTCTTTCCTCTGCTCTACCATCCCAATCCTACCTGTCAAAGGCAAAGCCTGACCCAGCTCTCATATTTGTGAAGAAGTTTTTCGAGTTGAACTCTAGTCCACATGATTTTCTCCTATACAAAGTTTCTATTTTATCATAAATAATCAGCATTGTCACAGAGTTTCTCCAGTTTGAAAGAAAAAAGCATTTTCATATACAATCTGTGCTACTATTTAGTATAATCTCTTACACTATTATCCATTAAGTCTATTGTCTTAGCTAGTGGTCAAGTTTTTTAAAAAAATAATTTTAATTGGAGAAACTTCTCTTTCTATATTTTGAGATAAACTAGTGGTTAGTGAAAGACTAAGCACAAATTAGATTTTTATTTAAAGTTTCAAGGAAAATATATTCTTTAGCTGGAGACAAGAGATTCAATTAGTGACAGAAATGAGAATAGAACACTCTTATATAAAGACAGGAATAAATTGAGCTAAATGATTATACTTAGATCAAATTACTAAACCTCACAAAAAATATAAACTATTAAATCAATAGTGACAAAATACATCATGTATCCTCTATCTCATGGATTAGAAAATGATTCAATTGGATTACTTTGTTTTGTTTCCAGAACATATGACAAGTAATAATTTTATATTTATGAGAGATAGTCAGTTCTGGACTTTTTGATTTATGTGGTCATATGCTTGTAAAAATATGTTTATTGCTTGGTTAAAAAATATTGAAGAAGTTTTTATTCAAAGAAGGGTTTCTCTTATTAATACATTAGCATACAAACATAAGCAACCATTTTATCATCTTATAAAAACAGCCTTATGAAAATAAAAAAGTTGTTTCTAAAAAAAATATGTTAGATTTTTACATGTTGCAAGAAATAAAACACTATTAGCTATCTTGTTTAGTGGGGTTTTCTGAGAGAGATGGGTACAGAAACAACAGAGGCAAGGAACTGTTTCCACGAAGACAGGTAGGCCCCAAGGAAAAGCAGGATATTGTGCAGGCTACGATTACACCTACAGTGGCACTGTTATGGTGCCTTTGCAACTTTGTCTCTGCCAGTCACTACCAACCAACCTTATGAATTCTGCTTACTTATCATTTTTGTTGCTGTATTGTCTCTATTGACTCTTGGCTTCTTTTTACTACATTTTCTCCATGTCTCTCCACTGTTATCCATCTTGATGTATGTTGACTCTTTTGGAAGTTCTGTTGAAATTTCCTAAAAAAAATCTGAAGGACTCTATGTTTTATCACCCATTTCTTGTGCTAAGGCTCTCCATAGCCTGCTGTGGTTTGGACACCAATCCTTGGTCCAATTAGGTATGTTCAGAGTAGGAGGTGTCATGTTATTCAAAGCAGGTCCTTGCCAGGTTGCATTATATTGATAAATTTGTTTTAGGCTAGAGTTGGCTTTGCAAGACCAGGAACTTCATTTAATCAGGGTCCCAGAATAGATAGATGTGGCGATGCTGCAACTCATGCTGAGAAACTCATAAAACTAATTAAAAAGCCAGAATATCATGTTATTTATTAAAGTGAGAAATATAGCTGCTATGCAAATTAGATATTTGTGACTGCCTGGCCAATTCATTTTTTCTCCCTATAGGTGGAGCTGAACCATGGGCAGATTAGCCAGACAGCTGGCCAGAGTGAAAACTGTGAGGCTGTCTAACCAGCTCTGGATTTCTGCACATGACTCTTCACATAACTGGCCAACTGGAGTTGGGTCCACTTCTGATTGAATAGGTTAGTACTTGGTAGAGATTAATTCAATGCAAAAGTTCTCTATTATACCTTTTGGTGGAAATAAAAATCAGTCCTTGTCAGCACCAACCTATTTCTTTTGAATTCTTATCCAAGGTAAGCAACTATGCTGTATTTTGATTAAAAGATGGAGGCCCTAACTCTAAGACCTCCTGGTTTCTTAAAGTACAAGACGGTAACAATTTGACTCTGACTTTACACCATAGCTCATCTTGGGGCAAAGCCATTCTTCCTCCTTCTCCTGTTTTAAGCATTTCATTCTGACTTTACTTTTGTTAATACCTTAAACCAAATTAAACAGGGCTGCCTAAAAGCCTGTTCTAGGATAGTAGATGGTGGTACATTCAAAATCAATTGCTCCCCCAAATGCTCAAGATATTAATTTAATAGTACCATTGATTTAATATTAACAATCTAATCTCGGACATTTATTCAATCTTTTGATTCTCTCGCAATACCTTAAATCAACCATGCATTTCTAACCTAGGAGGCTGTCTACTGTTTTAAGAGGAATTTGCATATTTCTGATCTGATCCATTAACCTGTCAGTATTTGCATAGTGCTACAGGTAATTGTTTCTGTATAGCCAAACTATTTCCTAGTTCTTCACAATTTCCCTTATGTGTCTCTCCTACTAAATTTTGAGCAAACTGGAAGCCTGGGGGGAGTCATAGTGCCAGGACTTAGCCCTCTGTCTGACACATGCTGGTACTTAGTAGAGGTTTATTGAATATGAAATTTCTCTGTTGCTAGTATATGGTGATTTCTATGATAACTGCCTATAGGTACATATTGAAGATAGATTCAAGGAGTTAGTGAATTCAGCAGAAGAGTTAGTTTAAATCCTTTAATGTGTATAATTACACCATCACTGTGAGAAACACATCTTTCCTTTTCTGCTAAGGATATGATTTCAATATTGATTCAGTTTCATATTTGAGAGTAAATTGACAGAGTATCAATCTGCATTACAAGAAAATGTTATATTGCGTAAGTATTTGGATTTGAACATTCTATTAAGAAATATGAAATGATCACCAGGCCAGCTAATGCCATGCTCTGTCTGTTTACTGTAATTAAACCAAAAAAGGAAAAAAAAAACCAAAAGGATAAATAAGACCCTTTTAACATATTTGCTTTGTGAGATTATCTTTAATGTTTAAAGGAATAGTGATGACCTTTGCTCTTCATAAGAGAGCTGAGTTTTGACATGTTTCAGTGACTTTATACATACATACACATATTTATTTACTTATATATTTATTTATATAATGTGTGTATATGTGTGTGTGTATATATATATATTTTTCTTTTTCTCTGTAGCCATGAAGGAGTAAGGCACTTGTTCTCTCTTCTTAAGAGGCATTATCTACTATTAGCTGCAGTACAAATTGTGCTCTTATATATTATCTGGTACACTAATTATATTGAATGGGGTAGTGACAACCTATTCACAGTGTTGGAGCTAATGACCCAGTGCATTAGTAGTGATAGAGAAGGCACATTTGAAGACAAATGTCTTGTTTTAATTTCACTATCATACCATTTGAATAGAGTGGCATTTCTTTCAAATTGTCTGTTAAATCCGTAATTATATGAATGGTAAAGTATCATCTATGTTTTTAGACTAATGTTTAGTAAACATTTTTTCTTTGTTGATTATATTCATTTAGGGACTGTAAAATCAGTGCTGCTAATGTAATTCTAAATGAGTATTGATACCAATTATGGTTATTATACTGTTGAAAAATTAGGCAATATGGGAGCCTTAGAATGACATTAGAAAAGATAGTATACATGTACTTTCTTAAAAAGTAGCAGTAACAATAACAACTAAAGCCTATATTCAAGGACTCATGACAAAATAGACAGACATAAGTAACATGTCATTTAGGAATATGAGCTTCTCAAGAGTGGGATTTTGTTTGCTTTGTTAACAGCTATATCTCCAGTACTTAGAAGAATGCCTGGCACATAGTATGTTATCAATAAATATTTGTTGAGTGAATAAAAGTCATATATGGTACCCAATGATTTATCTTCTTATGAATACTTGAACTAAAGTTTATTTCCATGTCAGTCCTTTCAGCCTGATATAACAGAAATGTCATAGACTGCGTGGCTTTAACAACAGAAATTTATTTCTCACAGTTCTGGCGACTGAGATGTTTAAGATTAAAGCACTGGCATATCCCCTTTCTGGTGAGACTGCTTCCTGGTTCATAGACATCTGTCTTTTTTGCTGTAACCTCAAATACTAGAAGGAGAGAGGGAGTTTGCTAAGGTCTCTTTTATAAGGGCACTAATTCCATTCATGAGAACTCCACCCTAATGACCTAATCTCCCAAAGGCCCCACCTTCAAATGCTGTCACATAAGGAAATAGGTTTCAACATACGAATATTGGGAGAACACAAATATTCAGTCTATAGCAATTTCAAAACTATTTATAGTCTTAGTTCATTAGAATTGGATATATTTTAATATTTGAAATATTAAAAATCTACCTCTGTTCACTCAACTTAGCTGTCCTGTGGTCCTCCTCTTACTTTCAGCTCTCATCTCCATGAACAACATCCCTCACGCAGAGCTGAGGTAGTTAACAATGTCATGCCTCCATTCATGTGAGGAATAGAATCAGAACATTACATCAATACATATGTAACTGATAAATTTAATAAAATTGAAGGCTAGGTTTGTATTATTGAAATTTTATTCAGTAAAGAAACTGAGGTAATTTGCTTTCAGTAAGCGGTAGAGTACTAGAGCATAATGAAAAGACTTTCACAGATAAAATTATTTAATGATTATTGGGACAATCTAATATATAAAACACTAGGCCTGATAGAGAGGAATTCATTTGACTGACTTGATTTGAGGCCCTAGGTTAGGTGGCTGTGACAGATAACCCCAAATCTCTATAGGTTTCAACAATGTTTAAGTGGCATTCAGGTTGGTTGCATCTCTGACACATAGGCTAAAGCAACAGTCGCCATCTAGGACCTGACATATAATTGGCAGAAGGAAAGGAGCAAGGGAGCCAACAGAAATACCCAATGGTTCTTAAACCTCCAATAGAGCAATGAGGTATATTCATTCCCATAATAGGTACTAAAAATCACATGACAATAGGTGGTGAGGTAGGATTTCTCTTATGGGATGGAGAGGCGAGTAATTAGGAACATAATACATTCTATTACTCCATCTGTATTAGTTTTCTAGGGCTGGTGTAACAAAGTAGCACAAAATGGATAGCTTAAAACAACAGAAGTTTATGCTCTCACAGTTCCGGAGGCCAGAAGTTAGAAATCAAGGTGTCACCAGGGTCATGCTCCCTCTGAGACTCTGGACAGAATCCTTCCTTACCTCTTTCTAGTTTCTGGCATTTCCTGGCTTATAACTGTACCACTCCAATGTCTGCCTGTTGTTGCATGGCATTCTGTTTGTGTGTCATTCTCTTCACATAGCATTTGCCACCTCTTGTAAGGAAACCAGTTATACTGGACTAGGGGCCCACCCTACTCATCTTAATTCATCTGAACTTGATTCCATCTGCAAAGAACCTATTTCCAAATAAGATCACGTTCACAGGTACCCGGTTAAAACTTCAACATATCTTTTGAAAGCACACAATTCAACCTCTAACACTGTCCCAGTTTATTTCCCACCTCTTGTAATGTGCTCAGGCTATATCTCGTATTCATTCCAAATCACTTATTTTATTCTGAAATCTTTAATTTCTGCTCTATTAGTGATTGATATCTTGTTTGCGTCATTTTGCCAATGCTTCCAATTTCATAATCATTGTTGATCCAAGTATAACCATTTAGTTAAATTTATTCCTGTCCTTACATTATCAAATAAGACTGGATGAAGACAGATCAATGGATTTTAGTATAACAGATTATGAAAAGTGCATTAATGTAATTTCAGATTCCTCACTGCAACCAGTCTTTGAAAAACTGCCACTTGTCCATTTTAGGTTATATCAAACAATAATATCCACAATTGTTTGGCATGGCTAATAAAATGCTTATTAGCCTTTACACATATTACAACAGATTGAATGCAGAAGCATATATGAAAATCCAGCTATCTTGTATTAAGCCCAATATTAAAGAGATTCGCAAAGAAAATATCGAACAATGTCGCTCTTGTTTGGAAGGTATATTTTTTTTCATAAAAATTTTGATATTAATATGTAACAGTTTTACATTATTTTAAATAGAGTGACAAGCATTTGGAAATGTCTCTGTTTTATTCTCTTACACAGTAAATATATAGATAGGTATAACCAACATAACTAAAAGCTGTTTGGTATTCTCAATAGCAAAAATGTTAGAGAACCACTGATGTAGAAAATCTCAGTGACATCCCACGAGACTGATAACCTTTCTTTCTTATTAAAAGATATAAAAACCATTAGGCCAAAATGTTTGCTACCAAATCCAGAAATCTCCCTTCAACTTGCCTGTTCAATCTTCCTCTTCTTTTATTCCTTCCTCCCTAGGATCTTCCTCCCCTTGGACTAACTCCTGTGGCACACACTCTCATGATCATTTCCTCTCCTTATCTTCACCCATCCTTCTATATTGGCTCCATTCTTACCAGCCTTTACATAGGTTTCATTCTCTCACATCTAAATAAAAGACATTTTTAACTTCTCACCTTTCTTCCAATAGTATTTGTCACTGTTGACCACTTTTTTCTTGCTTCTCAGGACACCATTCTCCTGCTTTTCTTTCTACCTTTCAGAAAGCTTCTTTTACTCCCGTTCAACTCCTCCTCTCCTGTCCCTCTTTAAATATTGGTGTTCCTAAGGACTCAATCTTGGAGCTTTGCTCTTCTCTACTCTCCTTGGGTAATCTCATCTAACACTCGGTTTCAATTACTATCGACATGCTAATGACGCAGATCTCTTTTCATCTAGTTCTTTCTCTTGAGTTTGAGTCCTGTGTATTTCAGTGACTTCTGCAACATCTCTCCTAGGATGTCACAAAAGCCCTTGAAACTCAGGCTTTTCAGAACTCAACGCTCAACGTATTATCTTATTTTTGAAATACCCTCCTGAGTGAATGTCATAGAAGTTAGAAACATGGACTCTGAAGCAGTGTGGCCGGATCGAATCCTGGTTCCAACACTTATTGGCTGTGTGCTTTAGAGCAAACTACTTATCTTCTATGTCCAGTTTCCAAATCTGTATAATGGAAATAATAGCAGTTGTATGTACCCCAAAATTCTGTTTTATTAATGAGACTATATGTAGAGGGCTGAGAACAGTGCTAGACAAATAGAAAATATCAATGCACGTCAGCTATTATTTTCAACCCTGTTGCTCTAACATGAAACCAGATGTCTCTTGAAGTCTGCAACTCCTTAATCCCTCCTGTTTATGTCCGATCAATCATCACCAAATCCTAGTGATTTTTCTGGCTGAAATCTTGTGATGAACAGCGACTGCCATTACTATAATCTTCATCTCATATCCAGACTGAAAATCACTCTAGTAACTGATTTTCCTAGTCTACTCCTTTCCCCTCCTTGGCATTCTCCACTGTATAGCCAAAGCTATTTACTCAACAGACTGATCATATCACTATCATTCATAAAACCTGTTAGTGAATGGCTCCCTCATTAATGCTAATATGGAGCTGAATACTAGAACAATGAGATGAGAGATATGGGAAGCCGCTGTTGTTGACCTGGTGCAGTATCCTTCCATGGAGAGAAGTAGAGAAAAAGCATCTAATTCTATTTACAATCCCAGTATGAGTCTCCATAGATTTGAAGAGGAGGTTCTTTTATTCTTTTTTCCTGATGATTCTTTCAAGGAAGTTTAAAAACCCTGTGTAGGAACCTGGAATAATTAAAGGGAGTCTAAATAGAAACAGCACTCAGATAATCAGGTGGGAAGATGTGGCCTGGGGAAGCAAGAAAGTTAAAGGCTAATTATATTATCTCCTTGTAACATTCTTGCTCGGTAATAGGGTTTATCAGGGTCACCAGAGCAAAACCTAAGTTGAAAGACTAATTTCTAATTCTTACTCGGTTAAATGTTAGTATTGTAAAACCAAAACAAAAAGAGAAAAAAAAACAATTTTTTTTTTTTTAGTTGAGAATTTCACCTAGAGCCTTGTTCCTACTCAAGAGAAATACTTCAGAATGAAATAGACCAAAGTATTTGGCCTCGGGCATGCTTTCCTAACAATTAAATTGTGCTGCCTTCACAAGAAGATATTTCCTGTTTGAAGCTGTCTTCCCACTCAGTGTGAGAGGATGTAGCTGATTGTCTTCCTATAATTAAGAAAAAGGCCTTCAGGTGGTTTGACTTGGAAAGAAAACCTAACTGTGGGAGAGAGGAAGCTTCAGGGATAAGAGAAAAAGGGCATGGGAGGAAGCCAGAGGAAGGAAACCGGGAGCATACCATGAACTAGAAAAAGTCCAAGGTGTAGTGGGAAAGTACTGTGAGCATAATTCATTTTAGCAATGCTGGGCGCCTTCTCTGGGCGAAGGACTGAAGCTGCTCATCTCACCAAAACATGCCACTATTGTGTGCTACACAGGAAAATGTCCGACTAAGGATACACTAGCAAAACGCTTATTGTTAAAGTTTTGAGTATTTTGTGTAGTGCCTGGTTTTCTAAAGCAGAATGTGGGGTAGAGGAGATCCTGAGATAAAAAAGAAAATTGCACTGGATGTAGTTAAACAGGCAAGAGAGTTTATTCAATAGATTGCGATATGATAGGAGGATTTAAACCAACTCCCCTGAAACAAACGGCAGGTGTGTTTTAAGTACTGAGGTGAAATTACTAGAAGATATAGGGGTGGGCTGGGATGCTGGTCAATGTGATTAGACTATCTGTGCTTGCTAATTGGTGCTTATTAGAGTGAGAGATAGGGATGCTGTCTCCTTCGATGATTATATTTTGAAGGGAGGGCTCTCAGGTCCTTGAGAAAGACATTCCTGGGTTGTAAAACTTTTTTAAAGATTTATTCAAAGAGGCAGGGAAAGAATTTATGAAAGAGAGTTCTCTAAAGTAAATCTTGTAAGTAGAGGGATATTGGGGCCTGTAGTCAGGAAGAAGCCTATCTAAAGTTTAGTGAAGCTGAGAGGAATCTTAATTCATTTTTGTTAATACAGTTTAGGTTTCTGATGGTGTGTTTAAGAGGCCAGTGACTTCAGGTAAAGATCTAAATGTCTGCATCTCTAAAAGTCAACTCGCTGACTTAAATAATAAAAGGAATATATTGGTTCATGTAACTGAGATTTCCAAGTAAAGTTCGGTTTGATCCAAGGCAGAAATTTTTTTCTCTCAATATCTCTGCTTTGTTTTCTTGATCCTGATGCCACTATGAGGGAGGTTATCACCTTAGAGTTTCAGAATGGCTGCCAGCAGTTTCCAGGGCTAAAATATTCTTCTCCACGCTCAACGGGAAAAGAGTTTTGGCAGCAACTCTGGAAAAAGAAGGAGCTTTTCTTTCCTAAAAGCTCAAACAAATATCTCTTCAAGTCCTATTGGCTCTTGTCAAATCACATGTTTATCCCTAAAGCAAACACATGGCCAAGAAGATGGACTTTGCTGATCTCCTAAGTTAGGATTCATCCTACTCAAAGGATTTGTCTGAAAATAGGGAAGGGATGCATGTTTGTTTGGGCTGCCATAAATAAGTACCATGTACTGGGTGGCTTAACATAATAGAAATTTATTTTCTCACAGTTTTAGAGGCTAGAAATTTAAAATCAAGGTGCTGGTAGGACAATTTCTCTTGAAGGCTTTAGGAGAGAATTTATGGCATGTCTTTCTCTTAGCTTCTGTGGCTGCTGGCAATCCTTGACATTCCTTAGCTTGCAGCTGCATAACTCCAATCTCTGCTTCTGTTGCCACATTTCATTCTTGTTTATGTGTCTGTGTCTGAATTTCCCTCTTTTAATAAGGATACCAGTTATATTGGATTAGGGTCTACCCTAATGATCTCATCTTACTTGATTGTATTTGTGAGCACAAATCATAAGAGTGTTTTGGAGGAAATATCTTCTCCTACATGTGCCTGAAATTTTATTTTTTTCAGAAGAGCTAGAAGTTGAAATATCAGGTATTTTATAAGAGCTAGTTATCATTACTTCCTTTACTGTTTGTCATCTTACAGTATGAGTTGTATAATTTTGCTCTGGGCTTATCTTGAGTGTTTATTCCACTTACCATTCTCAGAATGTTCACTAGACGTGTGTTTTATAAATGGAAAATAATCCTTTAGGCTATTTTTTTTAAATAATAAATTCTCTTTTAACTTGAATTTAGCTCATTTACCCTGTTTATGCTGAAAAACTCGTCTTTTAGAGAACTCTCTCTTGATTCTTCTTGAATAATTAAATAACTGGTCTCACTTCCTGCTTTTTGGACCTGGAGGCTTGCCCTGATTCTGCACCTGATTTTGATGTGGATCATAAGATAAAAATACTTTTTCACTCTGCTTCCCAGTTTCCAGAATAATACATGTGGATCAGTGGACCCCACTGGACAAACCAATTGTGAAGTCAACTAAAAAGCTAAATGAGGGCTTCTCTCATTTGTCTTTGAAGAGGAAGCATTCAGAATATTGTCAATAAGTGCAAACTAGTGACTCTTTGAAAGGAATGATCTATGAATACCATGGCTTAATTTTTTTAGGAATGTCCACTATTTTCCTATATTGCTTCCTCAAAGAATGATGTTCTCATGTTCTTCTTGCAACAAACACGTGGAGGCACAGTTCAGTGCATATTATCTTTGGCACATACACATTCACGCACTTTCTGGGCCAAAGTTGAGAATGATTTACAGGAATCAGTTTGCCCACGACAGGGACTACAAAGCTGCTGATTCATTCAGTTCTTGAGGGAAAATCAATTGTGTCAAATCACCTTGCAGTATGATAGGAAACATTGTGAGCACAAGTCAATTCGGTATTAATTTAGTACTTTGTATTTGACACTGCTTGACACTGAGCTAAATCTGACTGTCTCGCCTCATGGAACAGGCATGCTGGGCTGCATTTTTATCATTTTACTACTACCTACTACTATTTCTACCACCACCACAACCACAACCCCCACTACAACAATGGCTACTGCGACTTCTACAACTCTCAGGTAACTTTTATAAGGCATCAGTATATGACATAAACTGTTCTGATTATTTTCATTTAGTACAACAGCTCTTATCATATAGGAACTATTGATATGTCTATTTTACAAATGTACAAATCAAAGCACAAAGCACTTAAGCAACTTGCTCAAGGTCACATAGCTAGTAAGTGGCAGAATGTGGATATAAATCCTACCCTATACTCAGCATGTAATTAATACTACCAGATATAGGGTTGATGCATCAAATGAACATTTACTTTGTATATTTTAATGTGTTAGTGTAAGCAATATGAACTATTTGCTAGCATGAGTTGCATATACGCTCATATATATATATTTTTTCAAATAATTGCATGAGATCACCCACTCTTATTAGTGGTACTATTTTCTTCTCGAGGCCTTCCATTCCCACTCTTCCTAACTGTCCAAGAACCTAAAGGGTTCGGTCAGTCCCATAGGGTTGGTTCAACTTCCACACACCAGGTGGACAGTTGGCTTATCTGTGCAGGGTCCTCCTGCTTGGTCTTCCATTCCTCCTCAGTGCGATATAGTGTCGCTCTTGACAACTGGTCCCCCGTGATGCCACAGAGCTCGTTTGTACTGTGCTACCAGTGGGACAATAAAGATGATCAAGAGAGACAAACTCCCTCTTTATGGAGCTTACATTCTAGTAGGAAAGGGTGATAGTAAACAAGGAAGCCAATAACTAAGTAAAATAACTGCAGATCATTATGAGTGCTTGAAAAAAAGAAGCAGGAAATAAGGGATGTGGGACTATTTAGGATAATTAGTGAGGACATGTGTAAAGAGATGCATTTTAAACTGAGACCCACAATTGTGAAAATATTCTAAAATTAGGTTATGTTGATGGTTGCACAACTCTGAATATTCAAGAAAACCATTGAATTGTACACTTCAGTCAGTGAATATTATGATATGTAAATCATATATCAATAGACTGTTTAAAAAAAAACAAAACAGATACTGTCATCCAGCAGAGATATGACCAGAAGTAGATTACTCTATATTTTCTACTTTTGTGACGTTTGAGGATTCTATAGTATAAATTGGGAAATTTCTCAGGTTTCTCCATTGATTTGGGATTTGGCTTCCTTGAGTGGGTTATCATTTGGCTGCATTACAGCTTTTATACTTTTACTCGTGTTTTCCCTCTGTTGTTCCCTATGAGTTTATGCCCTTAAAAATTGCTTTGTTATGGTTTTGAAGTTCAGGAGAAAGCAAAATTAGTCATGCTTATTCAATCTGAACTCTTATCTAAGCACTCCCACCATATTTTTTACATGGTTACTGCTTGTATGTATGAGTGATATTGTTCTGTATGCCAACCACCATACTTAATTTTATTATCATTTCTGTTTTTAAATGCTCTTGGGTTTTCTGAGTATATAATTATATCAAATACACATTAAAATATATATTGGCATACATTTTGCCAATATTTATGTTTTATTTATCTTGGCAATTGCATTGGCTGGTACTTTTAGAAAAAATGAAATAATGTGATAGTGGACATCTTTGAGTTCTTACTCAAAGAAATGCTTCAAAGGTTTCACCATGAAGCAGGATGTTTTGGTGTGAAATACATCTTTACAAAAAACAAACAAACTGAGACCTGAATGATGGGAGAAGCAAGCCACACAAAGAGGCAGGGGAAGAGCATTTCATTCAGTGCATGGGAAAGAGCAGATGAGATGGAGTTGCAGAAGTAAGCATGCCTGATATGTAGTGATTTCTAGAATTCAGGAGCAGGGAAACAAGAAGGTAACAATTCCTTGTCATTTTGAATTAACTTCCTGGCTTTCATGATGTGTTTGAATCTGCTCTGGTCACCTCTGCTTCTGGCTCTCAGTTCTGCCACTTCCACTGCCCACTGATCCTGCTTCGGATGGACTGGATAAGCTCATACCGTAAGGCAGTGGTGAGGGTTAAGAACGGGAGCACTGCTGTTTCTCTGAGGTCTGGCTGCGGTTCTCATTTTATTGTTGGTTTGAGCAATCTGCCCTGTGGTCTTCTACTACAGGGTCACTTTGTCTTTCACTAAGGGGCTACTCTCCCTACCCATCTTCCCCCACCAGTCTCCTTGTGAGCTCACAGCCAGTACCCTCAACTATCCTCTGCATCATCCTTGGAGTGTGCAGGACATCTAGATTATGTGCAATACATAACATCATTTCTCAGTGCGTCTCTGCTTAAATATGTCACACTACAGTTTTGACTTTACTGTTGTTATTATATTCTTTCCTAAGGCACTTAATATTTTTCTAAATTATTCTTTAGGAAGTAAGATGTATGCCCCCTGCTTGGGCCAAAATTTTCTGATTATTTTTGACATTACCATTTTGGATTATCAATCTAGGATGTGGAAGTAGATATGGGAAGCCAGGCAAACCATTTGACCTTTACCTAATCTCTTTTTCACCCTTCCCTCTTGCCTCCAATTTTAGAAGGATATCCATTTCCTCTACCACCTGCCTCTCTACACGATGGCTTCCAGTGAAGCTTAATGCTCAGACCTCCTTTCTTTTGATTAGTGAATTGAAACTTTGGGAACTTAAAGGACCTTTTCCTTTCTTAACAAATATTTACTATGCTATCAATAATAAAGTGGATGCACAAAATTGAGTGATGACTTCCAAGTTCTAGGCGGGGCTCAGCCCTTTATATGGAGGACTCATGCTTTTGATTCAATGGGTAAGTAGCTACAGGGAGTAGGACAAAATGATTTACATAGAATGAAATATTGATCAGTTTAATTTCTTACAAGTATTATTCCTATTATACTGTGTGGAGAAGGATTTGAGGCTGAGCCGGACTAACTGGCTGAATGCTGGGCCTGATCAGCACAGAATTATTGGCACAGCAGAAGTCCAGAGGGCTTTTGGTGCTTATATAATTTACATTCTAGTCTAGTAGGACACATCAGTGTTCAGGGGTCTGCCCTTTCCCAGTTAGCGCTTGTAACTTGAGAAGAAACTGAGACTACCCCAGTCCCACTTCATCTCCTATTCCAAGAATAGAGATTAATTAGTTTTATTCAATCACGGTCATTCCATTTTAGTTGTGGCACTTTTTCAATAATCTAATCCTGAGCCGTCTGTGCATTTCCCAGGTGACTTTCATTAGTCGTGGGTGTCCATGTGACCTAGCTTAACCTAATCATACTGAACTGAGGTTTCTTTATTTCATGACTGGGAAAGAGTCTCCATCTCTCTCTTTTTGGATGTTCCAAGGAAGCCTGAAACCCCATTGCTTCTAATAGCTTTCTTGTGACTAAGTACAAACAATTTTGGAATGAAGCAGATCCTGAATGTAGCAGAAAAGGGAGAGAGAATGAGTCTGGGTGAACCAAACAGCTCTGAAAATCTCCTCTGTCTCTAAACTTATTGTTATGTGAAACAATACATTTTCCAATTTTCCAAGCTAATTTGAGGCAGGATTTCTGTTTGTTTGTTGTTTGTTTTTAGCCCAGATTCTTTATATGGCATAAATGAGTTGGAGAGAGTAGTGGATTGGCGCCAGGTAATTGACATCCGTGCTAGAGACAATGAGTTAGAAAGCTGGATGTAATAGTCTGGTGAGGGAGATAAAGTAGGAGTACAATAAGCCCCTTGTATCTCAAACCCTTTAGCAACAGTTGACCTGCATGGTATATTTCACAGTTGCAATGGGGTGCGCAAAGAGTTGGCATATGTAAAGTTTGGGTTAGAGGAGGAGAGGGAATTAAAGTAACTACCATTTACTAAGAATTTAGGTTCTTGGCACTGATTTTTGTCTTGCTATATAACCGTTTTTGCCACTCAACAAAGAGATGGATGCTTAGAGATAGAAACATGAGACTGAGATATTAAGCAACATTATAATAATTACACAGCTAGTATAATTTGATTCCAATTTAAGTTCATCTACACTGCTTTCTAAGTCTCTCACCATCCATAGCATGGTTTAGTATTTAAGAAGGCAAGGAAGTACAAATTCATTTTTAAAAGAAGTCATCAAAAATCCTAATGTGAATAGGAGATATATCTCCCGGCTCTAAGGAGCATTTGCTAATTCAGAGTAGATTTAGAACAACTCACTTAAGTGTTTGGAGTATTTGTGCTAATTGTTCCAATGTTCTGAGAGCAGAACACTCTGAGAGTTTAAGTACTTATCACAAGACTGACAACTCTGTCATCTGAAAGATATCAACATGAAGATCCATAAATCTTAATGCTTGGAAATTTGGGGAAGTCCTTTTACCTCTTTTATGCTACCCAATACACCAAGCCAGGCAGAAGGAGCCCTTTAGAGCCCTGGCGCTTGACGTGTTTCTCCAAATTGTGCCAGAATTACAGAGAAAATAGATGGAGGGCAATTTAGGGGATATTAGTCATATAATGTTATAATCTTTCCTCCTTTCCAATATCCTACTCTCCTTCAGAGCTTTGTTCTTAAAGATGAATGAAAAAAGACTGATCCTATGAGGTGCTGGAGAAAGAAAGTTGGAATGGTTTGGTTTGCATTTTCTATTTTTTTTCTTCCCAGACTATTTTTTTTTCTCCTAAGAAGTATTCTTTTTATCAAGATGACATCCAATGAACTTAACTTTTTTCTCCTTTCCTAGTTTAGCCCGAGAGGTTAGAGCCACACTTTTTTGAGGAATACTACATTAAGATCTAGAGGAATTCTGACATATTTTCCTTAAAGAAATGTCAAATTCCCTAAAATATGTTTTCACATAAGAGCTATCTTTTTTCTTCACATTTTAAATGCAGTCATATACTGCTTAAGAGATGTGTCGTTTTGAACACTGTGTACTTGCACAAAGCTATATAGTATAGTCTACTATTGCAATTGGATGTGCTGCACATTTATACAACTGGCAGCACCAGTAGGTTTATTTATACCAGCATCACCACAAACACCTGAGTAATGCCTCGCCTTACGACAGCTAGGGTGTTACCATGGTTATGACATTATCACGGCTTTGATGTTACAACAGTTACGACGTCACTAGTCCATAGTTGTGTATAGGTCCGTTGTTGACCAAGTGTCGTTATGAATGTATTCAGTTTCTTCCCTCTGACAGCTTATTTTACAGACCTGGTTGGTTCTGGGGGAAGACTTCATATGAAACTATGCTTCTTATTCATTAACCCTGCCTTGATAATTCCGGAAGAAACTCTTTCGGTAAGTGTGATTATTAGGGACATTTGAAATAATGAAATTCTTTTTTTATTAAGATATATATATATATGTGTGTGTGTGTGTGTATATATATTTGTGTGTATGCGCGCCTGTGTATGTATTTTGCTTTTGTGTATTTCAGAAGGTAATTGTTAGGCGAATCGTGAAGTTTCCATTTGTGTAGTTCAAAAATAGTCAAATACTGCAATTTCGTATAGTTCAACCTAATCCTTATATTTTGGTATCTCAAATGTTTACAAATTTTGCATGAACTTGTTCTCTGATAAATATTTCTTCTTATCTCAAATTTTCTGAGTGGAAAAAAGAACCCGATATGAATTTCTTTTTCTTTTTTTTCCTTCTGTTTCTGAGGCCAATCATTGATACTGAATATTTCCTTGCAAATGAAATCAGGTGCTCTGTTTTTACCCTTGTCTTCTATTTTGAATCACATCTTAACACATTTTTTTTCTTCTAAAAAATTCATGGTGTAATTGCATGATGAACTCATATAACAAGAGTAAAATATCTGTCTTTGATGTTATTTACAGGAAAAATAGAGTTAAACTTTGAATGCACTTCCAAACTGCCCTAATCAAAACAGAATAAATATCTTATTGCTTCTTTGTGTCAATGCTTCTGACTTTATTAAAAAGTATGTTCATAAACTCACTAAAATTAAATCATATGGTCTATTAAGAGGCAAAAGGAGTATAATTTCAAAATAACAATAAACTAGATTTTAATTTTGATGTAAATATGCTCACTTTATATAATAATTACTGAGAGTAGGGATTTAACACTTTTCAGCCCTCTGAAAAAAGAACAATTTATTTAATTGTACACTGGTTTTTATTGAGGGTCAGCAAATGTGAAATACGTGAGATCAATGAATTTTACTTTTGGTTCTTTTAAGTATTCAGGGTTTAAAACATTACATGTTCAAGGATAAAAACAGGTCTCACAATCACCCTGATATTGCTAAAACAGGTGGAATGTTTCCTAAGTTACTGACAATGAGGCAGTAACAAGGAACACGAGGAACACCTGCCCCCAAAGGTTACAGACCATTGGAAAATTCTTCCAGGGCTGTGCTTTCTACATATTGATGTGTTAGAAGTCTGCTTCCATCCCCACCTCCTTCAAGTTCTGAGAGACTCAACATTTGTGATGTTTCCATGTGGAGATTCCCTTTCATCTTCCTTTCTCTTAGTCACTTCAATGTAGAGGTTTAAGACATTGCTAAACTGGACATGCTCAGTGATTTTGGCAGCACAAGTTAATGGGTCTAGAGAATTTGGACAAAGTTTTGGGATTTATTGTCTTTATTGCTGAAGTCATATTCACATGGCAGAGATTTTTATTTCTTTTTTCTTTTTCTTCTTTCTTTCCCTCCTCTTTTCTTTTACTTCCTCCTCATCACTTCCACCTCAATTCCATTTTCACCTTTAATTTCCTCAAAATTACTTGGTAAGCTGGTTTGGTACATGAGTATATTTTCCAATAAAACAATATTGTAAATGGTGATTAGATTCCATGATAGTTCATAAACTTTAATTATTAGTGTTAAAATTTTATATTGCAATTATAAAACAATATTGTTGTAATGTTGACAATTAAACTCAACAGAAAACAATTAAAAGTAGACTTATAGTTTGCAAGGATAATTTTTAATTTTAAATCTTATTTTATATTTTATTTAATTTGCTCTTATTTTGACTTAATTTTAGGATTCACAATAATTTATAATTCAAAACTGATATTTTAATTTATTAAAACATTTAACTCACTTTTCATTTAACTTGATTTAGAGAAAATATGCATGAGACAATCTAATCAATAGTCTTTCATTGAAGAAATATATTAAGAGGAGCAATTTCTTAAGTAAATGTTTTTTATTATCAATTAAGTGAGGCAGAATTTTAGTTGTGTTAGGGTAGTAATTTTCTTTTCCTTTACCTGTGTTGCCTATCATAATTGGAGTAGCATTGTTTCAAGTCTTCTGGGTTAGACATTTCAGACATTATATGGTGGTCTGATTTTGCCCATCATTCTTAAAAAACAGGTGAGCAAAAATTCTTTAACTTTTTCTACTATTGAACTTAATTTCTATTTTGAACAGCTATTTTTCTAGGGGTGGTAGAAAATTGTTGTGATTAGGATTTCCTTCACTTTTTCTGCTGAGTGCCATAGTGTTGGTGGTTGGATGCATATATATGACCCATTGTGCCATCTGGCAGTGCTGACATCTGTACATCATACCATCTTCTGTCTGGCCCTTGGTCAGTGGAAAAAGCAAATTACTCAACAGGGTCCCAAGTTCTTGTTTGAAAGGCTCTTGGTAGTCTACCACTTCTCTTTGCTACTTCTCTGCACCCTTAAGCATATGGGAGCCATTCAGTTCTCCTGCCCATAGTGAGTTGTGGTGAACTCTTACATTTGACTAAAGTCTTGTTTGTTCTACAACACTGTACTGCTATTTCTCATCTGAGGATTTCTTACATTCTTCTACTGTGAACAGAGTCTACTCATCCTTCTACTCCTAGATGCCACAAAATTTTCTTGGAGTTCTGCAGAACAGTCACAATGCAGGTCCCATTTCTCAGGGACCAGTCATTGTCTTGGCTCTGATGATCACTCTTCTCCTCTCTCAGCCCTTAGGGAATCTTGGTGTGTTTGTGTTAATGTGTACGGGAAGGCAGCGGCCTGATTTTTTTTTCTTTCTGATTTCTCTGCAATCTATGTTTCTTCTCCAAGGTTTGAGTTTTCTTTAAGTCCAAGCTTTTGAAACTTAGAAGCAAAGAATAGTCTATGTGACTAAAAGATGGTGGTAGATATAAGAAAGGGCCAAGAGATAACAAGAAATGGGTGGAAGCCAGTTATTTAGAAAATATCCCACCACGTATCATTAATTATTTCCCCTCATTAACCATATCTGATCAGTCATATGTCCTACGGATATGAACATTATGATATCTCTTGAATTCATTCTGTCATCTCCAGGAAGATTCAGGGAAAACTTCAGTGGTTTCAAACTTCCTGCAGAATAAACTCCAAACTTTATAGCATTCAAATTTCTCCAAAATTGGATCCAGTTACAACACTTGATTTCGCTTTTCTCATATCCTACACACCCAATACTCAACTATTTCATTTCTTGAAAATATCATTCACATTGCCACCTTTATCTTTGCTTGTGCTAATCTCTCTACCTAGGATCTTTTTGATGCCTTTTGAAAGACTATTCATATTTATTATGCAAGACTCAGATTAAATGCTACCCCATCCAAGAAGCCTTCATGGATTTCCTCAGAAAACAAAACAAAACCAACAACTGGCTTTGACCACCTTCACCCACAGGCTGTCTTTACTTTTTCTTTTTTTCTTTTTTTGTTTTTTCTAAGTTTCCAAGCATCTAAAAAATAATTCTATCTTGATTAAAATTATCCGTTTAAAGCTTCAACAACTTGTTAGATTTTAGACACATTGAAGGGAATAATTTTCTTATTTTGAAATTTAACAAGGATTTCTGAATTTTTTTCTATCGATTTTATACCGTCTGCCCTTTTAGCTGCTCTAACAAAGGCCAAGATAACTGACTTTTTCTGTCTTGTAACTTGGCCACCTTCATTACAGTTTCCATAATGGTCTTAGATTAGGGTGACCACAAGGCCCTAGAACAACAGGGGCAAATGAGTGTCCTGGGTAAGCCAGGCTATCTGGTTACCCTGTCTGAACTGGCTGCTCTTTTTAAAGTAATAAAAAGTAGGGAGGGCTGAAGAAGAAGACAAACTCCTGGAAGTTTTACTCATCACTTTTATTATATCCCAAAAGAAAGAGTAGTCACAAGGGCACATTAAACTGCAAAGGAGGCTGGGGGCATATAAATGGGTGCCATATTCTGAGTTAAACTCAAGGGTTATTAGTAAGAGGAAGGAGAGGAAACTGGGTGTTGAGGGACAATAAGTAGTCTCTGCTATGCAGACAGAATTTGAATATTTCCTTATAAGTCAAAGAGATGATAACTAAAATTTCTATAAACTTAGGAATGCTTTCATTTGGATGATGGGGAAACATCTTGTTTTTCACTCTTCCATTTAATGAGTACATCTCTTTTTCAAGATAAAAATTCCTGAGAAAAGTATGTTGAGAAAGGAGCCCAGAAAATGTAATATGTTTGTCTTTAGTATTTTTAAAGTAGATTTTGTTATGGAATTAAGTGAAAGACAATATTTAACAGGCTGTCCCAATAAACATAGTTCAGAGGAAATTGGTGAAGAAAACACGCAATTAAATGGAGGGTTTTACATCCAGATATCACCAACTTGCTCTTCCAGCCCTGCTCTAGTAGATTTGAGGTTTCATACTGGCATTCCATCCAGTAGGACTGAGTCTTCAGCATCATTCACTAATTAGCCACGCCATCCTCAGTTTAGAGGAATTTAGCCATAGGCACCTATGGTGTGCTCACAAGTGGTTTCTCTGAAGATTTCAGAGGAGGTGAAAGGCTTCCTTGCAGATATATCTTTTCAATCAATGGTGACCTCAATATGTCATACCATATTTTTTTAAAAGTCTGAAATACAACAGCTATTCCTTAAATTTTAATGTATACTTTTTCCTCTCTCTGCAACCCCCAATTTTGCTATCAGTCACGGTTGCTAATACCCCTGCTGTCTTCAGCCTAGCTGCCAACTCTGTCAGTTACTGAAATATTGTTTATGCAGGAGCAATTTATTTTTTAGAGAGATGAAAAGCAGATTACAAAAGCAGAACATTGCCAACTTGTTGGAATGTATTCCAGTGCAGAACACTTCAGTATCATTTTTGAATTTTTATTTTATTTTGATTGGTAAAGCACCTCTTGAATAATTGATTCATTAAAAATCATTCTATGCTTGAAATAATTGTCAATGTTCTTTTATTTTTGGTTGTAAGATATCTCATATATTCTTGAAAATATTGGACATAGGAAGGATAAATTGTGACGGTGCTTCAGAGTGATATGCTTTTGTCATGTAACACATGCTATGTGTAATTTTTGTGTAAGCACGTTTTAATGTAATTTTTATCTTATTTTAAATAGTTTATAATTTTTTCTAAACAACTTTTTACATTTTTGCTATTTTTACAAAACTTACGAGAATGCAGGTAAGGAAAAATAATTTTTGTTTTATTCTGTAGTCTTATTTTCTTGGAAAAGACAAACAATAACAAACATTTCTACTTAGAACATGTTAAGTTTTATGGGGAAGAAAATGATACTTAAAATTGGACTTTCTGTCTTTATTTTTTTATTGTATCCTATTTTCTTACTAGTCTCCTTTCATCCTCTCCTTAATTTTTTTCTCTTTATATATTCTACCCCTGCCTCCCCCCACCCCATTTTAACTTCATATACTATTTAGGGAAGTTCTGAATGAATTCCCTCTTTTGGCATTGATTATCTCAGAAAAAGATTACTTTATAACTACTATTTTATGCTTAGGAAATCTAAAGTGTTTATGAATTTCAACTCGGGTAGCATAATGGAAAGAGTAACTTTCTAGGTCTTTCTCATTCTCTGTTGCTCTCTTCTGTTACACATTTTACACACTGAATAATATCAAATATCATGAACTCCATTAAGAGAGAAGAAAAATGATAGCTAGGAAGGACCTATTTCATAACAGCAGTTATTTATTCCACTTCCAGGCATAGTGACTATTGTTCAGTTTGACCTCCATTAACTTGTTGAATACTATTAAAAAATTATGTTTTGTATTTCTTGACTGAAAATACAACTAATCTACATGCTATTTGAGAATAAATGTCCATTTTCCATTGAGAGTATACCAAATGGTATACTCTCATGATAGAATGAGAAGAAACCCTTTTATTTAAAAAAACATATATATATATATATATATATAATATAAATATAATAATTCAGAAACCAGTTTTCAATTTTAGTTTTTGCCAAAGGCGATATCAGGGTTGTATATTATATCATCACAGTGGTTATGAAGAACTAGGCTTTGGTAGGGTCTATGTAGTTATAATTCTTAATGGTTGTTTAATATAATTACAGTATTTTACTTTATGCATGCTGAGAAATTTACATACCAAATAAAACAAGTGTCTTGTGATGTTCACTATTTGGCTTTTTATTTTATTTGACATGTAAAACATCTTCTGTATCAACAAGCAACACCTATAGTAATGGTATGCAGATCACCTTATTATGTAGACTATGGTATAATTTAGATCTAGGTTTGTTCGAGAATCAAATAAATGATTAAACAGTTATTACAGATAATACTTATTTTTCTGACTATGTATAAATTGAATTATTTCAAATGGTCATTTGGGGCAATTATAAAGTCAGTAATATCTACTGCTGCTTTAGAAAGAGCTTACTATTTCATATTTTTCACATCAAATAGTTAATAGTGATCTCTAAATATGTATTGTCTGCCCTGAAGTAAAATTTTGGCTGGATGATAATGAGACTGCTGTAAAAAAAAATGAACATCAGAATAGTGAGCATGCATTTTTTGAAGCTGTGACTTAGACTCGAAAATTGATTCTGTGCATGTACAGTATATCCCAGTTACTGGCTACCTAGTATTTTCAGGTATATGAATATCTCAGAAAATGGGGGTTTCATGGTGCAGTAAATATATATGGTCAAATATCTGAGTGAAGAGTCCTAAGCAAGGGAGAGAAGAAATGGAGGGAAATGCTGTAAATAAAAGGAGATAAGTTTTCTTAAGGTTAACTATATGTCAACAATGAACATTAGTTAAAGACCTCAGAATTTATTGCCTTTATAAGTGTAATAACTTCCTAAACTAATTTCTCTGCCCACAGTCTGCCCCTCACTAATACATTCTTCACATAATTTTTGCCTGTGTATACTCTAATTTAGAATCCTTCATTGGTCCGTTTTCATCTATAGGATAGTCCATGCTCATTGGTATGGTGTTCAAGGCCATCCACTTCTTGTCCTCGTCAATAGCATCATCAGTTCCACCTTTTCTTGTTCAGTCTGCTAAAGAACTACAATTGCCTGGATGTGCCAGGCTTTCTCTTGTCTCTGAGCCTCTTCCACCTCAAACTCTGCCATTGACTTTCACCTTGCTTTGCTTCTAGGCCCAGCTCAGCATCAACATTTCTGGGAAGACTGCCTTAATCCTATCTCGTAAAACTTCTGAGTTAGTAGCTCTTACTCCCTTCCACATACTTTGTGCATAATGTTATTGTATCATTCATTCACTTGCCTGTCTTTCCACTAATCTGACTAAATATATATCATGGTTATCAGACAAATGACTTTGAGATTCCAATGAGACTGATTTCTTCCACTACATCCATTGGGAGCTCTTTACTCCTCCTAGTCTCTGAGACATTCTGGCAGGCAGGGACTCATGTTCCACTTACTCTTTTTGATAATGAAGAGGGTTACCAACCTTTTGTGGATTCACACTTCGGTCACTGCAAAAGGAAAAGATAGTTTTCCAATTTATATCAATTATTCTATGCAATATAGAAGGCAATGATAGCTACAGTCTGGAGAAAACATTCTCTTTAAAAGGAATGAATAAACAAATAAATTTATTAGATTCATACAATATAACATTGACCGGAATACCCACATCTTATTAGAAACCTATTTATTTCTGACTTGACTCTGTAAAGATTATATTGTTCTTGTGATAGCTTTAATGTTAATTCATTTATTTAATTTTGTCACACAGTTATTAACTACTGCTGATATGCCAAGAATTGCACTAGGTATTGGCAGTGACTAAAACATGATCCTTGTTCTCAGAGAGCCTGTAGTTGTAAAAGAGAGAAGCTTCTTTCATCTCTCTTCAGAGGACTAGAATGTAATTCAAACAGATCATATTATTATGGTTCTGAGAACTGTCTTATTTTTTTTTCTATAGAAGACCTATTTTGAAAACAATTCTTGAATAAATGAAATGGAAACTTAAAATTTCCAGTTAAACAAAATTAAGACTAGCTATCCAATAAACAATATAGTGTATTCACTTTTATTGCATGATGGCAAAGCTATGTTCTATTGATCAATAAAAATAGCATCCTGAAGCAGAGAAACAGTTACAGAAAAGAAAGACATTTAAACTTCTTTCTGACTTGGTTATTTGTTAATAGCCAAGGTTATTTGTTCATATTTCACATGGTACCAGAGGATATTACCATGGTGACATTCAATAAATTTAAGGCAACAATGGAAATAATTATCTATAGAAATCATTATAAAATACTAGGAAAACATCATGTGATTATGGTAGTAATAGAAAATAAAATGGCATAGTATGAAAATTGTGACAAATGATTAAAGAATGATAAATAAATTCCCTTGTATTTCCAATTTTTTAAAAATGAGTGAATCTATTTAAAATTTGTTACTTACATTTAGTTTTAGAAAAATATATTTATAAAATTTTTAGTTCTTATTAAAAACATTTAGGTTTTTGTTCACCAAATTTCAAAATAGAGATGCTTTGTGACTAATTCTGCTCACTATGCAGTTTCCAAACATTAAATGAGTTAGGATTTAGGAAATAACCTTAAAAAGTCTCGACCTCACTCATATCAACTTGTGGTATTTTCTTTCTACTTAATCTACAAAGAGAAGAAATGTGTATGAAATTTATTCTGATCACTCTGTGTGATCCTGATTGATGTTTGGGAATCTTAGATCCAGCTTAATTCTCTTGTATTTGGCAAGATTTTTAGGTCTGTTTTTGATTCTCCACTTCTTGTAAGCCATTAACCCCTTTTATTAAACTACAGGAAGGATGGGGGAGGAGGGGAGTAGTGGGAACAAGAGCAGGCATGGGGTGGGAAGAGGTTTGAACTGGGGTTACGAACATGATTCGGGGCTCCAAGTGTTTTCTCAGTCTCTGTGTCGTGAGCACTCAAGAAGGACATTGTGCTACTTTGGCAAAAAGTACAGATTGATGTTTTCCTGTGAATGCTGTGCTTTGTATCAGGCCCTGATGGTCAGTTAAAGGTATGTGGGTTTCTGAAGAGACTGTTTGATTTGAAGCCAGCCTAGGCATGGGAGTCGATGGCAGTCGCCACCTATTCTGAATAGGCTGGGAAGAAACTTAGTTCCCAGGATTCTGGAGTCTGAATTGCTTTAAGGGAGTTGCCTGTAAAAGATTTCCTGAATAAATTCAAACGGTTTCTGTTAATGGAATCAGACCCTGTGGATCTATTAACAGAAAACCGTACAGTTGCTCGGTGATTTAGGTAGATGGATATATAAAGGAAAGTGAAAAGAATCATGGGCACTTCTAAGAACAAGATTATTATACAGTCCCTTTGTTTCTGCAATTGTGTCAGCTGACATAAGGTTTCTTATTATCTCTGATGCTAAGAAGTCTCCAGAGAGGCTATGTAGAACAATCTGTACTGCAAGTAGTTTCTTTAAAAGAGAGAAATTTGTAGAGAAATTTATGGAAGGATGTATTGCAAACTATTATCACTAATTACCTTGCGAGTGGGGTGGTAGTGGGCATATAAAGTAATAGTAGTGGTGATGGTGACAAAGAGATCTTGAACTTTTTTATTTATACATTTATCATTGTTTGAATACCAAAAATATAAAATACACATAATAGCAGATTTTTATTTTCTTCCAAAAGGATTAATTATTGTGTTTGGTATTAAGATGATACAACCTCAACACTTTTAACCAAAAAAAAAGAGAAAATGGTGGAATATTGAAATGTATGGACATAAAATCACAATTTGAAAAAAACGATACTAACAGTCATCTCTCTCAGTGAATAGAACAGAACCATCTCCAGAATTCTTGCCTTCCTGCCAGTTCTCTGCTTTATAGTCTTTTTGGTTGTTACTTCATTTTTTAGCAGGGGGAAAGGAACGGATATACTTGTTTTCATTTCAGGAGGAGAAAAACTTCAAGATGGAAAGTTGCTTGCTGAGAATAGTTGAATAAATTAGGGAATATTCATATAACACACAAAAAGGGGTGGATATTTTTACTTGCAAGATGTCTGCAGTATGTTGTTGAAAAAAAACAACAAAATAAAATCAAAACAATTGAAAATGTCATATAAAACACATACAAACATTTAAACACTGTTTTGATAAAAGGAATGATATCCGAGTGATTGGATTATTTCCCCTTGTTCTTGCTTTTTATTGTGAAATTTAAACATAAAAATATAATACACGCACTTGTATATGTGCATATATACCATATACATATATGCACATCATATATATATATTTACAAAACGACCTTACTCACCCAGGCTACCAGTACCAGTATGTCCCTCTCCAAATGCGTCTGCTTTCATCCTGCCTCCTTTTTTCCAGGCAACCAATATTTGTATTTTGCATGACTCATTCCTTTGCTTTAAAAGATGCTTTTCTTTTATCTACTTTATCTAAACAATTTATTGCTTAGTCTGGAAAAACAGTAGCATGCACAAATTTTTTACCTTTAGGTGAAGATTCCAAGAGAAGATAAAACGAACAGTCTCTCATTCATTGGCTTTAGACATCTTTATAGTTTCCAAGAGTTTTTTCTCAGAAAAGTCAGTCTACAAGGTTCTGATTGAGTCCTGAGCAAACAGGACTCCCACAAGTAATCAAGGTATCTGGCAGGCCTAGTACTGAATACCCAATAGAAATGTAGTCAGAGGGAGTAGACTGCTTTTCGTTTTATTCTTTTAATTGACAACTTTTTAAGTCTCAGTTTTATCTGAAGACAGAATAGTTCTGTGGAGATGAAATGAGAGAACTTGCCTGCTTCAGGGTACAGGGCATTTAGAGAAGAGCAAGAGCTTCACCAGTACACAAGCAAGACAAAAAAGACATGCAGATAATCTGTGTCAGATTTACCCAGGCATTCTGTCATCAGGTAAATAGAATTATATGATTAGAACCCTTGAACATCTATCACTTGAGTGACACTTCTCTGGCCAGAACTGGATGCATATATCCCTGTGCACAGCTGCTGCCCTAGGATTTCTCTTCCCTGTCTTGAGGATTCCTCTTGCCTCTTTGCTTCTCATCTGGGTTGAGTCCTGTTTTCTGATACTAATATTCTTTTGTTTGCTTGTTTGCTCATTATTGTTTTGTTAGCACACATCACCTAGTAGATTTTTGAGAAAGGGTGGGAAGGATACACATTTTTAAAAAGGCATTTCAAGTCTGAAAATAGCTTTAATCTCCATACTTCATTGATAATTTAGCTGGGTATAGAATATTATTTTGGAAATCATTATTTTTAGAGTTTTGAAGCATTTCTTCAGTGTTGTCTTGTTTTCAAGATTTCTACTGAGAAATCCAAAGCCATCTGATTCCTCATACTACCTGTAATGTGTTTTTTCTCATTCTCCCTCACTCTGCCAGAAACGTAGGATTTTCTCTTTGTCATCAGTGTTCTAAAAAACCAAGTTATGACTTGGTATAAGTATTTTAGATCTTCTGTACTGGGCACTCAATGGACCATTTTAAGCTGGCAATGCATGTTGAATTATTTTATTAGTAATTTCTTCCCATTTACTTTCTCTGTTCTCTTTTTTTTTTTTTTTTTTTTTTTTTTGGAAAACTTATTTGGAT
The DNA here is from genome assembly GCF_902729225.1 of Pteropus medius. Lineage (NCBI taxonomy): Eukaryota > Metazoa > Chordata > Mammalia > Chiroptera > Pteropodidae > Pteropus > Pteropus medius. Next base: position 12,181,469 of record NW_024352785.1, on the reverse strand, counting down.
GCTGCATCTGAGGAACTATTCTACCTAGTTCTCTTATCTTTTCATTACTATTTTTTATCCTTTGGTCTTTTGTTCTACTTTCTGGAAAAGTTTCTTCTTCATCTATTAATGCTTCTATTGGGTTTTTACTTTCTGCCATCATGTTTTTTAATTTTCACGATCTCTTTTTCATTCTCCATGTTCTTTAAAAATAATCCAGTTTGTATTGTGGTATCTTCTTTCATCTCATTGAAAATGATGATGAAAATGATTATTTAAGATTTTCTCCAATTATACTGTCTGTTTCCTCAGTCATTCTTTATGTAAGTTTGTTTGGATTCTGTCTTCTAGGTTAGAGCTTTTCCTCAGATGTCTGGGCATCCTTGGCTCTCTGCTAATGATTAAGATATCCTGCCCTTCATGTGTGGGGTTTGTAGATATTATGCTTTATTATAGGGTGACTTGGGTGGGCTGTTTATTGGGCAGTTTCTAATGACAATATTTTTAGGTGTTTCTCCTTGGGCTGGACAGATTCTCTAGAGCAGAGCCTTCTAGAGGATAAATATCTCATTGCTGGAATTCTAGAAGTGAAGTTGCAGTTTTTGCTTCATTCCCCTTGAATGGGGAATGAATATAGATGCACAGTTTAAAATATAGGTACCTATGCTCTCAACTGTGCATGGCATCCTTTCAACCAGAGAGCCTCAGAAATTAAACCCACAAACTTATGCTGAGATGAAAATGCACAGCACCATAGACTAGAGGATCTACTTACTGATCTACTGCTTCTTAGCTTTCCCATAGTCTTTTTAATTTTAGCCCCCTTCCTCAATCTTTCCTTCGTTCTGGAGGTATCAAATGTGGCCAATTCCTGACCTTACAAGGATTCTGTGGTATAAATAAGGTTATTTCCCTATTTCCCCCTCAGGGGCTTTAGTGTTCTTTCATCTACTAAATCAGTTACTACACACCCATCTCCTTTGTAGCATCCAGTGTTTTATTGCTGACCTCTTCATCCTCTGCTTATAGGTTTATGTCTTTAAAAGTCCCTTTACTCTGGTTTCAGTGAGATTTTGTGAGAAAACAATTTTCAGTGAATGAACTTGGTCTGTATAAAGTAGAATGACTTAAACTTTTTGTACTCTTGTCTGTGTGTTTAATAACAAATATTACTTTAATAATCCTAAAAATACTAAAGCCAGACAAAACAACAAAGCGAGTATTGTGATAATAAGTAGAAGGGGACCAAATATTTTTGTGTCTTTCTAATATCTGTACATGTAGCTGATAAAATTAGAAATTTCTTGTGGACATGTTAAATTAATCCATCAGAAGAATGGCATAATTTTTAGTGGCCCAGATGGTAAATGTTGTAAGCACTGACATAAGACACATGTGCTTATAATACACATGTAATTAAGAATATATGTATACATATTGCACACATATATAAGAGAATGGGTGGTTGTGAAATTTATTTTTAGTAAGGAACAAATATATAGGAAGCTAAACAAAACTCGAGTAGAGAGAGATTCCATGTACAGCTCTTGCATCTTGCAGGCCTCTAGAGTGTACACTTTAATCTTGGGTTAGGGTTACTCTCTTCAGTATGGACAATGGGTAGCTGCCTCCCTCCATGTCCAGAACTTTTCTCATTTCCTTATTGAATCTCATATCCTATTGCTTCAGAATCTATTCCACTCAATTATTTGAAAACAAACATTGCTAAATTTTGGGTCGTCAGTGATTTAACATATTTCTATTTATGGTTTACAATCTTGTAAGTTACCAAGGATTTCTTGAAAATGATACAGTAACCCTAAAATTATCTTCAGTGGTATTCATTTCAGGAAGCAATATGGCATAGACTTAAATGGGCTAACTTGGTGCACACTGTGAATCAATTCCAGCAGGCCTAGAATTAGCCTTCTATCCCAATGGATTAAGAAGTGTACCTCAGCAATACTGACTCCATGATAATAGCATGAAACATTAAGGGTATTGTTTTGTAATCATGCGTCAGAATTTGGAGAGGTTTGTACCAGCTTGACAGTACTGTTTATTGAAAATAGAGGGTGATAACAATGAGAGTAATGATTTACACCAGAGACTTCTGTTCTTGAGGCTGTGTGAATATTTCACTATTTATTCTACTGATTATGGCCATTTGGGAAGTTTCCAGCTTAGGGCTATTCCAGAAGTGCTACTATAAGTATTAGTACATGTGTTTTGGTAAATAAATGTATTCCTTTCTGTTGGGTATATACTTAGGAGTAGAATTAATTGGTAATAAGATATCCATGTTTTCAAGTTTAGTAGATGTTGCCAAAAGTTTTCTGGAGTGGTTGTACCAAGTTATACTTCCATGCAGATGATCTTTAAATGGTGGAGAATGTTGCAGGCATCCTTGGTATTTGAGGAAATTCCTTTCTTGATGACTCTATATATAAATCAGCTAATTATTTTAAAGGGTACTTAACTATAGGTTTTACCTGATGGAAGACACTAATTTGGTTGGTTCTTATTAAACAATTCCTACTACTGATTTATTTTCTTAACTTAATCTTTTTATTAATGATTTTTATGTCCAAATCCTTTTTCCATTTTATTCTTTTTGGAACATATGACTATTAGAAGGCAAAGCATCATCTTGCAGTTATCCTTTGCTGTAGATTTCTGAGATCAAAATTGGTCAAATTCTAGTCTGCAAACTATTTTGGAATTTTCTGGTTATTGCAAGTTTATGATGTTTTAAAACACACCCCCTCCCCATTACCTATTCTGTAAATTCCTGTGAGAGAGAAAAAAAATCTTCCACAGAGCCATGGAATTTTATTTTTCAAAGCGAAGCATGATTAAGATGAAATTTGAAGTACATCTAATTCACTTTGGAAGCCCAAGAAATTTTGGATAGATAGGAGAAAGTTTAGAAAATTAGACTTAAAATACATACCAATTGAATTTAAATTTAGAGAAGGAAAAGATGGCATTTGGAGTTAAAAAAAAAAAAAAAGACATGCCCAAATAGAGAGCCAGTCTTGCTTCTGGGGCACAAGAGGAGAACATATGGGGTAAGGCACCTCAGAACAACAAGCTTTAAAACCCATTAGAAAAACTTTTCCTTTTTTCCCCATCAATGGGTATTCCTGTGAAATGTCTCAGAAATGTCCAACTATCATATGTAAATTAGCATAGTTGATTAAATTTAATCATAACCCTGTGTACAGGGCAGGCAGGTACTGTCATGAGGAGGCTGGGTTCATCTGTGCACATTTACCTTTGCTGACCCACTGTGATTTGCAAGTCACAGGGTTTGGCATGGCAAGCTGTTAATTTATAAGCCTTGGTTTGTTTGTTTAATATTATTATTTTTTACTATTTATTATGGAAATATTAAACATTCATGAAAATAGCATGGCATTATAAATCTGATATACCCATCACCAAGACTCAGTAATGATCATAACTGGCCAATCTTGTTTTAGCTATAATAGATATTCACTGTACCTTGCTTCTCCCCAGGTTATAATGAAGCACAGCCTAGACTCCTTAACTACTACATTTTGAAATGTTTCAGCATATTTTTAAAAGTCAAGGACTTTTCTTTAACAATATAATGGCAGTATCATTATCACATCTAACAAATTTCTTTGATTTGTGCTTAATATTTTTCTGTTGCATCGATCACGGAAAATTTAAACATAAGACTGGCTCAGATAATCACATCCTTTGCCTCAAAGTTTCCATTACATTTCTTCATGAATGAGCATGATATATTTTATTCAAACCTACTCAAATTTATGACAGTTTTTTTGTTCAATAACTGCTTTTTTTTTCTTATATCACTATTTCTTTCACATCTATCAACATTTCTCCATAAAATGGCATTACCTGATGGAGCAGATATCTGATGGGTCCTTTTTTACTACTGCATAGATGTCTTAAATGGAGTATGCTGTCCATACTCCAGCTACAGATAATTGGAGATGAATGCAAATATAGCATTTTGTTCAGCATTTTAAAATTTCTCCCACATAATGTCAGTAAAACTTTGACATGGGGACCTAGAATGGTGTCCATGTACTTGACACTAGGAATTGTCTAGATTAGATTTTCTGATCCTTGAGAAATTCCTGTGACAGCATCAGAGACATTTCAGTATCATTAACCAAGGTACAATGTCATTTAGTACTTTGAAAAATAAGGGTAAGCTGCAGGTCCACTTCTGTCTCTGCTGAAAGTCAATGGTGGATAAAGAGGCGGATCAAGAGTAATCAGTGACATCAGTGTAATTCTACTTTTTCTATTCAGGAATATTCATATTCTATAGGAAAAGAATCATGTCTTGTAACATCCTTCCTATAAACAAAACCTGTAGATGCTTTTAAGCAGTTTAAGAAAAAAATGGATAAGGCTTGCAATGACTACAAAGCAGTATATTTATTTTTTGTTTTGTTTTGATTTTAGAAAAGAGAGGAGGTTAAGAATTAGCACCTTTTAATTCTCTTCTTTACCAAAAAAAGGACTTAGTCCTACTTTTACAAGCTGTAACTCAAGATATTGTCTAGCATTATGTAGCTGTGCATTGCCAAATTTGAAGATTACACTGGATATAATGGTGACATGGATTTCTTTGTGGGCTGTCTGGACTGAAACTCTAAGCTGTTTAGCTCTGTGTTGACCAATGACAATTTACCTCATTTCATTTACTCAGTGCTGGTTGTATTAGTCAGGAAAGATGAAGGTATGCTACAATAAAAACTCCAATATCGTCTTTCATTACTCAGATAAAATCTGCTGAGGGTCAAAGCATCTCTCTGGGGACAGCTGTCCTCCATGTGTTGGTGGAGTTATGTTCCGGCTTATATCTCTGACTATTGCTAAAACACTGTTCGCTATTTTTGTGAGGAGACAAAAAAAGTAACACTACATCCCCCCCTTCTGTTTCTTCCTTTTACTTTATAGCACCTCCACATCAACATGTGCTTCCCTGAACGCTTTGGCAGTGGTAGGGAAAGCCCAGGGAATGGAAAATAGTGCATTTGTTTCTAAATGCTTCCACATGCAAGGGCATTCGTTTCCACTCACAGTTCACTGGCCACAGCAAGTCACCAGGCCATGCCCAAGGTTAAGGGGGCAGGGGAGTGCAATCCTTCCATGTGCTCAGAATGAGGAGAATTGAAAGTCCTGATGCGCCTCACTGATGTCTACCACACCAGGTCTCACTTATTTTTTGAATATTGTTAAAATTCTTTGTTCACTATTTTGGTGAAGAGACAAAGCAAGGACACCATTTTTTTCTTTTTCTTTTCCTTCTTAACCAGAAAGTTTTTTTCCTGAACGTTATGTATTACCACAGACATTTTGATGGCTTTAGATCAGTGTTTTTCAGGCTTTAATGTGCTTACAAATCACCCAGGATCTTGTTAAATTGCATATTTTGGTTCAGCGGATCTGAGGTGGGGCCCAGAGTCTGCATTTTAAAAGAGTTCCCAGGTGATGCTGCTGCTGGCCTTCAGAGCACACTTCAAAGAGCGAGCATTTTGGTCTATAACTCTAGAGAAAAAGAAACATGATTTTTAGTTGGATTCAAACAGAAATTTAGGCCATTCTTTATTTTTCCCTCTCGTACATCTAAATTAAGGGCAGTGTCTCACGGTGACGGTTGTCAAACATGTAGGAACGCTGTCAATGGAACTCAATAGCTTGCTTCTAAAAGATAATTGGCTTTGTGTTCATTCATATTAAAACAGAACTCAGAGAAAGAAAGGAGACCTAATTGAACACTCAAAGCATTCCACTAAAAGGCAGTATCTAATTATTGTGGGGCCCACACAGCAGGGGCACTGAAGGAAAAGAGATAGTGAAAACATCTTTATACTCTTCTGCTCTGAAGAGCCCTTCCTGAGATCAAATGCAATTTGTACTAAGGAGGCAGCGACTGATAAGCTTTACCCCCAGCAAGAATCTCAGACAGGCAGTCAGAGTATTTGTCGTCGTGCTTCGATTTTGCCTAATTATTAGTAGAACACTTATTTTTTTTCCCTGATATTTTACTAATTAAGATTCTTACATGTTTAAGTATTTTACTTAGCACTCAGGATTCCAGATGAGTTGCCACTTGGCTCCAAGACGCAGATCGGAGTTTGGCTTCGGACTAGAGAGGGCCGTTTTAGAATCCGTGTGGATGTGCACTTCGGTAGAAATGAGGCTGTACTGGGGTAGTGCTCTTACAGGCACTTCTCATTTTACCCAGAGGCTGTTTTATTCCCTCTGCTCATTTGTAATGCCAGCCCACGATGGTGGAATGGGTATATTGCTATAAATTAACAGCCACGTCTCATACTTCTTATTCTAGAGGTGTAATTCAAAGAACTGTCACAAGGAATAGCAAAGCTATATATTCTTTTTTATAGCAAAAGTCATAAAAAAAAAAAAAATCCCAATTACTTTAAATTACCACAAAATGACTTCAGAATCATCCCCAGACCTGCAACCCTTGATTTTCTTGCGGTTAGTTCAAAGGGCAGGATATAGAGCAGTAAGTTTGGGGCTATATTTTATGTTACATTTTTCATGATCAAGGAACTTTTAGTTTACAGCTTCTTACCTTTGAACTAATTCATTGGAGACAATAATCCTAGGTCTTTTTTTTTTTTTTAAATTTATTCTGCTGACACTCAACTTCTGGAATTTGGGCATATTTCACTTTTTTTTTAATCATTAAAATATTCAAAACTCTGATTTAAAATCTTAGCAAAGGCTTGGTTTTCATGAGATAGACTGAAACTCATTAGTATTAACCAGGGGATTCAGCAGTGACCAAAACCTGTCTTGATAAAGCCACTTCTCTACAGGAGGCCTTGATGAAGATAGACACACAATGGACAATTGCAGAGGCAAATACACCTTGAGTCCACATGTCCAATCCTCCAGTGTAAGACACTGTTAAATCCTAATTTTACCATCAACAGATTGGCGTAGGAGGAATAACACCCCCCATCCCCCCCAAAGAAAAAGAGCAGTCAAGCACGTGTTTGTAAATCAAATGAGTGATATGCCAATGACTGCCCTAGTGAGAAAGGTTCTGGCACAGTTACTCCCTACATAGAATTGGGTAGGTGGCTCCCATGGATTTTAGGCCCCTTGGAAGATTGAATTACTTTCCAGACCATGCTCTTTACCATTTGCTAACTGCAAACAAAGAGATATCAAATTCTAGTACAAAATGTAGAAACTTTATCCATGGATTCATCTATTTTTCTACTTGTCTGTCCATCCACCCATCCATTCATCCATCCATCCACCTACCTATCCATTCATGCAATTTATCAAGGAATAAAAGGTGGGAAGTGTCTGTTTCTCCATCTCTGTCTAGAATATGTTTTAGTGTCTTTTCCACTGTTACCAGAAAAAGTCACATGTATAACAATTGCTTTAGCAATTACAAGTATATTTTTTAAAATGTATTTTAATGGGAGACAGGATGGATGGTGTAGAACAAAGAGCACTGGATCAAATAAAATTTTCCAGAGGCCTTGTGTCCTCCAACTCTAAATCACTTGATTTTCTCCTATATTTGGAGTATTGGAAATATTATCCATGGATATAATTTTTAATAGTTACTCTCCATCTACATGAAAAGCTCATGGAAAAAGTCTGTAAGTTTAGGTTTTTTTTTTTTTTTTTTTCCTTAACGAACAGTCTGATACAAGGTTTTTTTCCAGGATAAAACCAGTTGGTTTGGGCCATTTTCTGTGTACTTTCTTGGTCATTCTGTTCACCACCATATTTTGATATTTCAAATCCTCTAAAAATTCCTGCTGAGAGCATTTCTAACACTAACATTACTCAGAGTTGACTTTCTCAGGAAACTTTCACATTTGATTATCTCTGCTCTCTGTTGCATAGACATCATCTTGTTAGTTGAATGCTTCTCTTTAGTTTATATCCTGATCATTTTAGCCCTTCCTCATTCCCATCCTCTTTTCCACTTAATACTTACCCAAATGCACAATTTAATCTGCCTTCTTGGTTCCATCACTCCACTGGAACAGCTCTTTCTAAACTCACTAAGTTTTCTTTTTATGTTGTAATCTCAAAGGATTTTTTTTTTTTAATTTTATTATACATGACTTTTGAATTGCATTCAATACTCTTGGTCACTTCCTTCTTGAAACTTGCTTTTTATTTACACCTGTAGCTCCTGTGTATGCTTCTCTTCAGGCTCCTTGTCCACAATGTGTGTGTGTGTGTGTGATTTTTGTTTTGTTTTGTTTTGTTTTGTAACCTTGTGCTTACAGAGCTCCTCTGAGCTTGGTCCTGGACCTGCTCATCTCATTCTCTAGTTTCCCCCTAGGCAAGAGATAGCATTTATACTTAAGATTTCAATCACTTCCTATAAATGACTCACAGATTTTTATCTTAGGTGAGTTATGGACATCTCACTATCAGTGAGATTAAAACTAAACTGTGGGAGCTCTTACCAAAGCCTGGCCTTCTTCTCAGATGTTCTATCTCTGCATCACATCACCATCTAAGATATACTGTCTAGAATCTAAGATATACTGTCAAGGAATCATCCTTGACATCTCATTTCCTTCATCCTTGTATATACTCATTCGACAATTATTCCGCAAATATTTAAGTACTGTTATGAATCAGGCATTTCACATTTGATTATCTTTTATAGCTTTTAGTGCCAGATATACATCATCAAATAATCTAATCCGTCACCCAGTCCTGTTAATTTTACCTCCTGCATCTAATCTACTCCTTCCATTTTATTCATTTTCCTCCAAGATATTATCATCTCTCACTTATTTTACTGAAATAACTGTCTAGTCTATTTACACAATTGCTGGAATAAACTTTCCAAGACTGATTATGTCACCTTAGGTTACTCTCTACTATGTGCTCTTGCTTAACCGCCCCATGGGCCTTTTTTTTTGACCCCCCCCCCCCCCCCCGCTTCCCACCAAAGCCCTTGCTCTTGGAGTAAAAAGAAGTTTTTAGTGTGACTTCTTGGGCCATGATTACTCTTATCCCTGCTGTCTCTCCAGCCTCATCTATCATTATGCTTTCACTTGCTCCTTTTCCAGCTACTTTCTACCCCGTTTGCCATAAGTTTTTTGAATGTTGTTCCATTTTCTGCATAATCTTATTTCATAGCTCAGTACAACCTTCACTGGTGCAGAGATGCATCTCTGCCTCCCTATATTAGATCTCATGCCAGTACTATACACTCTTGTGGAGAAGCCAGGTTTTCATTTCACCCCCTACAGAGTCTGTAATGCTTAGTACAGTGCCTGGCACATATTAGGGATTCATTAATATTTATAAATGAATAAATAATAGCTTTTTACCTCATTTTTATGAAAATGAATTGTTGAGGCCTTTTGCTCATCTGCTCATCATAAATGAAATTATTTGGATAGCCTGGGCCTTTCCTGACACTTTCTTAGGCTCTACCTAGACTGTTTGCCCTGAAGTGACCTTGTAATCAGTTCCATGTAGACACTGTCATCTCTGATTATTTAAGATGCAACAGAGAACCTAAGACTACTTACCCAAAACCAAACATAATCATTGAGGAATATGTAAATTAACATCAATTACTTGTATTTATCAAAATTTTCATTTAAACTCAAAATTGAGCTATACACACTTGCATAAATTATTTTAAAAACTGATAGTCATAGTAGAAAACCTTGTAATTATGCTAGAGTGGAAAGATGACTGACAGAGAGGAAGATGGAACTATTTATGTTCCTTAAAGTAATTTAGAAAAGTGCCCAAATAGTTCAGTATGGTCTGTGACTCTGCCAAAGTCAGATGCTAAAACTTGGCATGTTTGAATTTATATTTTGTCTCTTTTTCCTCATCCTGCCTGCTTCCCGCAGTGCCTTTGAGAAGTAAAGAGGAGAAAAAAGTGGGTCAAGCAAGAATGTGGAACTTGGATAAGCCACCAATTTACCAAGTTAAAAGTGAATTCAAAGATTAATAAGTTTTTAAAAAACACCCAACTGCTACTGTTATTCACAGGCAGTATACATTGACCACACAATCTTAGAGCTCTTAATAACATGGAATCAATATTATGTGATCGGAAGGATTAAATGGTAGGTTAGGAAGATTAAATAAAGTAATATATGTGAATGCTCTGTATAGTGCTATACCATACAGTTTGCTCATGTGATGATTATTTCTTTTTGTTGATAACCAGGCCTCCTGACTTGGAATTTCTTATGTCCAAAACTTTTGGAAGTTGCAAACACTTTTTATTCTATATTATGTGCCAGCTACTATTCTAAGTACTTTATAAATATTAATTCATTTAATCCTTATAAAACTTTATTATGCAATACATACTATCATTATCATCCTCATTTATAGATTAAGAAACTGAGGCAAAGGAAAGTTAAATAGCTTGCCAGAGGTTAAAATTACTTAAGGAAGCAGTATCTTATATTTGGAAAATAACGGCCTCATTCTAGAAAATTCCTCATCTTGGCTAAAACTCTATCTTTCTAATTTACTTTTCACTCATAGGGAGTGAACTCCCTGTCTAAGGTTAGCTGCTATGAAAAAAAATTCTCCATTTTCTGTTTGAGTGTCTCACTGGCTTCACTTGGTGTCTCAAGTTGGTACTGTGATACAGGCTCTTACTTCAAGATAGAATTTACTATTTTACTTTATTTTCCTTTCAGCAAACCATGCCAGTGTGCTTTTGAATTTTTGTAATTCTCTGCATCAATGATTTTTCCTTTGAAATAGAGAAGAACATTTGTCATCTTGACATTTGGAGATCTAGACTGTGCCATTTCTCCCTTCTTAGCCTTGTTTTAGGTAGTAAATCAGGCAAGGTGTAGGGGTGCCTTTCTTGGAGATAAGATGTTATCCATAATAAGAGTCTCTTGGTGTCGGCATGTTGTGGATATAAGACTTGAAATTTTTTATTTTCTTTTTCAGAATGTTTTTTACCTCAAGTTGTTTTTCTTTTTATGGATTTTTTTTTTTTTTTTTTTTTTTTTTTTAACCTTCTCCCTTCTTACAAATGGTGAGAGGTTCAGTTTGACTGTTAGGGCCTTAATTCTTCTGACATAATAACAAGAATACATATTTTATTCATCTCCATTATTTCCTCAAGGTGACTTTGGGGGTGCGAGTCTCAGAACTAATGATATGATCTTCTAGGATAGTGAGATTAAATTACCTCTTGTTTAATCTTTGCTACATAGACCATAGTTACTTGTAACATATATATTTGTGTGTCTATTTCAAGTTTAGTAAACAGTTTTTAGAATCACCTTAAATTTGAGCAGACTTTGAGGTACGATAAAGAGAATGGCAAACTTTTTTTCAATGTTGATTTTGAACTGTTGTGAGAATCATATTTTTAGTTATGTAGGAAAATACGTTTAACAATGAAAAGTGTTTAACTTTGTCTAATTTTCTTTTTTTTTTAAGCTTTGGATACTCTTGAATTGTGCTGAGTTTGACGTAATTAGGTTAGTGAGTATACTAGAAGGCAACTTTTATGTTATATATATGAAATCAGTGGGAAACAATGAGAGAGAAACGTGTTGCTGTCTTAGACTTTCTGAAGCCCTAAACTTGGATTGCCAAGTAAACTCAGGACACCCAGTAACATTTGAATTTCAGATGGTGAACAAATTTTTTTTAACATAAATGTGCACCAAATACAGTAGGTCCCCAAATAATGTCATTTCATTCATGACATGCCATAGGAACTTAACTCTTTTATATCTATCAGCCTACGGTAAAATTGGTTTCATTATACACCATCACAGTTAAAGTTACAGGACCTTTTGGCAACGTTAGGTGAGAACTTCTGTATTGTATGGGACATATTTATACTAAAAGAAAAAAAAAACTGTTTATTGTATAACAGGGCATCTTGTATTTTTATTTGCTAAATTTGGCACCCCTATTCTATTTCTGGTTAGTACTACCATTGCCCCTTATTAGACACCGATTTCCTCTCAGGTCTTCTATTCATTGCTAAGAATTTTATTTTTGAAATTCAAGTCAGCTCCCAATTGGAATTCACAGCCATTGTGTATAATCAGATAGATAAGTACGTACATAAAAGAGGGCCATGAAATTATTAATCCATTTTTGTCCACCTAAAGCCCATAAGGAAGAACAATAAAATCATCCCACATACCAGATCTGTCCTGGAGACAGTCTAGCAGGCCAGAGGTGAGCCCATTAAGCCTTATCCCAGCAATTCTCAGACTGGATAGGGCTTTGTAGAAATTAACAACACTTCTACATAGCATGTGAAAGCAGTTTAGAAACACCATGTTGCTACTGGCAATTTCTATATTCAGTGCACTTCCTTCCATTTGTTCCTCTGCTTCCTTCCTGTCTTGCCGCTTGTTCCTCCTGGCCCTATACAAGCATACTCTGCCACAGCCATCAAACACTTTTGAGGGAATCATGGCTTATTTATAATTTACTCCTCAAACTCATCCCCAGTATTTAGCACAATGTTTTAGAACTTGTAGATAATAAACAGTTGTTACAGATCAAAATGCTGTAATCCTGTTACAATGAAGTTCCTCACCAAAGTATTCAGATTCTATTTAAGATGTTAGATTAAAAAGATCTTTTTGAGAAAATTCTATTTGAAAATGTTTTTTTGTTGTTGTTTTTGTTTTTATTGTTTTTAAATTTTTATTTTTAAATTAGAGTTGGCATTTAATATTATATCGGTTTTAGGTGTGCAGCAGAGTGTTGTACAGACCTGGCACTATACATAGTTATTACAATATTATTGACTATATTCCCTATGCTGTACTTCACATCCCTATGACTATTTTGTAACTGCCAATTTGCACTTCTTAATCCCTTCACCTTCTTCACCCAGCTCCCCAAACTCCTTCCCATCTGGCAACCATCATTTTGTTCTCTGTATCTATGACTCTGTTTTTGTTTTGTTCATTTATTTTGTTCTTTAGATTCCACATTTAAGTAAAATCATATGGTATTTGTCTTTCTTTGTCTGATTTATTTCACTTAGCATAGTACCCTCTAGGTCCATCCATGTTATTGCAAATGTAAGATTTCACTTTTTATTGCCAAGTAATATTCTATTCATTTCTTCTTTATCTAATCATCTATTGATGGGCACTTAGCTTGCTTCCATATTTTGGCTATTGTAAATAGCTCTGCAGTGAATATAAGGGTGCATATATCTTTTGGAAATAGTGTTTTAGATTTCTTCAGATAAATACGCAGAAGTGGAATTGCTAGATCATAGGGTAATTCTACTTTTAATTTTATGAGAAACTTCCAAACTGTTTTCCATAGTGGTTGTACCAGTTTGCAATCCTACCAACAGTGCACAAGGGTTCCCTTTCCTCCATATCCTCATCAACACTTGTTTTTTGATTTATTGATGATAGCCATTCTGACAGGTGTGTGGTGATATCTTTGTGGTTTTAATTTGCATTTCTCTGATGATTAGTGACCTTGAACATCTTTTCATATGTCTGTTGGCCATCTATATGTCCTCTTTGGAGAAATGCTTATTCAGATCCCTTGCCCAGTTTTTAAATTGGATTGTTTGTTTTTTTTTGTAATTCAGTTGTATGAATTCTTTATAAATTTTAGATATTAACCCCTTATCATATGTATCATTGACAAGTATCTTCTCCCACTCAGTATCTTCTCCCTTTTTGTTTTGTTGATGGCTTCCTTTGCTATGTAGGAACTTTTAGTTTGATGTAGTCCCATTTGTTTATTTTTTCTTTTATTTATCTTGTCTAAGAAGATATATCAGAAAAAAATATTACTAAGAACAATGTTAGAGCATTTACTGCCTGTGTTTTCTTCTAGGAGTTTCATAACTTCAGGTCTTACATTTAAGTTTTTAGTTCATTTTGAGTTTATTCTCGTATGTGTTATAAGAAGGTGGTCCACTTTCACTTTTTTGCATGTATCTGTTCAGTTTTCCTAACAGTACTTATTAAATAGTCTGTGTTTACCCCATTTTATATTTTTGCCTCCTTTGTCATAGATTAAATGACTGTGTAGGCATGGATTTATTTCTGGGTTCTCTATTCTGTTCTATTGATCTATGTGTCTGTTTTTTTATGCCAGTACCATGCTGTTTTGATTACTGTAGACTTGTACTATAGTCTGATATCAGGTAGTGTGATACTTCCAATTTTGTTCTACTTGCTCAAGATTGCCATGGTTATTAGGAGTCTTTTATGGTTTTACATAAAGTTTAGGATTATTTGTTCTAGTTCTGTGAAAAATGCCATTGGTATTTTGATAGGGATTGCATTGAATCTATTGATTGCTTTGGGTAGTGTGGACATTTAAATAATGTTAATTCTTCCTATTCATGAGTATGGTATATACTTCATTTATGTGTATCTTCTTCAATTTCTTTTTTCAGTGAGATATAATTTTTCAAGTACAGGTCTTTTACCACCTTTGTTAAATTTATTTGTAGGTATTTTAATTTTTTGATGCAACTCTAAATGAGATTGTTTTCTTAGTTTCTCTGATAGTTCATTATTGGTGTATAAGAATGCAACCAACTTCTGAATATTAATTTTTTATCCTACTTTAATGAATTCATTTTTCAGTTCTAACAGTTTCGGTAGAATCTTTAGGGTGGAATCTCTACATATAGTACCATGCCATCTGCAAAAAATGACAATTTTTCTTTTCCAATGAATTGCCTTTTTTTCTTGTCTGATTCTTGTGGCTAGGACTTCCAATACTATGTTGAATAAAAGCGTTAAAAGTGGACATCCTTGTCTTCTTGATCTTAAGGAAAACACTTTTAGCTTTCTTTGCTGAGAGTTTTTATCATAAATGCTTTTTCTGCATCTATTGATATGATCATATGATTTTTATCTTTTAATCGGTTAATGCAATGTATCATATTGATTTGAAGATATTGAACCAACCTTGCATTTCAAGAATAAATTCAACTTGATCAAAGTGTATAATTTTTTAATGTATTGCTGAATTCCGTTTGCTAATATTTTGTTGAGAGTTTTTGCATCTATGTTCATCAGGGATATTGGCCTATAATTTCTTTCTTTCTTTTTTTTTTTAGTAATGTCTTTGGTTTTGGAATCAGGGTAATGGTGGCCATATAAAATGAGCTTGGGAGCCTTCCCTCCCCTTGAATTTTTAAAAATAGTTTGAGAAGAATAAGTATTAATTCTTTTTCGAATGTTTGGTAAAATTCACCTGTGAACCCAATTCAGTCCAGGACTTTGGTTCATATTGATTTTCCGTCTGGAAGATCTGCTCATTGATGTCCATGGGGCATTAAAGTTCCCTACTATGACTATATTACTGTCAATCTCTTCCTTTATGTTAGTATTTGTTTTATATATTTAGGTGCTCCCATGTTGGGTGTATAAATATTTATTAGAGTTATATCCTCTTGTATCGATCCCTTTATTATGTCATGTCCTTGTCACTTTGAATAGCCTTTGTTTTAAAGTCTATTTTGTCTGATATAAATATTTCTACCCCAGCATTTTTTCTGTTTTCATTTGCATGAAATATCTTTTTCTGTCCCTTTACATTTGGCCTCTGTGTATCTTTCAATCTGATATGGGTCTCTTGTAGACAGCATATGTATGGGTTTTGCTTATCCATTTGGCCACCATATGTCTTTTGATTGGAGCGTTTAATCCATTTACATTTAAAGTGATTATTTATAGGTACATAGTTATTGCCATTTTATTATTCATATTTAGTTTTTTTCTTCTCTTTTTTCTTAAAAAAGTCCCTTCAACATTTCTTTTAATACTGGCTTGGCAGTGATGAATTCCTTTAGCTTTTTCTTGTCTGAGAAACTCTTTGTCTCACCTTCAATTTTAAATGATAGCCTTGTTTGGTAGAGTAGTCTTGGTTGTAGGTTCTTGTTTTTCATCACTTTTAATATTTTGTGCCAATCCCTTCTGGCCTGCAAGGTTTCTGTTGAGAAATCAGCTCACAGTCTTATGGGAGTACCCTTGTAAGTAACTAGCTGCTTTTCTCTTGCTGCTTTTAGTATTTATTCTTTCTTTGTTTTTACCTTTTGCCATTTTAATTATGATGTGTCTTGGTGTGGGTCTGTTTAGGTTCCTCTTGTTTGCAACTCTCTGCACTTCCTGGACTTGTATGTCTATTTCCTTCAGATTAGGGAAGTTTTCAGTCATTATTTTCTCAAATAGGTTCTCAATCCCTTTTTCTCTTCTCCTTCTGGTACCCTTATGATGGGAATATTGTTACTTTTGATGTTGTCTCAGAGATTCTTTAAATTATCCTCTTTATTTTGGGGATTCTTTTTTTTTTCCTTGCTGTTCCGATTAGGTGTTTTCTGCTACATTGTCTTCTAAATCACTGATTCAGTCCTCTGCTTCATCTAATCTGTTGATTTCTTCTAATGTAGTCTTTTTTTTTTCAGTTACTGCATTCTTTATTTTTGACTGGCTCTTTTTTATGGTTTCTATGTTCTTTTTTTGCTCAGTATCTCTAAGTTATCACTGAATCTATCTATTCTTTCCTTAAGTTCATTGAACACCCTTATAACCCATGTTTTCAACTCTATCTCTTGTAGGTTGCTTGGCTCCGTTTCATTCAGTTCTTTTTCTGGAGTTTTCTCCTGTTCTTTCGTTCAGAACATGTTTATTTGTTTCCTCATCTTGGCTGTCTCTGTGCGTTCATTTCTATGTATTAGGTAGATCTGCTACATCTACCAGTCTTACATGGGTGGCCTTATTCAGTAGATGTCCTATGTGGCTTAGTGGCACAGTCTTTCTGATCACCTGAGGCAGATTCCCCAAGTGTGTCTCTTGTGTGGGTTGTGTGTGCCCTCCTATTGTAGTTGAGCCTTGATTGCGGTTGGCATATCAGTGGGTGGGATTGACTCTAAGGCTGACCAGCTGTGAAGATTGGCCATGCCCACAGCATATGCGCTGCTGTGTGGGGGCTGACCCCATGGAGTGTGATTTGCCCCAGTGGGTTTGTGTGCTTGTTGAGACCACCCTTTGGTGTGCTGATTGTGGGGCTAATCAGGTAGCCTCCAGGTGTGTTGGTTATGGTACCCCTTAGGAGGGGCTCTTGTGCAGGTAAAGATCAGCTACTGCCTGTAACTGGCCCAGGGCTAACTGGTAGGAGCTACAAAGCTGTATGTAGTTGGTAGCTCTCTGTGCTAGACCTTGAGACATGTGGAAGAGGCCTTACAGTAATCTAATACTGGCTACCATCATTTCCAGGCCTGAGGCAACTCAACAAAAGGCCTCTGGCATTCCAAGGCCTGAGGCTACCTGCTAGCTGTCTATAAGGCTCAGAGGCTGAACGAGCCTCAGGTAGTATGCAAGTTGATGAAGCAGGGAGTCACTATTCTGGGGCAGGCGGTGTTTCTCAAGTTAGTGCAAATTCAGATTTGGTGCCACTTCTGAGCTTGTAACACTCACAAAAGTCATAGATTACACAGAGGCCAGCCACTGCCTGTTCAGTCCTCCAGACCTCTAATATTTATTTGTTCAAGATTTACTGCATTTTGGGCCAGGGCTGGTTGGCCACCACTGAAAGTGTCTCTTGAGTTATGTGGGCTAAGGCCTGTTGATTACTGCTAAAGGAACATCATTCTAAGAGTACAGGGTGTGGCTGGTTGCCCAGAAATGAAATTTTCATCAGCATTTTGCAAATTAGGTGGCGTAAGGTCTCAGGGAGTCTCTTGGGGTGGAGCAAGCAGATCTCACCAGGACAATGCAGATTCAGATTTCTCCATGTTGAGGGAGGCTTCAACACAGGCAAGATGGAACCCATCTTGTAGGCTGCATAGGAGGAGGGCTCAACAAAGGGATAATGGTGGCTGTCCCTCTATCCCTTGTCCTGAAGCCATACAACTCAGTCTTTCCCTGTATGTCTCTGGCACCTCCCAAGCTGCTGTCCTTCT
The DNA here is from genome assembly GCF_902729225.1 of Pteropus medius. Classification (NCBI taxonomy): domain Eukaryota; kingdom Metazoa; phylum Chordata; class Mammalia; order Chiroptera; family Pteropodidae; genus Pteropus; species Pteropus medius. The sequence continues at coordinate 12,163,540 of NW_024352785.1, read as the reverse complement.
GCTAGAGCCCAAGGTGAGTGCCTACGAGCAAGTGAGTCAGATATCTAAAGGGACGTCTGGATTTCCAGCTGCCTTTCATCTCACCCAGATGGTTGGAATCCCTAATGATTTTTACAGCCTGATTTTATGAGGACTCTTCTTCCTGGCACTGGAATCCTGGACTGGGGAGTCATGGTGTTGGCCCAGGACCTGTCATTCCTCTGGTGGGAGGGGAGGGGACCTCCATAGCTGATATAACTCTCCTGATGCTCAACTACCACATATGGATGTGGTACCAGCGATTTGCATCTCTGTCTCTCCTACCAGTTTCAATGTGGCCTCCTCTTTATATCCCTAGTTATAGGAGTTCTATTTATCTAGTTTTCAGATGGTTCTCCAGCTTGACTGTTTCATAATTTAGTTGCAATTTTAGTATGGTCATGGGAGGAGGCATGCACAGTGTTTATCTACTCCATCTTCTTGACTGGAACCCTCTGAAAAATGTTGACTGGGTTTATAATGGTATTCCCTGTGACAGGGCATACCATGTCATGGGATTTTTCAATGAACTCTAAATTACCAAGCTCATCCCGTGCTAATTTATGTAAACAATAGCATTAAAAGCATAATAAATACACACTTCCTATCAAACACAAATTAATGAGAGTGAAAATGACTTCATCAGGATTAAAAAATAAGGCAAAGCCTATTTAATCACATTCTCTATTTAATTTTTATTTACATAGGATACTTACAACTTTTCTAAGGTTCATCTCTTAATTTCTCTAATTGACCTAATCTATTGAAAAAATAAAAATTAAAATTAAAAATGAAAAAATAAAAAATAAAAATTAGCCTTGATATAAAAAACTATGATTTCATTTGGTGGGTTTCATTTCACTCACATCTTTATGTATCATAAAGTATTTATCTTTCTGTGATTATAACAAAGTGTCTGCATTTTGATCCAGACATGCACATTCAAACATTGGTATTAATTACATCTAGGTTATGTCTTCCAAAGAAGTTTTCCAGAAGGGTTTTTTTTTTCTCCTGCCTTACATATTTATCATTTTCAAGAATATCATTGATCCAGATACTTGAGTTTTCTATAACTCTTTGTTGAAAAAGAAAAGATTGTTGATGAAGAAGAAACTTCTTAGAAAACTCAGTCTCTTTTTTAGCCCCAGAAATGACTAACCACTGATTGAAAAATCTTGAACTAAGGAAAATATATTTAGAACACTGACAGTTCAGTCAGGGTTGTTATTCTCAGAAAAAATATTTGAACTCTAGGCAAGGGCTTTGACCCTGTGCTCTTCCCCCAAAATGGGCTGTCTGGCTGTCAGACACTCAGATAACTTTTTCCATCCTATGACAGCTTCTGCACTGGAAGTGACAGTCTGTTTACAGTGAGTGGGACAACATGTGGCTGCTTGATGTAGTGTAGCAGAGGGAGACGTCAGTGTTTTTCTAGAGCTCCCATATGTGACTGGGTAAGTTAACAGTGAGAATAAAGTATATCTAGTCATTTCCGACAGTTCAAGACTTTTGTTCAAATCAGCTCAGTTAATAGCAAGAAGAGCATTCCTTGATTTTAGTTAGTCTCAAATTCCTTCCCCTCACAAGCTTACCTTGAGCTAGATACCTGGGTGAGTAGTGTGTCCATCTCATTTCCTTACATAGCAAAGCTCTAGGTCTTTTTAATCAAGCAAGGGTAAAGGAGGTAAGTGTGAGCAGCTGAGAGATAGATTGTTATCATAGACAGTATTGTATCAATTTTTGGATAGGTATGTACCACCATTCAAATATTTTGGGATCTGTTTCATTTTAAGAATAGTACGTGAATCTTATTGCTTGGAATCATAATCTTTATCAAAATATTTATGAGTTGATTATTTTGTGTAAAACACAGCGTTGGTTCTGTAGTAAACTTTTAGATTTTTACTATCCTTAGGAAGCCCAAATTAAAGCTAAGCAACTGAGTTGCCTTCTGATTCTGAGTTATAGAGAGCACAGTATAGGACAACATGCACAACTGGATACTGATCTCACAACTGGAGACCGGGGTTCTTGTGGTTCCACTACACATTTCATATTTAACTCTGAAGAAATGTAACTCTGAATTTCCTCATCATTAGCAAAGAGATCAACTGAATGCTCCTTAAAGGGTCTTCCAATTCTATAATTTAGTGATGTTAAGTGATCTTTTAGTCAAAGGGTTTCTCATGGTCATGAAAATTAAGCATGACAATTAAGTTAACTTTTCTTCAGACCCTTGTGTTAATTTTTATATTTGATTTTTTTTTTTTTTGCCTTTTTAAATAGGGATCATTTGCTTTCAAAAGACATACTTGGAGAGGCCAGTTTTTTTGTTTGTTTGTTTGAGTATAAAAACATTATCTTCTCAGCATGAAAATGTGATATTTGTAGTTCTCTGAAGTTTCAAAGCATAATATTACTCAGAATGGCCTACTTATAAATATTCAGGGTTCAAAACACATAGACTTTTTTTTTTAATAAGTTATGCCTCTATGTGGTGTCAGAGTGCTCTCAAGTGTTTGTACATTGACTCTAATCTTTTCTCAGCAAGTGGCCTTACTCTGTACCTACTTTGAATAAAACAACAATAGCAAATTGATTTGAATTCTTCATTCGTGGAGGAAAGGAGTGGGGTAGAGAGAAGGATAAGGTTGTGTGGGTGTGTTTGTGTGTGCTTGTGGGGTTCAGGGAGGAACATTATTTGCTAAATGTTTTCATGGAGGTGCAGTTTAGAATTTGTTTTGGTGTAAATTGAGCCAGAAGTTTGAAAATAAGAAGAGACTTCATAAATGCTTGCTTTCTGTATAACCACCTTGTTAAATAAATGCAGCATTTGGACCAGTTTCGTTTTTCTAATTCCATTATACACTTGGGAAAGCAGAAGGCAGTTTGCATTATGCAGAATCTGGTGTTTGTTTATTTGGAGGAGGCTGCTTTACACACTAGGTCACAGTAAATGGCTACAGATGCTAAGAATATGTTGATGGTGTCAAGTGAAATCTTTGCCACACAGATTGTGAAAAATTACAGGAGGGCAGGAAATAATTTATTTTGTTAACAATCTATTTCCTGTCTGCAGTTTGTACCTGTTGAAGCTGAAAGCACACTCTTGTTTCAAGCCTGTCCTTGGTTTCCCTCTTTGCAGTGTCTCTGTGCTTTGGCAGACATGCAACACTTGAAGCCTTAAGTTCAGATGAGCATTATTAACAACAACCTTTATAATCCACCAAGGATTAATTTAATTTTGTTGGTGTGTGCTTTTACAATAGTTTCAAGATGCTGGAATGTAGATATAGTTCTTGTGAAAAATTGTTTAGACAGATTGATTCATTTAGTTACCCAGCAAGATACGATTGCTTTTTTCTAAAATTAAATTCTTAAAAAAAAAAAAATCTAACATAAAACCCCACCCACATACATCAGCATACCCCACACAACACAAAAACATATATACATTGTGGTAGCAATATCTAGATGAGGCAAGAAGTGCTTTCTGACATGGAAATAGATTGGGTTTTAATTAATTTTTTAAAAGTAATTTTACTTTGGTCCATTTTCCCCTTGGATGACCTATGACATATTAAATAGATATTTACATGACTACATTCTTACTGAATCCTTATTCCTCAATAATTGAACCCCCCAGATTCTAATGGAAATCTGTTTTCTTTATATGTTGGGAGTTGGTAAGTGTATTTTATTTTACCTGTTTGATTGTAGCTGACAGTTAGAAAACTCTTTTGTCCTTATTTTTCAAGCTGCATGGTAATTCCATTTCAATGCTGAATAGGTAGGTAGAGCTGTAAATTATGTGTTGTAGATGTGCTAATAGCAAGTTATTCTTTTCTTATGGCCTTTCCAAGAAATCACTCTGGAGGAGAGGCAGCAGGAAGTATGTCTTGCTGTTTTTGGAGCACACAGAGAGTGACTGATACTGAGAAAAGAATGAAAATGTTTAATTTTTGTACTTTCACCTCAGTTTGAAATGCAGATGAAAGTTACATTTTTATTTATGCTTTGTAGGATAGCAGGGTCTGATAACAAATCATAAAGATGCAAGTCTCAGTAGCAAATTTCATACGGAAAATTTCATCTTTTGTCACATATCAGTTTTTTTTTTTTTTAAACAAGAAAAACCTTGAATTTGTATAATACTCCAAACATAGCAGAAATTGAAATGTGTATTAGGCTGTTGGAAGAGCATATGCAAAGATATGGGCTCTTCTCTTAAGCATGGAGTAGAAAAGTTGAGTGCCCTGGGCACTTTCTTTTATCAAAGATACATTGACCTGTTACAGAGATTTTTTTCCTAATACCAATGCCTTTGGCCATGTGAGGACCCATGCTTTGCACAGAAAGACAGGGGTCAGAAAGAGAGCTAGCAATATTAAATTAGAGTGTTTGGTGGTATGGAGATTAGAGGGTAAGTAGCCTCAAGATTTCTTATGGTTACCTAATAGTGTTAATGCTCTGTAAAATTAACTCAGTTTAGAGCAGCTGGACTCCAGGCAAATAATGACAGAAGGGCCTTTATACTGAGCGTTATGTTTTAATACCCCACGGCTATCTTTTTCCTTCCTCCAATCTCCAAATAATACTCTGCATCCTTGCCCATCATCCACAAATACACAAAACAAGACAGACCCACTCCCCCCACCTCAGTGAAAACTGTAGATCTCACTACGTTTGCTAACTGATATTATTAGCTTCCTTCTCTAAAGTATTATTACCTGATCAAAGGTAGATGTGTGATCTATTTCATAGGGTGGCTGTATTACATACGATTTTTTTTGTCATATAAAGAAATAATAGACAGTAGAGGAGATATTCTAGGCTGGAGGTCTTTTTAAATACTATCATACACAAAATTACTTTCTCTATTTGAAACAATGATAATACATGATCAAAGACTGGAGATGAAAAAGGCACAGGATAAATAAAACATGACTTCTCACTTAAAAATTTAGGATTATATTAAAGTCATTTTTTTGGTCACATTTCTTTTAGAACTTTTAAAACACATTTGGACAATGTTGGGATACCTGAATGATTAGATATACATTGAGAATATTTTAAATGTTAATTTTTATAGTTACAATATAATAAGTTGTGAGACAGTGCCTAAACATAGACATTGGAGTCAGATGACCTGAGCTTTTATTTCAGTTCTACCTTTTATTAGCCGGAAGATCTTGGGCAAGTCATCCAGTCTCTCTGAACATTGCCTGCTTTGATTACAAAATATAAATGGTTATCAAAGGATATTAATGACATTTGATGTGCAAGTGCAAATCTTTATAAACATGAAAGATGTGTGAAATGTTTGATATCATTAATAATTAATAGTTTCCCACTCTTTTTAGAAACATTGCTTGCAAGTTAACCTATTAACTATGATATGTGTAGTAGAAAAAAAGAGTGAGTAGGGAGTGGCAAAGCAGACTTCTAAAAAATTGAGACAATTATATAAATAAATTGAACTTACTGATTTAATGGTAATTGCTTTTAGCTTGAGTGAATTTGTCGGACACATAATGTTACATTAATACATCTCAGCTAGTTGAATTGATTTAATTTTCCATGTAATTTTCAAGTGTTGAGGAGTCAGTACCTATCATATGGGATGTTAGAAAACATTGCAGGTAATTCATGCTAAAGACATCATTTTGTGCAATGGTTTTAAAGTATAGTAATATATGCACTCTTCTATTTATATTTATTCATTCCATTGGAAGAGAATCAAAAAGAAAAGAAAATAATTATCAACAACCCTAATGAAGTCCTATTTCAATGATTTACATGTTTCTTAATACTATAATGAAGAGAGAAGAATAGAAACCAAGATTCTATTAAAGAAGACTGTTAACGTGATATGCAACTCCCTTAGAAACAGAAGAGCCACTCTTCATTTATAAAGTTGGTGCCCAGAATATCTTTAATCTGTATTCACAGAAAATAGTGACTAAAATTCGTTGCAGAAATACGTGAATTCTTAATAAAACTTTTGGAAATCTCTGGGTTTCAGAGAAGCATATGTGGCCTAAGAAATAAAGAGAAATACAAGTGAACTATTTCTGTGACTATAAGAGGAATTTTTGGAGAAGCCCCTGAAAGGCTGTAATTAAGTCATCATGAGACACCAAATAGGGGCACCCAGGAAATTGCCATGGTGACCTCCAACATGCATTCTGTGTTTACTTTTTTTCAGTTCCCAATTATGTGTGATGACATATGGCTGGATTCCTGTAAGAAGAGGTGAAAGTAAGATTCCTTAAGCTCCTAATCACAAATTGCTAGAAATTCAAGGTCTTTAACATTATCTGGTTTAACTTTCTTTCTTGGCAAATGAGGTAAATGAGATCGAAGTAATTTGTCTGACTTCTGCAAATACCTTTTGCTCTAAGGAAACAGGATAAGGGTAAGGATTATTATGTACTTGTTGTTTTCCAGGATAATTTATACCACACAGCTACATTCTGATATTTTATCTATTTCACAAATGAGAAAATTGAGATTCTATAAGGATAAGAAACTTTCATAAAGTTCATGAGCTGGTAATTTATAGGATTTGAACCCAGAATGATCTCACTTTCCCACTAAGTCACATTATCTCCTCAGAATTAGAATCAATTATAAGAAAGAAATCCACTTCATTTTTAAAGCAGTGGTTTCTTTTGTGTGTGTGTGTGTATGTTATGATTTGCTGCTAAAGTGCTGAATATGTTTAGACAAGGTAGAAGAAATAATCCAAGAGGGAGACAGGAAGAAAAAATGTCTGTGATAAAGGAATATCAGTGCCAGGATGAAGAAATTGGTAAGCGGATGAATGTGACAAAGCAGAGTAAGAGAAGGAAAGAAAATTCACTACTTTGGGAGCTACCTGAGAGCCTAGAAGATGAAGCTATATAACCTTTACCAGAAGATACAAATAAACAGATTACATGAAATTCTAATGATGCAAGAAAAGTTTGGGCATTAGTGAGTAGGATAAATACAACTATAATTCTTAACAATTAATGATGGTGCATATTTTCAACAGAGGACTGCAGAAAGAAGTAAATTGACATGCCTAATGAGGAATGAGCTTTTTTCTGGGGGCATAAATCTAAGCCATAAATGAGACCTGCTTAGACTCATTAAACTCACTTATCAATGAACTTCAGCTGGAATTAAAAGGAAAAAAATAAGAAATTTGTTTCCAAATCATGTTCCAAAGGCAACTTCCATAGAAAGGGAAGAGAGGCTCTGCTGAAATAAGCTCAGGTAATGAATGTTACATGCTAACTCTTTGCTCTTAGAGAGTCTCAGGAAAGAAACATGGTAGACTGTTTAGCCCAGAATTTCCCAAAGATATTTGACCATGGAACACATATGTTAATGTATGGAACAAATTTTTTCAACATGTGATTCTTGAATACCAGGTTACTACGCATTGGCCTGTCAACTGATTTGATATTTATAAAGGAAAAAGAAAAGAAATACTTTTGTTTACATATATTTCACAGCTTTAAAGTAGAAGACTATTAAATTTTCAGAAATTCTGGTACTTTTTTTACAATCTTAAATGTGCTACATGTACTAAAATAGGTCAGTTCATCTTGGTTTGAATTTAGTTATTAGGGAATAGTTTATTTTGGCTAAAGTGTTTGCGTATCATTTGCTTATTGCTGAAACTGAGTTCACATTTATTTTGACAGTTTTGCATTTTAGTCCCAATTCATGAAAAATCGATTAAAATGTTTTATAAAAACAGCGATTAAAAAGTATAAAATAAACACATCATCATAGATTATCTAAACATAGAAAATAATTATATGTACTCAGAAAAAATAATTAAATGTAATAAGTTTACACAAACAGCCAAAAAAAAGAAAAAAAGAAAAAAAAAGGCAGGTAAGAAATACAATGAATATTTAGATGAATATGTGAAAATGTAATTTTATAGGATCTGAAATTTTGTCACATATAGACAAAAGCTATACTTATAATGATGCTATTTTCAAAGTACTGGTAAATCAAATCAATCCAGATTTTTCTAGAATAATAACAAGAATAAAATTGTGCTTATTTAGAAAACCACTGGGATTTCCAAGTTGTTAGAGCATAGCAATCACAACCTTTGGAGACAAAAAAAGGGAAGAAAAAGGCAATTGGTAAAACTGGAAATCTGGGAAAACTCCAAATCTTTGAGAGCTAAAAAATTTTAAACTTTACATAGGAAGTTATTGAATATTGTCATTAAATCAAAGAAGATACAGAAATTACTATGGTTTTTTTTTTTTTTTTGCTATTACATTCCTTAAGAAAAGTACAAGTATTGATTATAAACTAGTACAATTAATGTTGAGAAAGAAATTTTAAAAATCATGTTACAATTTTTAAATTGAATAACACTTTCAGTCGTTGCCTAATATCAAGAATATATGATTTAGAAAAGTAGTTGTTATCCTGTATTTACTAAATTTACTAAATACTAAGCTATTTCAGTTGGACAAAACCAGTGACGTGCTGAACATGAATACATTCTTGGTAAATATGCAGTGAGTATATGAGAGGAAAGTGTTCAGTGATTATATTTTGGTCACCATTGAACATAATGCCACAGAAGAGATTTTTTAAAAAAGCGTTAATGATTATATTTGAGCTGTGCTGGAAAGTAGAAAAGGTGTTCTGGGATTGGTATGGCAGAATATGATCAATTTCTATAGAAAGAAATAGGATTCCTGGATGGATAAAAGAGACTGCCTCGAACACCAAGGAACAAACAGCTTTAGTCACAGTAAACATTTGATTGGAAACAATTGCTTTCATTCAGTGAAATGAAATTGTGAAAATTATGAATACAGTGAAATTATTGTCAGTGTTGTACTTTCAGTGTGTTTGAGAATAAGTGGATGGAATTTATGACTTTTTTTCCCCCCACTGGAGTATTCTGTTAATGGGAAACAGGTACTTGCAGCAGTTTTTGAAATGAAGATGATATGGAATATTTCTTCTTGATACTTGTTATGCCAATAATTTCAATGGCTTGTTCAGATGATGAATCTTAGTGCTATGTTTGAATCTTGAAAAGGCTAACCTATTGCTTTAAAACAGAAATATCATAACTATTTTTTTTTTGATGAAAGTATACCAGGATTTAAAATAAGACTAAATTATGGAGCAAATGGCTCAAACCATGAGTTTGATTTCTACTAGTGATTGGTGATTTTTTTCACTCATCAGAGAAAAACATATCATAGTTATATTTTACAGAAGTATCTAAATGCCACCACAAAACTACTTTTTAGAGCCAAATACAACATAGCAAATGGAAATCTATTTGCTGCAGTCTTCCAAATTAAAACATTTTAATATGTAGTTTCCAGTTTATGTTCTTAAGGAGCATTAAAAGTAGAGTTTGATGTGAAATTTCTTCATAATTTTTGGATCAGTGTTTAACTTTTTAACTAGATAGTTCTAGTTATAAGTCATTCTGATTGACTTTTAAGACTAAGAAAATAAATCAACCCAGATATGTACCTAACCTATATCTCTTATAAATTTTACTATTTATCACTGCCATCATATAGAGATTTTGATGAAAGATTAGAAATAATTATTTCTAAAAAATTATTTTCTAACTAAAATTACTAATTTCAATATATTTTATTTTTGTAACTTAAAATCATAACACTTAAAATTTACCTAAAATTAGTAATATGGATAACTAGTATTGTTTTGTAGGTAAGGTGTTTGGAGACAGGAAACAGAAAGACTATTAGCAAGGGAAGCCCCATGGTTTCCAAAACCAAAACTTAAATAAGAAAACAGAGTCAGATGCTGAGGTAATTCTATAAAAAGAGTTGTGCATGAAGACAGATGTGAACAAGAGAAAAATATACTGGAGAAATACCAGCGGAAATTGAAAAATAAGATAGAATGGAGGGAACAACACTCTTGGATACTGACTCTTTATTCATTCATCTAGTTAATAATATAATAGCATTCCCTGAAGCTAGAGAGGTTATATAACTACTTGGTATGGAACTGAGTTAGGTATCTGAGATAAAATTAGAGCCTCCGTTTGAATCCTAATCAGTGCTCTGGAACTTTGGTGACTGCCATTGACTTAATAATGCAACCAGAACAAAGACCAGTGTTTGAAGAACTATCATGAGTTGATTTTTGCTTGCGTAGTATCACGGCCCTATGAGATATCTGCCCGGGATATCAATTATGCAGTTGAATATAAAGGTCTCATGTTCAGTGGAGCTCTGTGAGCTAGACATATCAAATTAGGTGTCATTGTGTTACATACAAAGCCTGGAATTGATATGGATTTATCTAAGAAAATAATGAAGGGTGCAAAGAGAAGAGAGCCTAGAATAATTAAAACTCAATATTTAAAAGTCAGAGGAGAAGCAGCTAGAGAAGACCGAAAAAGAACAACTAGTAAGATAAGAAGAAAACCAGTGGGGTGTAATGTCACAGAATTCAAAGGAAGAGTGTGTATGAGAATCATCAACTATGTGGAAGTCAGCAGAGAAGTCAGGAAAAATAGGGAAAATTCCACACTGGCTTTACTACATAGAGGTATTGTTGAGGTTCACAAGTCAGTGGAGTATTTATAACAAGCACTGAATGTGGATCCTAAAAGGGAAGTATGCGTAATAAATGAAATTTAGATTCAAGATTTTAGCAGTTGTTCATGGCATCTGGATATAGTTAGGTTTAAATGAGTTTAGGTTGTCGTGTGGACCCTTTGGGGTCCTCCATTTAGGAGTTAGACAAATACCATATGACTTCACTTTTATGTGGAATCTAAAAAACAAAACAAAATTCATAGATACAGAGAACAGAATGGTGATTGCCAGAGGAGAGGAGGTTTGTGTGTGTGTGGCAGGTGGAGCGGGGAAAAATGGGTAAAGGAGGTCAAGAGGTATAAACTTCCAGTTATAAAATAAATAAGTCATGGGAATGTAATGCATAGAGTAGTGACTATAGTCAATAATGTTGTAGCACATACTTGAGAGTTGCCCAGAGAGTAAATCTTAAACATTCTTATCACAAAAAAATGTTTTTGTAACTTTGGTGATGGATGGTAATGAGACTTATTATTGACGATAATTCAGCAGTGTGTATATATATCCGATCATTATGTTATACACCTGAAACTAATGTGTCAATTATACCTCAATTAACCATAACACGCTCTGATTTCATAAAGATGTTCATTTAGAAAAAAAAAAACAATTACTAAAAGCCCACTTTTGCAAAAATGTCATGTGGAAACAGCAAAGAAAAACCTCTTTTTGACCACTTTATGATATACGTGAACAAGGATTTATTTAATATTATGTTCTATAAAATGAAATTAACAAAAAAAGAAATGGGGGAAGAGTCATTCTAATTTATTAGAAAATTTTTCTCTTTTTATAAAAAAAAAATCTTGCCTTCATTAAGTCTTTTTCAAGCATAAAGCCTACACCATACAAGCAGTATCATCTTGGTGTTAGGGCTACAAATTGGAGGATGGTTTATTTTATCTGGATTCTTAGTTACTGAGCCTACTTTGTATGGTGCTAAAACTTGTAGACTTTGCCAGAGTCATTTTGTTGTGCTACCCAACATGATAACTGTTTTAAGTTACTCTTATATCTACTTCTTAAAATAATTTAATGTGCAACAAATATTTTGGTTTCAAAACAAAACTCACTTCTGGTTAAATTTAAATGGAAAATGTATTTGGAAGAATTCATTTCTTTCCTCCCTTATTCAAAAGTACATTGAGCACCTACCATGCACTAAGTAAGCCCTAATTTGAGCTTAGGAGATAAAGCAGGGAACAAAGCACAGTCCTTCTCTGTAGAAGTTTGTATTTCAGCTAAGGACGATGGACACTAAACAAATAAATATGTAATACACTGAATGGTGAAAATTGATATAAAGAAAAGTAAAGTGGGATTTTGAAATTAGAATTGGTGAAAAGTCCATGAATTAAGCACAGAAAAACAGGAATCATGATGGAATAAACAGTTATGGCTACAGCCAAAATAGTCTGGGAAGGATGCCACTAACTCTACCTTAAACTTGAATTTTAGACAAATAGCAGTTAATTTTTTAGTGTAAGTATGTTCAAATTTGAGTGTCCTGTATTTGTTTTTGCTAATTCTGACAACCCTACCCCAAATAGGAAAGAGTTTTTGGATGTGTGTAGCCCCCAAATGACAAATGTTCATTAAAATCAGTTAAATGTCTAGATTCAAGGAAGACCAATGCATAAAGCCAGTGTCAGAATACAATGCTATAACAGGAGTGTATATAAAGATCTGCAGGAGACCATCTGAGAAAGATTTTTTTTTTTTTTTGACTAAAAGTCAGATGGAGATGTTGGCAAAGCTGCAGATGTGGGGTGAATTTCGATCTGGATCTCAAAATGAGTAGGAGTTTAAGTACGAAAAACAAGGGAAGGACTTTCCAGCAGAATGAGCAGTATGGACCAAGGCACAGAGTCATAAAGTGACTCATGAGTTTGGTGTGGTTCACATAAGGGTTTATGTGTGTAAGAAGTGATTGAGGACAGGTCTGGAGAAGTCTAGGATGGGATTGAGAATGTCAGAAGATATGGGTCTTTTGGATGCTTTTGAATCAACTGAGTTTTGAAAGCATTTTTTAGCTGCAGAGCTGCTATTCATGAACTTGATTTTGATTTTATGTGTTAAAGCATTGTGAGTCCTCAAGAGAAAAAATTACCCATGTGACTGAGTTATTATTAGAGGGGTGCTTGTTGTGTGGAAAGAGACTCTCGGTATTTGGTTTGTGGGGGCTCTGAAAGGGTGATATAAAGCCAGAACAAATGGTAAACCAGGGAAAATTACAATGTCGGGCGTAAATACCTGGTGTAAACTGGTGAGGCAACAACAATGCCTTTGATGCAGTGCACTGAGGTGGCGATTAGGCTGGGTGAAAACAAATTAAGATAAGAAAGGAAGCTCTGAGGTGACAGTGAAGGTGCATTAGATGTGTTGCACATTGACGAGGCTGCAAGTGAACAAGCATGATGAATTTCCAGGGCTTTTCCTTCAACAGCATAGTTTTCCATTCTCCCTAGGCAACTCAGAAGAAGGGCTGAACCCTTGAAACTGAATCACAGATTTTACTCAAGGAGAAAGTGTGTTGTAGCAGAGTGTATAGTAACTATTATTTTGAGATTTTTAAATTTATGAAATAGACTTCTGTGAACTTTATAAATATATGTGTATTTTTTTTTTTTGTGGGAGGAGGGAATCGGTAGGAGATTTTTGAATAGCTATTCATGCCCAGACAAATTCACTTCTCATCCAGCTGGCTTATAGTTTGAAGACTTGAATTAAATGGAAGTGTAAGTTTAATTTTTTTCATAGCTTAAAATAATTTTCACCACATCAGTATTTGCTTTATTCAATTGTAATTTTATTGGTTTTTAGACACATCTTAGGCAATTCTGATCATATCACGCCTGAAGACATTTTGATGTACCAAATTAACCACTTTCCTAACTTCACCTTTTAAATATATATGTTTTTTCATATTCTACGTCTTTGGGATATATTTAAATTTTTTTTTACTTCTTTCTGAGGATATATACTACTATAGGAAGAATAGTTAGAAACAAAAGAATTAACAGCATAATGCTTTAAATAACTTTAATTAAAAGTTCTTGAGAAACTACTTGATTACTTGTACATTTCATTTTTTTAAAGTCTGCCTCTGCCCTCCATATTTATATGAATAGTGGGGCGTTTGTGTACAAAGATTCTGAATAGGCCCTAGAATTATGCACATAACAGATTTATACAATTATGTTGTAGGGGATAAATACATACACGTAGATACACACTGACACACATGCCATGCAGATGTGCATTTTTAGAATTCATATTTTGTAAAGAGTTAATAGTGTTGGGCATAAATAGTGGAAAAATATACAAGTGAGGACCAATTTTGCTAACAAGTAGGAAATGCGTATGGTGATAAGGGAGGATTCAGTAGAAGAGAAAAACTAACCGTTGTGAGAGGAAATATTGAGAGAAATGTTTGGTCTAACTTGATTATCCTGGGTTTCTGACAACACAGACTTTCTTCCAAGGTGATAACCAGGGAAACCAGTGGATAACTGGGGAAAATAGAGCACTGTTTTGAAGGTGCCAAGGTGTCAAGGGCAGAAAGGACTCTATTTTCTCTGAGAAACTGCTTTCTAGAAACAGTGACCAAGGAGCAGAGTGTTCTGGAGATTAAAAAAGAGTTAGCCTATGTTAGATAAAACAGTATTCATTTTAGTAAAGTTCTACAGTTTCCTGTGGAGATCCTGAATGCCTTTTGGTACACTTTGGTGCTTTGTGTTCTTTGATGCTATTGTTAAATGATGCCTTTTAATTAAATTTACTAGTTGTTTGATACTCTTGTATAGAAATTCAGTGGACTTTTAAATATCTATCCATCTTGTCAATAGATCCAGTAATTTTTAGTTTTTAAACTGCAGTTGATCATATCACTTGCAAATAATAACAGCTTTATTTCCTCATTTCTAATCTTCATGTTTCTGATCTCTTTCTATTATGCTAGTTAGGGTCTTTAACTCAGTATTGAATAGAAATAGTAATAACAGAGATTCTTGTACCATTCTTGACCATTACTTTTTTTTTTTACTTGCTGTAAGAACACTTAACATGAGATCCGTCCTCTTAACAAAATTTTAAATACAGTACTGTTAATTATATACACAACTGTATAGCAGATCTCCAGAAGTTATTCAGGTTTTATAACTGAAATTTTATACATGTTGTTTAATAACTCATTTCCCCTTCCCCTGGCCTGAGCGGCCACAATTCTACTACTCTAATTCTATGAGTTCAACTATTTTAGATCTCATATAAATGGAATCATGCAGTATTTGTCCTCTGTTACTAGCTTCTTTCAATTAGCATAATGCCCTCAAGGTTCATCATGTTGATGCTATTGCATAATTTCCTTCTTTTTGTAGGCTGATTAATGTTCCATTATATGTATATACCATATTTTCTTTATCCATTCATCTGTCCATGGACATTTAGATTGTTTCCTCATCTTGGCTATTGTGAATAGTGCTGCAATCAACATGGGAGCGCTACTATCTCTTTGAGATCCTGATTTCAATACTTTTGAATGACTACCTGGAAGAAAGATTGCTGGATCATATGATAATTCTATTTTTAATTTTTGAGGAAGCACCATGCTGTTTTCTATAGCAGCTATAAAATTTTGCATTCCCGCCAACAGTGTATAAGGGTTCTGATTTCTCCACATCTCCCAACACTTTTTTTTTTTTTTTTTGTGATAGCCGTCCTGATGGGTGTGAGGTAAAATCTTGCTGTAGTTTTGATTTGCATTTTCTTAATGATTAGTAATAGTGAGCGTCTTTTCATATACCTGTTGGCTATTTGTATGTCTTCTTTGAAAAAAATGTCTATTTATATCTTTAGCCCATTTTAAAATTGGTTTAGTTTTTTTCTTATTGAGTTGTCCAAGTTCCTTATATATTTTTGGAAATTAACCCCTTTTCAGATACATGGTTTGTAAACAATTTCTCACATTCTGTAGGTTGACTTTTCACAGTGTTGATTATTTCCTTTGATGTTCAGAGCTTTTTAATTGGATGTAGTCCCACTTTTCTATTTTTGCTTTTGTGCATGTGCTTTTAGTGTCCTATCTGTAAAACAACTAACACCAGTGTCCTGAAGCTTGCTCCTATGTTTTCGTCTATGAATTTTATAGTTTTGGGTCTTAAATTTAAGTCTCTAATCCATTTTGAGTTGATTTTTTGTAAGATAGGGGACTAGTTTTATTCTTTTTTTCATTGAATTTTCCAGTACCATTATTGAAGAAACTGTTCTTTCCTCCATTGTATGTTCCTGGCTCTTTTGTTGAAAATTAATTGACCAAAAACACATGAGTTTATTTCTGGGCTATCTATTCTGTTTTACTGATCTATATGTCTGTGTTTATACCAATGCCATACTGTTTTGATTACTATAGATTTGTAAATATATATTTTAAAAGCAGAAAGTCTGATGCCTTCACCTTTTTTATTCTTGCTCACAATTGCTTTGTGGTTCCATGTGAAATTTAGAATCGATTTTTCTATTTCTATAAAAATGCCCTTGGGATTTCGGTAGAGATTACATTGCACCTGTAGGTCACTTTGGGTAGTACAGGCTTTTTTTTTTTTTCTTTTAGTTTGAATCTTTTTTAAAATTTAACTTTATTATTAGCTTCAAGTGTATAGTACATTGGTTAGACACTTATATAGTTTATGAAATGATCCCCCTGAAACAATAGTATGTCTTCCAATTCGTAAATACAGTATATTTTTCCATTTGTTTGTATCTTTAATTTCTTTCATCAATATTTGGTAGTTTTCAGTGTGCAAGTCTTTCACCTCTTTGGTTAAATTTATTATCACGTGTTTTATTCTTTTTGGCACAATTTTAAGTGGGATTGTTTTTCTAATTTCCTTTTCAGGTTCATTGTTAGTGTATACAAATACAACTTATTTTTGTATATTGACTCTGTATCCTGTAACTTTATTAAATTTATTATTTATAAGGTTTTTTTTATGGAGTCTTTATGATTTTCTATATATAAAATCATGTCACCTGCAAACAGGGACAATATTACTTTTCCTTTCTGATTTATTTTTCTTGCTTAATTGTTCTGGCTAGGACATCCAGTACTTTATTGAATAGAAGTGTCAAGAGTGAGCATTCTTGTTTTATTCCTAATCTTAGAGGAAGAGTGTTTAATTTTTCACTATTGTGTATGATATTCGTTGTGAGCTTTTCATATATGCCCTTTGTTATGTTGTTGTAATTTTCTTCAATTTGTAGTTTGTTGGCGGCTTTTATCATGGGAGTTTGCAATTGCTTTTTCTGCCTCTATTGAGATGATCATGGGATTTTTATGCTTTATTCAGTTAATGTGGTGGATCTTATTAACTGATTTCCATATATTGAACTATCTTTACATATGAGGGATAAATTCCACTTGTTTATGTTATAAGATCTTTTAAATGTGCTTTTGAATTTAGTTTGCTAGTATTTTCTTGAGGATTTTCGCATTTATATTTATTGTGGATATTGGCTTGTAGTTTTCTTGTGGTGTCTTTACTGAGCTTTCATATCAGGGTAATTCTGTTCTCATAAAATTAATTTGGAAGTGTTTCCTCCTCTTTAATTTTTTGGAAGAGTTTGAGAAGGATTGGCATTAATTCTGTTTTAAACGTTAGGTAGAATTCACTAGTGATGCCATCTGGCCCTGAGCTTTTCTTTTGGGAGATTTTAGATTACTGATTTACTCTCTTTGCTTGTAATTGGTCTGTTCAGATTTTCTATTTCTTCATGATTTAGTCTTGGTAGATTTTATGTTTCTAGAATTTATTCGTTTACTGTAGGTTGTCCAGCTTGTTGATGTATAATTGTTCATAGTAGTCTCTTATGATCCTTTGTATTTCTGTGGTATCAGTTGTAATGTCTCCTCTTTCATTTATAATTGTGTTTATTTAAATCCTCTCTTATTTTTTAGGTAATTCTGGATAAATGTTTGTCTATTTTACCTTTTTGAAAAAGAAAAGGCTAATTTTTAAAAAGACAATGTGTTCTATTGTCTTGTTAGTCTCTTATTTATTTTCACGCTGATTTTTTTTTCCTTCCTTCCACATTAACTGAATAAAGCATAAAAATCCCATGAACTTTGGTCTATGTTCTTTTTTTAGTTTTTTGAGTTATAAAGTTAGGTCGTTATTTGAGCTCTTTCTTTTTTCTTTATGTAGATGTTTATTACCATAAACTTCATTATTAGAACTGCTTTAGCTCTGTCTCATACAGTTTGATATGTCATATTTCTATTTTAATTTATCTCAAGATATTTTTAACTTCTGTTTTAATTTATTCTTGGACCAATTGGCTGTTTGGTAGCATGTTGTTTAATCTTTACATATTTGTGAATTTTCCAGTTTTCTTCTTGTTATTGCTTTCTAGTTACATACCATTATGGTATGACTGGAAAATGGGCATTTTCTCATTTTCTGAACTGAGCTTTAATATTTCTCTGGCTACTTTTATTCTCTAGTTTCTCAGGGTTGATCTTGGTCAAGGAATCCAACAGTTATTAGATTAATATCTTATCAGAACTGGAACCCTATTTTTTAGAACTTGTATTAATTCTATAGCTATTTTCAACTGTAATTTGTGTACATTTGTATAGCTACTTCCCTGAGATTACTTATGCCACAGTTAAATAGATTTGGAATTATAACTAATATGTATATTGCTTTACAGGAGGCACTTAGGATAAAGGATATATAGGTGTCTACTTTTTTCTTTCCTTTTTTTTTTAATGTAAACTTTTTTTTATGGTTAAAGTTTAAAATTTCTTTCTTTTTTTCTTCTTTTTTTTTTTTTTATAACTGATCTTTATTTGAAATGTTGGAGAGTTAGAATTCTATTACCATCTCTAAACTGGCCTATCTATCTATTCTCATCCCATATGAAAAAATATTTATGATTATTCAAAATTATAGGGGTATTTTAGATATAAATCCTTCTCTGGTCATTCTTGTCCACAAGTTCTGTAATACATTTAGTAGATACTGACACGGACTTTTTCAACATTATGACAGTATTTCGATGTTGGTATCTATTACTTTGTTGAATTTTCTATTTTTTATTATCTGGTGCGGGACCCTATGGATCCTGAAATATAATCTTGTCTGCCCTCATGGGCACTTTTCTTAGGAGTGAACTCTTGTTAATACCTTATCTCAAACTGACATTTTAAACAAGATTTTCTGTTATGTCTATTTATTAAGCAAATATTACTGCCGTATAGACTAGATTATCCTAAAGATTTTTGTATTGCACATTCTTAAAATTCTTTTAGTCAGAAAGTATTTATTGGAATATGATGTGTGTCAGACTTTGCCCTGGTAATGGAAGATTTAATGATAAGTCCAACTATTCCTGTCTTTTTAAATGACATAAACGTAGGCAACAGAGTTGTACCCTGTAAGAGTCAACAAATTACTAATTAAATTTACTACACAGGAATAAGAATTTTGAAGTTTGTAAGATTCTCATATTATCCCTCCCTTTGCACACATCAGAGTAATTAGGTAGCTAGTGAGTATGGATTTAGAAAAAGGACTTAACCTGTATATTACTTTTATATGACAGACTATAAATTGCAGTAGGAATTATTCTATAATTTGATGTTGTTTTTTTTTTTGAACAAGTATATGAGAATGATCATTGTCAACATAGACCTCGATCAATCCTCTCAAAAGGAAAAACTTTTTTTAGGTATTAATTCAGTTGATAATTCAATCTTATTGGCTTCAGGACCATTCTACTTCATTAGATAAATTTGTATCTTTTGATCCTTTTGTTATGAGTTGGTCTTAAACAGTAAGATTAACTCTTAAGAGGGTATTCTCATTCCTATTTTCTAGATTTTTTTTCTGTTACAGAGGCACCATACTATAGATAGCAAGTAAATATGATAAATTTTAGTATTTTATATTATTTCAAAAGTTCTGGCAATTTTATATAGAATTCACAATAAATCTCTTTCAAATGGAATTGTAATTGTAATTTATTTTGAATTACTTAGGTATTTATTTTTATCTTTCAATTTTAGATTAGCTGCTAGGGTGCTTGGTGTAGTGAGTTCTGGGTGTGTCAGCCTTCTGATAAAGTATTTGCAAATGCAACACTTTTGTATATGGATTATAACTTACAGTTTATTCCTTTCCATAAATTCATTCCAGAAACTAAATATAAAGGATATTTGATTTGGCCAGTCTCTTGATTGCAGGCCATTTGTAGTCTAACTTGCTATATGAATATTCTGTCTAGTATTAAAATATGGAAACAAATATTAACAAGAAAATTCACATTAACTAAGGACTGGAGAACTGTAGTGAAACAAAGTTCAAAAAAGTCTTATGAACATTCTGTCATTATTTTATTTTTTTGGTGTCAATCTTGATTTCAATGTTCTTTACTTCAACAGTATCATTTTTGTGTTCCTTAAGTTCATGTCAGTTAAAATAAAATAGGTATACCAGAACACAAAGACACAAAATCAGACTGTGACCGTAACATTTTTCTGTCATATTGTCTGTTTTTAGTTAGGTTAAAAGTATATATGAATACATTTAGTATAGAGCAAATGGTGTTTTATTCTGCTGAAATCAAGGGCGGAACTGTTAAGGAAGATACTTTGACAAAGCATCACATTTGGTGGTGCTGTCAGAGGCTGCCATATGACTAGGTGAAAAGCTTGATTTATTAACTGAAATGAGGTCCTAAAGAACACATAAAAACAGACATAGTGGAACCAAAATCTGTCAAGATTTGATAGCCCAGTTCATGAGGTTCCAAAGTAACCTGTGGATGAAAGTTTAATTTTTCTTCAAAAAATGAACTTATTGTGAGCAATTAACTTTAGAAGTAGATCAAAAGGAAAATTGGTTCTTCTCTGCATGAGTGAAAAGCAAGTTATGGAATTTCGTATAATGGAAAATTTTATGAGAGAAACGAAAATGAGATTGGTGTCCTTCATTTGTAGTTTCCAGAGAGTTTGTAGAGAAGAGAAACAAAACAGAATGAAAAAGAAACTGTAGAGCTCCACTAAGACATATCAGAATGCTGAAGAAGAAAAACTTTTCTAGAAATGCTAGGAAACTGCATAGAACTTCTGCATCTTCTGCTGAGTGTTAATTCAGACTTGATGTTCTTTTTCTCCCTTCTCTGCTGATGTTTTATTGATAAACCTTGTTCTTTAAATTCTCTTTGAATGTACTCTGTTGGTCATATCCCTATCAAAACAGAGATTGATGCCATAAAATGCAGATGTGAGCTGATAGTAAACTGATCATGAATTGCAGTGTTGTTTTTCAATCCAGACTGTCTAAGGGTGGAGTGGATTCTAAAATTGCTGCTTGTAAGATGAAGAAAATGGGGCTTGAAGTAGTGGATATCTTCCCTATTTATCTTCTTTTATATGAAAACACCCATATTGACACTAAAATGACTCTATGGAAAAACATGTGTGTGAGTGTGTATGTGTGCATGTACTGGTAGATCGATGAAGATAAAATTGTGAAAGAGGGAAAGAGTTTAAATATTTATCTTTTGATAAATAACTGCCTTGTTTGCGAGAATGTAATGTGGGTCCTGTTCAAAGACTAGAGAGATTGAGATTGTGTGATTAGGGTTAACAAAAAGAGATTTGTACGTGAAAGCTTTGCACTGTGAAAAGAATTGATAAGATTCTTCAGTCAAAATGGCTCCTTAGTCACTTTGAACCTCAGTTTTCTTGCCTTCAGCCAATTAATTTCCGCGATTAAGTCTGCAGAACTGTTGACACGTTCCAAATGCATGGCTTCTGTCTGTAGGCCTGTCTTTCGTCAAATGTGTCTTCTGTAAATCTGGGAAGAAGCCCCTCCCCACACCTTGCACACACATAGTTCTCTTGACATCTCTCAGTTCAGAGACTTCAAGTGTAATTGTCAGATGGGGAAGCTAGCTAAACTGTCCAAATTCCAATTTGTGTGGGAAATTAGAGGATGGAAGACCCGAGAAAAATATTGGATAGCAAAACTATCTGTTTTAGATGTTTTCAATTTCAGGAGGAGCTGAGAGTGGAAGAGGATAATGAGAACTGTAGAGAAAAACCTCAGAAGTTAGTGAATATATTGAAGAAAATAGGGGTGTACGAGAATATATCGATTCTGGAAAAGAAGAAACTGTGATGAATAGAGTAAGGAGGCAGGATCTGTGAGATGATTGAGCCAATGCATGTGAAAGTGCATCACACCGGAAAGATTGAAGAAACTTGGCTTAGAAGGAACAAAGGGTAAGATTTGAGATTGTGGAGGACATAGAAAAACAGAAAGCTAAGCAAGTTTCTCTCCACATTAGAAGCCTCTCAGCATTCCCCACGGAACCAGTGGAATGATGAAAGTGCTCTTTGTGATCCCTTTAGAATATAACTGTGAGTCACTGCTGTTTGCTTGTGAGAGTGCAGGTATCACAGGCTTACAAATACCATGTGACAGGAATTAGACAGATGCTGGAAGAATTCAGAGGGATATAATTCTAGGATGTGGAATAGATGTGAAACTCTTTAAAAGCTTGGTTCTCATTCTTATATGTGATAAGCCTTTTGGATCTCCATTGAAACCTAATGAGTAGAGTTGGTCAGTTTCATTCAATATGGCATTTTACCTTTGATCATAAGACATTTCCACTAATTTTTAAAAACTCAATTGTAGTTCTGTGTGTATAAGTGTTTTTTTTTAAGTGTAATTAGCATACAGTATTCTATTAGTTTCAGGTATGTACATCACAGCAATTTGATATTTATATATATTATGAAATGATCATTACAGTAAGTCTAGTTACCATCTGTCACAAAAACACAAAGTTGTATTTTTAATACTCAATTTAAGACAAATTCTTTTGTAAAAGCTGGCTGACATGTTTTTTGAATCAGCTTTTTTTTTGTATTCACATGAATTCTCAATGTTCTGTAACCACATATAATACCATTTTTTGGTCTAATTTTTATCTACCATTCTATGAAGTGAACCAAGATGTGAAATACATTTTTCTAAAAATTTTATATATATATATATATATATATATATATATATATTATATATTTTTTGTGAGAAAAGGGTAGCATATGTTGTGGGGTGATTGGAAGTGGCTTTCACCTCTGGCCAGGGAGTTTCCTGTACTTATCACCACCGGCTCCCTGGGATACTGCTCTGTCCTTCAAATGCAAGTTTTCCAATCACTCTTCTAGTCTAGGGTATTAGGGGTGGAGTGGGTAAGTGGAGAGCCATATTCATTCAGTCAGGCAGGCTACCGGATACCCATGGGCTTCTCTTGCTCTCTGTATATCTCCCTGCAAACATTTGTGACCCCCTTACAGATATTTCCATCTTTTTCAGCAGAATAACTTGCATACCTTTTGAGTTGCAGTTTTCAATTTCATATGTTTTCTGTCTTCTAGTTTTCTGGGATTCCTCAACATTTCTAGGTCCTTTTGATACTTCTTGATTTGGGGAGCTGTTATAGATTTAGCTTATGTATAATTTAATGTCATTTCTAGAGAATTTAATGAGAGGGAGAGAAATGTGGGTGTGTCCAGTCCATTGCTTTATTCCTATCTTGCAGATAAGATGGACTTTAGATGAAATAGGTTTCTATTTCTATTAATATCCAAGGGCTCTTATATACACATTTGCTATTGTAGTCTTATTTTATTTTTTATTTATTTGTCATCTTCAATTTGATTGGAAGAATTATTCATATTATTTTCACTTCTCTAAGGAAGGGAGGTCCAGCAAAAAAAAATAGAACTGAAAGACCAGATGACTATTTGCCTTCTGAGTCACTTAACATTCTGTTCATTTCTCTATTTTCTGAAATTTTTTGAGTGCACTGAATTGAGATGTCATCAGGTAAACAGCCACAGAAATGTAGATGTCATTTCCATTTTGGGTCTGCAGAAATACACATTTTAGATTAGCAGTCATCCTGGAGTCAAATAGTATTTTTTTTTTGTTTTTTGTTTTTTTTTGGATTGATTTAGTAGTCTTCAAATCAAAAGAACCCTTTACATATTGAACCTAGATTATTGCAGAATTCATCCTACTGAATATTCTATTTAGTGCCCCCCAACTTTTTTTTTTTTTTTCACAGTCCCTACCAAGCCACGCAATTTGCCCAGGACTGAATATTTTGTGTCCTGGCAAGCACCCTCAGTGTATCCAGTAGTAACTGGCATTTTTAATTTACTTGAGACTTAGCTACTTTGTTTTAAGTCTTTCATTAGATCTATGAACATGTGTTTTCTGTAATCCAATTCTTTAATATATATATTAGGTAGCAATAGAGAAATAGAGTCATAGAAACACAAGGCTGACTACGGCCATGCTGCGCTGAACAAGCCTGATCCCATCTGATCTCGTGAGCAAAGCAGGGTTGGACCTGGTTAGTACTTGTATGGGAGACCGCCCAGGAAAACCAGTACTGTAGGCATAAAAAATAAAAAAAATAAGGGATTGTAAGCTCACAAGGTTCTTGCAATCTGTGAGGTCAACTAAGGGTTTGCCTAAAAAAAAAAAAAAAAAAGAAACACAAGGCTGAATTATCCTTTGGTTTGGAATATTCAAATTATCTCTTTATTTTCTTATGTATCAGAATGCACAACATGAAACAGATGAACAATGACATTTTTATTTCTGTTTCTTAAACAACAGTACTGTTAGACTGGCAATAAAATTACTGTAAGTTATCACTTTAGAATTTTTTTTCTTATAATTTAAAAGCTTTTTATTTTAGCTTGTTTTCTTTCTCAGTGTTAGAAAATATTGTACCAGGATGAGTACGTACTTTTCAGATATGTGCTTTTCTGTATGATCATCTTTTATTGTTTATTATCTTTTAACTGTGTATTTGAAAATGATAAAAGAAATTCTACCAAAGAATTACTATATGGAAGGAGTTCATATTTAGTGATATTACAGAAAAATAAATATAGTGATATTGGAATATTGGAAAAGAAAGTTGGTAGTATTCTAATATAAACAATTACTGGTTGGGTGGGCCTTTGGCAAGGCCCTATTGTAGGAGGATTTAAAAACAAAAGTATAAGAAAATGTACCTGTCCTTAATTCTACAGAGACTAAGTGAAACATAAACACTTACTAAATGAAATAACAATAACATAAAACAAAGAAATCTATTGAAAAGTACATAACTTCACTAAGTTGAGGACAATATTTATTTTAGTTTCTAGGAAGTTTCTTTCTCCTATCAGAATTCTATACTTATCTAAAAGAGTTTGCGCACTACTGACATTTTTGGGGGGTAAAAAACATATTTCCTGAGTAAGCTTATCAAGAAAAGCTTTATAAATTTTTAAACTATATTGAAATGATATGCTTTTTTGATTTATCAGTCTCAAATTTTTTTGTTTGGATGTTTTACTTTTTAACCCTCTTCATACAAACTTTAAAAAGTATCTCTTCCATTCTTATATCATAGTATTTGTTTAGTGCTTACTATAAGCCAAACAGCATGTTACAAGCTTTATGTACTTAATCTTCTTTAATCCTTGTGCATGATCACACAAAAAGGATAGTTGAAGTCAAGAATTTAATCACTGAAGTTTACTATACTGTTGATTCAACAGTATAATGTGTCACCCTAACAATAAATTCAATCACATTTTAGTTGAATATATTGCTGTATAACTTGTGGATGTTCAATATACAATTGATGATTGACAGACTGGCAATTGCTGATGACTCAAAGTCCAATGCAACTAACACCTCATCTATGTTCCATTTTTAACACTTCATCTGTGTTCATTTTACCACAAGAAATCTAATAAATCTTACTGGATAGCCTAGGCAGGCCCTGAAAATCAAATTGGAGAGTAGGCCTGGGTGACATCTAGTTTCAGGGTTTCAGAGCTATGCAAAATTGATAAAAAATGATGCCTTTCCCCATTTCCAGTATCTTAGTTCCCTCTTGAAATTTCCCTAATTCTCATTTTAGGGTATGTGGTTCCTTAACTTACAATGAATTGGCTCTTCTGTCAACTGATCTGTTTTGATTCAGTTAACAGTTCAGTCAATCAGCTGGTAACAGATTTCTAGTTGATCATCTGTGGGTTCAATCAGAATAGGAAAGCTGGCTATACAATTGACTTAGTAAATATTATATCATTCTGAGTAGATATTACATCATTTTGAGTACACATTCATGTGATTATCCTTGTAAGTCATGGGTTTTCCATAAAACCCTAACTCTGATCCTAGCACACTCTACCCATTGTGTACTTAAAAGTGAAAAATTACTAGATTCCTCAAGTAGATTGGCTTTACCACGTACATGTCTTTTTCTCAGATGTTCAAACACAACAATGGCAATAGCATAGTCACAGTAGCATACAAGTGTAGATCCGGCTATTATCAAGATAGAATTTTTCTTTTCAGACCATGTTTTACTGTTTGTCTCAAGTTGCTAAACATGCAAGACAACATGTGAAGTATAGTTATGCAGCTGTAGTTGTGAAGTTGTGATTATTATCTTTCCCTCCAAATCTTGCTGGAAAATCAATCTTTCTAGAAGAAATACTGTCATGTCCTGTTTGTTGTTTGTTTGTTTGTTTTTGTTTTTTGTTTTTTTAATAAGCATACTGCATAATCTGATTTCAAGGTGACAAAGTAGATATACTGACTCAATTTCATCACATGGGAATATGGTCCTCTGGGTTTAATGAAGGTGCTTTCAGAAGTTAAAAAAATAATCTGAAAATTAAGACAGAAGTCATGGTATATTTTAAACCAAAGAGATCTCTTCATGCCTTCATGATATGAAATCAAAAACAATAAGCACAGTTTCATGATGCAGATAAAGGAGAGAATATGACAAGGTTTAGATGTACTTTTGCTTATGTGTTGTTATCTGGATAATTTCTAAATTTTTTCAGATATATATCATAATAGTGAAAGAGTTCGTAGCTTGGTTTTAAAATCATATTTAGTAGGTCTAAGACAGTTTGAAGACAATGGAATCTTTGAATTTTCGGTGGGCAATTTCTATTACAACATTCGCATTTTCAATATAGATTGAATAATGTGAATGAGTAGTAGCTCAGTAAGGCACAGAAATAAAATGCCATCCACAGACATACACAGAATCTTCTCTCTCTTCCTCTATCATCAGAAATGGAGTTGTTTGAGTTGAAATCTTGTTATTTTTGAACATCTTATAGTGTTGAAGAGTTTCTTCCCATGGAAACTGAGTATACCTGTTTCTTTTAATTATAGCAAAATTAATTGTATTAGGCTCTGTTGTCGAATATGGGGTTTACTCTGAAGCAGGTAACTCCTGCTATACTTCAACTACTGTTATGTAGTAGTATATATGATAGCCATACTGTACTAAGATAGCTACTGTCTAGAGCAGAACATTCATTTGATCTACTTTCTGTTTTTTATCTAGAGAATGAGGATAATACTAGTATTTAGCTTTAGAGTTGCTGAGAGGATTTAAAAAGTTAAATTTAATAAACTTTGGTTGGTCTTTTTTCTGTGGTCTCAACCATCTAGTTAGTTAGAGAAGTCCTTTTTATAACTTTTAGGCCATTAGGTAACTTTTATTGAACTCATACTGAAGAGTGCAGATAAAGATATCTCAGAGCTGTTTAGAAACATCATCTTATTTGGTCCAGATCCTCTTCTGAGATCACAGACAATATCAACACTGGGTCATGAATTTATTTAGCTGGGGTATAGTATCAAAGAAACAAGATTAAGAGATTTCATTTCTCTTTGGAATTGTCATCCATTAGGGTACAAATAAAATTTACTAATCATCTATTATCTGCCAGATATTGCCTAAGATATTTTATTTTTGTATATTATTTCAGTTGAGACTATTTTGTAAGGTAAGAATCTGAAGCTCAGAAAGTGAAGTAACCTCTACTAAGTCAAACAGATAAGTCAAGCAGAGAAGCCTAAATTCAAATCTAGATTTAACTCATTTCAAAAGCCCATATTCTTTGCAGTAAAGTCCCTGGCTCTATGGCATCATGTTGAAATCTTACAAATGCAAGTTATTTAGTACAAGGCAACCATGGGACTGTGTAAAAAGTCCTGAATGGATATTTAAATATTTACATCTAAAATAGAGCCAATTGCAAATCCTAGACAGAAAGTTGTATCAATTCATTCTCTGATTCTCTTCCCTTCTCTGTCAGAGAAGAATTCATTATTGTGTTTTCTGAAAATAGCCCATATTACACGTCTCAAAAGAAATCAGAAATAATTTTATATTGACTTATTTCAACAATCCATTTAAATTGCAAAATTCTTAGTTATGTTTTGAGAGAGATTTTATTCAAAGTTAATGCAATTTCTTCTTGTACTACAAATGTTCTGAATTCTTTAGTGGAAATAATATTCCTTTACATTAGGTATAAAAGAAGAATGACCTTTAGTGCAAATGAGTAAGAAATCTAAAGAATTACATATATGATATGAACTTATTTTTTTCCCCTTTTGTTTCTCATTTAAAAGTTAAAAGTCAATTGTACTTTTTAATGAGCTCCCCCAAATTTATAGATCAAAGTGTCCTGTCTTTAGATTGCGTCTCTGTTATTAGGGATCACAAACAATATACATGTATTTTAACCCACTGAAGGAATCATTACATTGTCTGAAGAGGATTCAGCCCAGATACAGAGCTTTTTTCCAGTAATGGGCACCCATCCTTTTACTCCACTGCAGTGTCATTCTGAAATGCTGTTTAATATTGCATCTGACAAATACATACAACTTCTCATTGCTTAGTGGATTTCAGGTCAGGTGTGAGAAATACATTATCTTGAACTGATATTGTCCTTCTTGCCATCTAGTTCACCATCTGATTTTCTTATTCTGATTTATTTCTTATGAAGAAACTTCTCTAAATTTTGTGAGAGCCTGTTTATTTGGAGGTATATGTAGATGGGGTAGTATGTGAGCAATTGATCAAAAGCTGAGTCATAGAGCAGTAGGGTATTTGTTATAATGAAAAGTCTGAAATCTTGAAAAATTATGAAAATTATATTTAAATGAGGTTTTTCCAGTTTTGTTTTTGATATTAGACGGATGAGGTAAATTGCTTTCAGAAGTTAAAATAGAGATCTAAAGGTTATAATATCAATGCAAAAAAGGAGTGTTCATTTAAATATACAAATAATTTGTGGAACTGTAATGGCTTTGTTAATATTAATTATGCCATTATCATTCACTGCCTTCAAAATGGAAAATTGGTCATCTATATTCTGTATCTTACTGACAGAGATACTGAAATGTAAATAGAAGTTGAAAACCTTGCTTCTAGGTGCAGAGATTGTCCATGATTCCTAGTTTAAAACATTCTAACCAATCTAATGTTGAAAAAGAAAAGTCTAGTTTTAGCATACTAACTCTGGAAGTGGAGAATTTGTTGTTTCTAAGTGTTGCATTTTCATGGTATCCTGAGCTTGGCTTTCAGCTAGTTTTTGAAGTGGTCTCAAGTTTTGGTTTATTCCTCACAGGTCAGCATAAACCACTTGGGAAGGTTGGGGGAAAAAAGAGAGTGCTGTCAAGGCTTCTGGAAGGACTCTTGACAGCAAGGAGATATCCAAAGAGCGACAGTCTCTTTCCAACTAGCTGAGGTAGAGGGATGGCTTGTTTCAAAAGCTGTTACTTAGGCCAAAAGTTTTTCTTTATTCGGGGATGGGTGAGAGTGGAGATAAAAATTTTATGCCCGAAAAGCTATGCCATCAGAAATAGGATAGTCTTTTAACTCTGCACACTGTTTTTTTTTTTTTTTTCTTGAAGCAATTGACATTTAATGAGGAAGAAAACATTTTGAAGGTTGTGTTTATTTTTTTAATACTGTGACTGTCCTAGTGTTTGGAAGATAATGTTTTTATATGCAGCTTAAAATGTTTGATATCAATTTGAGTCCTAAACAGATACATTTCATTAAACTCTCAAGACTGGTTTTCACCCCATTAAGTTCCATTATCAAAATTACCAGGAGATATCTTAAAGGCCTAAAAGTTATATCTCTAAAACTTGCCCAGGTCGCTTCCTTCTTTTATAAATGTAAAATGCTGTTTTAAATGAATCACAGTGTGTGTTTAGCTGCCAGTTTGAATTCCCACATTCTTTTTAAATGTAAAACGCTATTTTAAATGAATCATAGTGTGTGTTTAGCTGCCAATTTAAATTCCCACATCTGGGAATTGGCCCAAGATTACACACTTCCGGAGGAGGCAGCATTCTCAGTATGAGCATCAAAAGCAATGATTTGATGCAGCAAAAGAAGAGGCATCCCAAGTGACTCAAGTGATAAAAAATGGGAAAGGGGGTTATGGCTATCTTAGGTCCTCAATGTAGGAGGATAATTAAACATCTAAACTCTAATTTCTCTTCTTCCTTTTATAGCTATACCTGGCCTAAAGAAAAAAAAATGATTTGAAATATGAGCAGAGGTGTGGTGCCATATGGTAGAACAAACAAAATTACCCAAACACTTCAAAAACAAGCAGGATACTTTTTCTGTTCAGTAACCATATGTGAGCTTAATATGTGAGAAGCTCCCTTCAAGTTGATTCAGACTCTTTGTCTTTTGGCTTCTAGTGTGTTTTCTTGAAACAAAAACCAGGGGACCTTGGAGAGGAGTTACAATGAGATCCCTACAGGGTCTAAACCTAATATTTCAAAGGTTGTAGAGGGAAAGAATTTTTGAAGAAGGAAGATGTGTAATAAAAAAAATTTGTCAACAAGAAACAAGCCTACCGTTGGCATTGAACTGTTCTGGGAATTGTTTAGAAAAAATTATAGGGACATATTCCTGTCTTAATGGGATTTACCACTGGAGAAGGACAATTTTCTTTATGACAAACAATGGGTGCACAGACATTTTTATTAAATCATAGGGATAAATTGATTAACTAAATGAAGAAGCAATGAACTATACAGGAAATGTTAGTAAAATGTAGTTATAGGTTATTGGTGGATCCTTGACTCCTAACCTTTTGAACTCAACCTTTCCTTTTCTTCTTGCATGGCCTATAATTGCACATTTTCGTACTGACTTCCATCACAACAGCTCCTTTGACCTTTTACTTTGAAGTTACCATTTGGCTTATTTAAAACATAAATGTCGCCTTAGGGCCAGGCAACCTGTGCCATCTGTGGAATTATATACTCAATATATAAACTAAAAACACAAAAATTAATTGAGAACCTAATAGAAAATCATAGGAAAGAAAATTCTAAGCAGTATTTACCAGAGGAAATTAGAATAAAAAAGAGATTTCTAGAGGTCTGGAAATGCACCTGACAAAGCTGAGAGGGAGACAAAATTTAGATGTTTGAAAGGATCCTGTATTAGTTTTAGCTTACAGTTGAAGTCCTCTGATTTTCAGTTAAAGTTAACTATATGGAATTGAATAGTTGGTGAAACCTCTAAAAGGTCAAGTTAATACATGACTCATTAACTCAATAAACATTTTTGAATATCTAATACATGTTAGGAATACATGTTTAGGCCACTGAAACATTTTAGTGGCCTCACTACAGGGCACTTTGAACAAAATAAAATCACTATTCACTCCATTTTTTGTTAGCTACACAAGTTACCAAGGTATATAATCATGTTTGGAGTTTTTATTATACAAGTTTTAATGTTCAGAAGTTTTTGAACTTTTGAAACAATTGATTAATCTTTAGTTCTTTAGTGTATATATTATGCTAGTTACAAAAATAATGAGTCACTATAATACGTTATTATTGAAAGGTCAGACCCTTGGCCACCTCAACTTTATTTAGGTTTGTAATAGGCTGAATTTTAAAATATACCCACACACACACACACAAAATACAGGACACATACAAATGGGACTAAAAATCCATTCACATGATCACATATCTTAGTAACTGCTTGAGGATGATTTTATTTAAAAATTAAGAGCAAAGGGGTCTTTGAAATATCGGCTGGTCCAGAATATTAATTGCTAAATGCACAGTATCTTTTCTAAATTTCTTCCATCATTCCTGATAAGCTTGTGAGCATTCTGGTTTCTATAGCTAACCTGACCCTGAACTCTCTGACAACAGATTTAAGCCATTTGTGATGCCAGAGAAGCAAGTGTGACTATGGATCACTGAAATGTAGCCTTGGAGTTCGGAAGAAGGCCTTTCTTCCTTACCTGTTTATTTTTAAATTCCTTTCTGAAGAACAAAATTTGCAACTGCTGGAAGTGTTCAACAGCTAACTAATCCATAGTTCATTTCAATTAATCTTAAAGTTCATGAAGATTCACTTTCCAAGTGGCTGGCCCCCATTTACATGTCAACAGAAATAAGTGTAGACCACACAAGTGACCCAGAACTCTGAAGGAAAAGCTCTGTATTGGCCATCTAAAAAGTTATTGGATCAGACTTGCCCTTTGGTAGAAATGTGTTGAGATGAAATAATGTGTATTTTGCCTGAAGACAAGCACTCAGGTGATGTGAGCAGTGCTTGAAGAGGGCATTAGAGCAACATTTTAATAGCAAAGCAAAGTTACTTTCTATGACTCCAGTGTGCTTTATTGATGGATGTTCCATAGTTTACTTTCCTTAAGATGATTTAGTAATGTGACTTTCAGTATGAGTTGAACATGTTCCACACTTAATAATTTTTAAAATTATGTATTTTTATATTAATTTTATTTTGGAAAAAGCAGTATAAAACAAAAACTCATCATAGTGTCCAATTGTGAAGGGCCTGTAACAATAAAGCAACATGCTAAATGCTATTTCTAAGTCATAGACTTAAGAGAAAACACATTGGGGAATAATGATGATGAATCTAGATGTTAAGGTGTAAAGATTACCTAAATTGATAAAATAGTGCAAAACAGGTGACATGCAGCTTAAGTACAAGTTTAGTACATGATAAAATTATCTGTATCACTTGATCTTAAAATTGCTTACTTGAAAATAAATTTTATTGCTATGATAGTCTAAAGAAATATCTATATTTCTCAGATGAGAACTTTGATATTAGGACACAAATTAACTATTGGAGACCTCTCCTTTCTAAAGTTATGCTTAATTTTGTTAACCTTATTTAGGCTATTCCCATCTTGGTTAGAATTTAAGGAAAATATATTTTACTCTATTTCAGTGACTCCATAAATGCATTAAAGTTAAAATATCAGTCAAGGATAAAAATAAAGTATTGGAACTGATACATGATGGAAGACTTAAAACCTTGAGACCTTTTATTTATTATCTGCCATTGTTCCCTTATGGCTTATTGCTTTAATGCTGGGTTTTAAACCTACAGGTCTTTGGGACTGCTTTCTTGAAAGCAATTCATATGTACTTAATTGGCCTGACCCTCAGAGTTGTATATTTATACAGGTGTCTTTACACATCAAGAATTTTAGACTTACTGTGAATTTACTTTGAATTCTTAAAACATGTTTTCTGCTTTTTCTTTTTTCAAATAGTCAACCTTTCTCAGTGGAAGAGGAAAGAAAGCATAGCTAGGGCAAGGATGCTAGTTTTCCTAATTAACAGTTTTAAAAAGTAGTTAGTGACTCCCCTCTACCACGATTGCTGAGTGAGTAATCTGGGAAAAAAAGTTATGCTTTTAATAAGTAGTTAATGAAATAGTGATTGTTTTAGATGAAATTGCTCTTTCCTTCTGATCCTTTGCTATTTATGGGGATGTGCCACAAAATTATTCAGTGCGTATTAAACTTTTGATCTTTCCCCTATAAATCTGATCCTCCTCCAGGCTTCTTGTTAGAGTAAATATAATTCCTATTGACCCAATCGTCCAAGCCAGAAACATCAGAGTGACCTTGGACTCCCCTAGCCCTAAAATACACTTTGAATTCATCTACTTTCCATCCTCACTGTACCCCTAGTCCAAGCCACAGTCATTTTTACTAAGACTATTTCAGTAGCTTTGTATCTGGTCTCTTCATCTTGTTCTTAATTTCTTCAATTCATTTGTTATGAAGCAGCCAGTGTAGTTTTTCAGAAAATAATAATTAAAAAAAAAAGCTTAAAATGCAATTTTCTCTTACATTTGAGATTAACATAAAATATAATATCCCTAACACACTTTTTTAGGCTCTGTGTAATCTGGTTCCTATCTTCTTTTTTGAGTTTGTCTTGAACCATTCTCTCCTTTGATTACTCGCCCTCTTTGAAATATACTGACCTTAATTTAGTTTTCTGAAGGGCAAAGCTCTTTCCCATCTAAGAAGCTTTACATTTGCTGCTTTCTCTAGTTAAAGACTCCCTGACATTTTGTCTACTTGTCCTCCAAGTCTTAGATTAAATGCTACTTGCTCATTGAGGAGATCCCTGAAGGAGCAATTTAAACTAGATATACACTGTTATTCTCATTCATAGTGTGCTGTAATGGGTTAATTCAGCAAGCCAGTGTGGTAAAACTCTGCACATTCCAAAAAAAGGCCTGTTTTCAGGACTGTCTCCTAGGAGATAAATACTGAGCCTTTTGGAATATTTGGCTTGTTATGAGATTTTTCTATGCCCAAGGCGTTTTGTATGCCATTTTGATTAGATAGCTTATCTTTACAATATGATGATGAATGACTACTTTTTTTATGGGGGGCTAGAATCTGAGTGGTTTCAGTCAGTCATGCAGGAGCTATGTACCTATGTGACTAGCCCCCAATGAAAAACCTGGACATCAAAGCTAGGGTGAGCTTCCCTACTTTGCAACACTTCAAAAGTGTTATCTCACATCATTGCTGGGAGAATTGTGCATCCTCACGCAACTCTCCTGAGAGGGGACACCTGGAGGTTTGCACCTGGTTTCTCCTGGACTTTGCCCCATTTGCCTTTTCCCTTTGCTGATTTTAATGTGTTCTTCATAATAAACTGTAACTGTGAGTATAACTGCTTTTCTGAGTTGTATGCGTTATTCTTGTGACTTGTCAAGACAGAATTTAATTAGGCATCATAATATCTTGTTTCTTTCAAAACAATTATCTCCATTTGTCATTACATAAATATAATTGTTCACTTTTTTGCTTTATTTCTACACATTCTAGTGGAAATTATCAATGCATTATTTACTTTCCCTCTGTAAACCAAGTTGCTGGCATAACAAAATAGGTTCTCAATAAATATTTGGGGAATTAAAAGTTAAATGTACAGTATTTTGTGAAAATCAAATTTTAGTTAGCTCCAAAGTACTTTAAGATTTGAAAATATTGCCTTCCAATTTGATTTCAGCCATTAAATATTATGATTTAGCTTTCATACCTGAATAATCAGTATAAAATTAGAAATAGTCACCAGGATTTCAATTGGCTTTACAGATTTGCGTTAATTTTAAACTGTTTCACTTAGTTTTCTGAGTTAAAATTTCCTTGTATATTTGTGTAGAATTCCAACAATAATCTTTTTAAGTTTTATGTAGAGGATTTTCAAATGATTAGTGGAATATAAGGGAGAGACAAAACAATGCAAACAGAATTGTTCAGGTAGGCCTAAGAAAACAAAGTGACAGAGTTGTATATTAGATCTCCAGAGCTCATTCATCTTCAATAACTGATTGTATCCCCTGGCCAAAATCTCACAATTTTACTCTCCCCCTAGTTACTGGCAACCACCATTCTGTTCTCTACTTCTATAAGTTTGACCATTTTAGATTCCATATACAAGTGAGATCATGTAGTATTTATCTTTCTGTGTCTGGCTTATTTCACTTAGCATAATGTCCTCCAGGTTCATCTATGTTGTTCCAAAGGCAAAATTTATTTCTTTTTTAAGACTGGATATTTCATTATCTTTCTGTCATCTATCTCACATTTTATTTGTCCATTCATCTGTCCATGATATTTAGGTTGTCTTCCTTATCTTGACAATTGTGAAAAGTGCTGCAATGAGCATAGGAGTGTTACTATTTCTTTAAGATTCTTATTTCGATACTTTTGGATAAATACCCGGGAGTGGAATTGCTGGATCTTATGGTAGTTATATTTTTAATTTTTTTGAAGAACTGCCATACTGTTTACCATAATGACTGTACCAACTACATACCCACTAACACTGTACGAGGGTTCCCTTTACTCCACATCTTCCCTAAAACTCATCTTTACCTTTTTTACTTTAAAAAAATTTAAAAACTTTTTCAATTATAGTTGACATACAGTATTATATTCAGGTGTATAACATAGTGATTAGACATTTATATAACTTATAAAGTGTTCACCCTGATAAGTCTAATAGCCATATGATACCATACATATTTATTACAATATTATCGACTGTATTCCCCATGCTGTATTTCACATTCTTGTGACTGTTTTTAATAACTGGCAATGATCTTCCAGATCGCTGATTTGATTCTCTGCTTCATATAATCTACCGTTGATTTTCTCTATTGTATTTTCCATTTCACTTATATTCTTCATTTCTGACTGATTCTTTATGGTTTCTCTTTGTCGAAGTTCTCACTGAATTCATCTACTCTTCTTCCAAGTTTCTTGAGGATCTTTATAACTAGTGTTTTGAACTCTGCATCTGGTAGATTGCTTGTCTCCATTTTATTTAGTTCTTTTTCTGGAGTTGTCCTGTTCTTTCATTTGTGACATGTTTCTTTGTCTCTTCATTTTGGCTGCCTCCATGTGTATATTTCTATGTATTATGTAGACCTGCTATGTCTCCTATTCTTGGCAGAGTGGCCCACTGGCATAGTATTCCTGTTCACCTGAGTTGGGTGCTGCAGGGGTATCCCTTCTGTGGGTTGTGTGCCTCCTGTTATAGTTGAGCCTTGATTGCTGTTGGCACATCAGTAGGTGGGATTGATCCTCAGGCTGACTGGCTGTGAGTGCAGGCTATGACTACAGTGGACTAGCTGTTGTATGTGGGCTAACCCCACAGAGCAGTAGTTTTAGTATGGCTTTGGTGTCAGCTGAGTCTATCCTTCAGTGTTTTATTTGTGAAGCTGGCCACAAGGATGTTGGTTCTGGAGCCTTTTTTGGGACAGGTCCAGAGCAGGTCAAGGTCTGCTGACATTTGTGCTTGGCTTGAGTCTTCCTGGTGGGAGCTACAAAATGATCTTTGGTTGGTTGCCACTTGTGCTGGGCTGGGAGGCTCTTGGGAGAGACTGTGCTGTGAACCAAGATTGGCTGCCACTTTTGCCAGGCTTGAGACCCTTTGGTTGGCACCAGGATGTGAGCTGATGCCAGCTGCCACTTGTGCTGGTTTTGTGGTGGTTTAGTTGAAGATACGTTTTAAGCCAATACTGGCTGCAACTTATACCATGCTTGGGGCCACCCAATAGGCATACAGTGCAAGTTGAAATTTTCCCACTAGTGTTGAGCTTGGGGAGACTTAGGAAGAAGTACAGGGCATGCTGAGGCCAGCCACTGTTTGAGGTTTGTGAACCTTTGCAAGATTATAGGAAGGTCCACAGCAGAAGCCAAGGTAGACTGCTTCTGGAAGCAGCTCGGGTCTAGCATGGGAGTTGGGTTGAGAGGGGTCTCAGGAAGTCACCAGGGTGAGATGAAAGGTGTTAGCCAGCTTAACAGAGAGCTAAGAATTGATACTTGCCTACCCAGGTAGGCTGGGTAGGGGGAGAGCTCAACAAAAGTGCAATGGAGCCTGTATATGTCCCTGATACTTTATAAGCTCCTGCCCCTGCACTGGAGCCCAGAGCAAGTGAGTTTATGAGTAAATGAGTCTGTGCGTAGGAAAGCCTGGGACTCTAGCAGCCCTCCATCTCACTTAGATGCAATCTCTTCTGGTCTTTCACAGCCAGATATTATTGTGACTTTTCTTTCTGGCACTGTTACCCTGGGCTGGGGAGCCTGGTATGGAGTTGGGACCCTTCACTCTTCAGGGGGGAACCACCACAGCTGAGATACCTCTCTGGATCCTTAATCGCCACACTGTGGATATGGGATCTGCCTGTTCTACAATTCCAGTCTTGTCTGTGGCTTCTTCTTTATATCATTAGTTATAGGACTTCTGCTCAGCTAGCTTTCAGGGGATTATCAATGATGACTATTCTATAATTTAGTTGTAATTTTAATATGGTTGTGGTAGGAGGTGAGCAAAGCATTTACCTACTCTGATATCTTGATGGGAAGTCCGCTGTCCTTTGTCTTTTTGGTAATAGCCATTCTAACAGATCTCATTGTAGTGCTGGTTTGCATTTCCATGATGATTAATGATGTTGAGCATGTTTCTATATACTTATTGGTCATTTGTATAATTTCTTTGGAGAAATGTCTATTTAATTCCTTTGCCTCCAGCTTTGTTCTTGCTCAAGATTGCTTGGGCTATTTGGGGTCATTTGTGGTTCCATACGAATTTTAGTTTTTTTTTTTTTTCCTATTTTTAAAAATGCCATTGGATTTTAATAGAGATCTCATTGAAAATGAATAAGCTCTGAAGACCTACTATACAACATTGTGACTTTGGTTAACAATATTGTATTGTATACTTGGAATTTGTTAGGAGGGTAGATATTGTGTTCTCACTGCAAAAACAACACAAAGATGATGGTAACTATATGATGTGATGAATATGTTAATTAGTTTGATTGTGGTGATTGTTTCATAGTGTATGTATATGTTAAATCATCAACTCGTATACTTTTAATTGTCAATTGTACCTTAGTAAATTGAGGCAGTAAGTAATGAACTGTCACTGGAAGAATCCCAAAGCTGTAAAGAGCATAATTAATTAAAAGACTTTGTAACTTGTTCTTGATCCATGTTTTAAATTGCAGAAAGTTAGTAAACTAGGACTAGAAATCTCCAAAGACTGAAGTGGAATAGACAAAAGCTTGACCTCTAAAAAGAAAGAATAGGGGCAATGAAAAATTAACTTAGGAGTTTAAAAAATATTTGTTATAGCGACTGATAAAAAGTCCACTATTTTCTACAGGTTCTTGAGTTTATCTCTGTGTTCTGAGAAACCTGAAGTTATTCTTCCCTTGTCCTGCAGCACTGTTCACCATTGGTGGAAACTAATACAGAAGGGAGTAGAGCAAAAAAATTAGGAGGCTGTCAGAAACCGGTCACAATATGAGTCTGGTAACTGAAAGCGAGTACTCATTTCCAAGGATTCTAGCCCTTACTGCTCAGGATACGTTCTGTAATGTTAATGTTAATATCACTCATTTCCTAAATCAGACATGGTTTGTTTCATGAGTTGAAATGCTCATATTATGTTTATTAAGTTGAGGGTATTAATGTGCTCCTGGTTTTTGTTTGTTTTTGTTTTGTTTTGTCTGCCTGGCGTACTTTCTTCTTTTTCTCATAAAGCACCTAGGTTTCTCACTAAGGGTCTGTCATTCCCTGGCCACACCCCAAGCATGTGACATTCACTGCCCCAATCAGAATTATAGCTGGGAATTTAAGTCTGGAGTAGAAATATCAACCAGGAACTGGTTTTCCCAATTGCTGAGCCCTGAAGAGCTAGTCATTAAATTTTCTTATCTGCAGTTTCAGAAATGTCCTAATTTCTTTATCTTTTTTGAGGCAAAATAATTTCTTTGAGTCTATGAGATAAATACAGACAGCTGGAGCCTCAGGGTTGAAGAATGTTAATCTCTCACTTTAGGGAAGATCCACCTAGCAAAGAGAGGTGTGGCTTGGGAAATGTTTGTAGGCTGATGGAAATGTGTTTAAGAAAATGTATTTTCAGGGCCTGGTAGTGTCCTTTATGCAATAGTGCTTTTATTCTAATTAATATATATACTGTCACTGAAGCAAATGCTTCTTAGTATACTTTTCACTGAAAAATTGGATCTGATTACTGTTGCTCCACAGTAGAGTGAATTCAGTGAAATAAGCTTCTGGATTTTGGCTACTAAACTACTTTTTTTTTTTTATTCACTCATTGTCATTCAGTAAACATTTAGAGTATATACTATGTATAACACACTGTGGTACCAGCAATGGGGCTTCTTTCCAGCACCTTTTATATGACTAAAATCAGTTTTGCTAGAGAGCAACTTAAGAAATTTAAAGAAAAATGTCATTTCTGACAGGGATCCATGAAATTTTTAAAGAATTTTAAGAGCTTGTACTTCTGTAAAACAACTGCCCTTGTTAACATTTCCTAAACACCGTCTAGTAGTTAGTCTCATATGATTTTAGAAGATTCTCCTACTAACTAAATTTAATTCTTATCCTAAAATCTATTTATGCCTTTTCCCCCATCATTGTATCTGTGGAAGCCCTGATTCCTTACAATAATCCTTCATTTAGTTAATAGTATTAATGAAAAATCCTTTATATAGTTAAGACAGTCACTTTTCAGCCTTTTTCTTCTTCAGGCTAAGTTATCCAATTATGTGAACCTTTTCAGCATAATTAAACTAAAGATTGCTTTAGAAGAGTTTAATCACATTACTGAAATATCCACCCCCGCCCCGCCCCACACACTCCATCAGACTAGGTGCCTGGTAAGGTACACTGTGGTTAGTGGCCTTGTAAAACTAAAGAGGTTTCATATTATGTGCTCTTCTGTGCTGTAGACTTCCATTTCAACTGGCAAAGATTTGGAGGAAACAAGAAACCAGTCACAACCATTGGTTTTCAGTGGAGTTTGACACTTGAGTAAACTACCCAAAACTGGCAAGAATTATGCACCATTGATTAAAAAAATATCCCTAGCACATGAAGCTCAGTGCTTTTGTAATAATGTGCTAGAAAATTAACTTCTCAATCAAACAAATTTGAATTTGATGCCTGTCCAGTGAAAGTGTAGAATGGCCCTCGATGTCAAGGCTAAGTGATGTCGTGTGTACCTCACTATGCCATGTCTTTTATCCTCTGATGGGGATAGGGTTGGAGGTGGTGGTCCAGTTGCTGTATTACCTTACCACCTTACCATGAATCAAGGTATATGTTTGCCTTCAGTGTTTCTTTGGCCATGATTGTTCCATACTTTTTGAAGCTACTCATTTCTTACCTTTGAAACAGCAAGTAGATTTTAACATATTCTTTAGATATATTAGACAAAATATGCTTTCTAAATAACTTCATGTCCATTAGCCTTCTTTCATCATCTTTTTTACTTCCCCTTCTGACTACTATCTAAACCTTAAAATAGGGAAGAAGGGAATCATTCGGTTGGACCCATTCTTCCCTCTCTTCTGACATGAACACAAAGCTGACCTGAAATTTGATCAGAAGCTATGTGACTACTCAGTTTCAGCTCTCTCTAGTGCTACTATCCTAATAATTAGGTATCCTGAGGACCTAGACGAGGATGAGCCAAGAGAGATGCAGAGGTCGCAACATTTAAGGAGATATTCACTCTCAGAGTTCTGCAAATGCAAACTCTGAGGGCCCTAGCCTGGGCCCTCCTGACTTTTGCCAGTTAGGTATGCAGTAGGCATACAGATATATCAGAATGTGGTTGGAGGAGGGGATCACACTTTTGTTGCAATTCTGAGCAGTTTGGCCCATGTATCAGTAGAATAAGAATTCTATGGGTTTAGGAGAGACCTCCTATGTATCAGCTCTGTGGCTAACTCAAGATCTACATGCCCTCTGATTTTTCTCTTCTTTAACTTGTGCTAATGTTATAGACTAAATTTTGTTCCCCCAAAATTCTTATATTGAAGTATAACCTCCAGAATGTCACTGTTTTGAGGTAGAGGGCATTATAAGAGGTAATTAAGGTTAAATGAATTCATATGGGTGGGCTCTAATCCAATATGACTGATGTCCTTATTAGAAGAAAGAGAGACACCAGGAATATAAACGCACAGAAGGCCATGTGAGGAAACAGCAAGCCAAGGAGAGAGTCCTCAGGAGAAACCAAGCATGTTGACACCTTGATCCCTGAATTTTGGCCTCTCAAATCATGAAAAAATAAATTTCTGATGGTTATGCCACCTAGTCTATTTTATTATGATAACCCTAGCAAGTGAATACAGCTGATCCTAAGGCCAGTGCTATGCCAGTAAAGTCCTACTATATGAAATTTTCCCTTCCTAGCCATGACTATAAACTTCTGGGGTACTTAAACATGAGCACTTGGTATTTATTCTTTATTCTTTAACTTCAAAGAAACTAATTTTAGATTAAGAAATCCCTTTATGAGTTATAATTAGAATTTGAGGCCAAACCAAGAAAGACCTCCAGAAACTTCTCTTTGCTCTAGGAATAGGATTGTAAACTTTAATGGTTCAGCTCAGTGTTCTTTAAGTTCAAGGCTATGCTCAGTCCCTTCTGTTAATATCTATAGTAGAAAAAAAAAAGACTCAGTGTCATTCTTAAATGATAGACTGTGTTTTTCTTAAAAGAAAAAGTGTCAAATTTCCATGACATACATTTAATGACTGGAAGAATTCATTTGTCTTCCCAGTTCTTTCATTTAATTTAAGGTTTAACCACATCTATGCTCTTCCCTCTTAAACACAAACACGAGTGTGTCCACACACACACTATATACATATCCAATAACAATAAATTAAAATCTTTAAGAATGGACCAAAAGAAAACTGTTTTCGGCAAATAGAGACAACTCTTAATAATCAGGAGCTTGGTGGTGTTGGGGACCAGTAATGTATGGACAAATCCAGCTGGAGTGCCAGGATTGATTTCACTGCCAACTGGCTAAAGCATCCACATCTGTAAAAGGAGGCTGTTGGACTAGATCATCTCTAATCCTGTCATGGAAGGATTCTGTAATAAAGTAAAGAAAAATAATTGTAAGACTAAAATTACATGTTCAAACACCAGCTGGTTGGACACATTACCTGAACCTCCGCTTTCTTCTAGCCGAGTTGAGAAATTCAAAGTGAACCTCTTTCTGATCTAGCAATGTATATTCTAGCCATACCTCCAAATCTATAGTCAGCATTTGAAACTTATACCCTAACCATGATTTTCAAATCCAATACCTATAGGCCATGAAGGGGGTAAGGTGGGGGGTGTTAATGAGTTGACGATCAGAGCACATAGACTGTCCAAGTGTATAGCCAGGATTCTGCTCTGTATAACATGGCTATCAATGTAAGATGATGGGATACATGATTGCCATTTGTTCATATTTTTTAAGAGAAGCCAGACATTCAAATTCTAATATCAAATATCCTAATTTAAAAATGTTAACAACTAGTAATTAAAAAAAATAATAAAACATGTAGTGCAAATAAACATGTCTGCTACAATTCTTTAATATTCCTGTAATTCTCAAAGTAGGAGCTATGCAAACATTCCTTGGTATCGGTTATGGTGTCCACTTCTGTGGGAAGTCTGCGACAGTAGTTTAAAAGCTGTGTTCTCTCAGAGCTCAGCAGATCCCCGGGGCTCCCTATGTATTTGTCTTATTATTTTTGACTGGGCCTAAAATTTAATTAAAAGAAAGGGTTGTTTCCATAAATACTTATAAAATGTTTAAACAGTACCAGGCACATAGCAAGCAATATTTAAGTGTTGGCTACTATTAAAGAGTTTATGAGACATATAATGTAGGAATTATGAGTTAATGTCCTAATTATTCTACCATGTAGTTCTGAAGAAAGACTATACTTCAATTTCATGAAATTTAAAAACATTTTAAAGCAGCTTTAAAGTTTTTATGATATTCAGAAATACCTATATTTTATGTACAAAAATCTAAAGAGATCCTTTGTTAGTTTGTAACCTCACTTTTGCTATTTTTACTCTTAGATTTAAAAAAATCATTTTATAGTTTTATTTTTTATCTAGGTTACCCCACAGCTGGGCTGACTTGGAGGATTTTACCTTTGAATCTCAGAGTACAAATAGTTCCATCAATATTCAATTTCCCAAAGGTACGCTAATTCTCATGAATAATCACAACAATTGCGGCAACATTTTAGAGATTATAACTGGATCATTCTTCTGCAATTGCTTTAAAGAAGGTTTGTATTCGAAGCTACTTAACTTGATGATCCTCTCACATTCTGGCTGTCCCCTGACCT
Source organism: Pteropus medius (assembly GCF_902729225.1). Classification (NCBI taxonomy): domain Eukaryota; kingdom Metazoa; phylum Chordata; class Mammalia; order Chiroptera; family Pteropodidae; genus Pteropus; species Pteropus medius. Next base: position 12,119,942 of record NW_024352785.1, on the reverse strand, counting down.
ACCTTTCAAATCTTGAACTTCAGCAATGAGGAATATTTTACTTTCTTCCTTTACTTAACATCATTACCTGTGCCCAGAATGCCTTTCATCTCCCTTTGATTGTCAAAATCTTTCCCATCTTTCAGTCCTAGTTTTAAGTTCTGCCTTCTCCAGGAAACCTTTCTTGCCTCTTCAATATTATAATCACCCTGGGCCAGCCCTGCCATTTTCTTCTTTTGAGACATCTTAGCTGTTTATTCTTGTATCTTTGGCAGTACTCACTAACCTATTATGCATGTTTGCCTGCCCTTTATAGCTTCCTACTAGATTTTCCACTTCTTGAGGGTATGTAGATAATTGAAGCAATATTGCACATATAATTAAATCAGGAATGTCCCTGTATCTTGGCTTAGAGGTATTGACTCTTGGTTCCTTTTTCACTCTGTGATGTTAAGTCTTTCCATAGCCAGTAGTTTCAGTAATACCTCCTAAATTTCCTGTCAATTATGTTTCAGCTGAATACTCAGGTGGTATTGGGGCAAGCCATTTTCTTTTAATTTTGTTCTTATGGATAGTTTCTTTTCTTGACTATAACATTTCATATTTTCAGTGATATCTTGATTTCTTGGTTATCTTGAATGTTTTATAGATTCTTTTTGGGGTTGGGGTAAGTTTAGATTGTGAAGCCTACCATTTTTTAATATTGCCGTAATTTCCCCCCAGAAGGCTGTGTAAACCTCGATATTCATTTTGCTTAGGCATTTGGGAGACTCCTTATAGAGTAACCTGATCACAAAGTAAGTGACTTTCAAATATTAACTCTCTGGTGTCCACTGAGGGCTCACCGAGGACGTAAAGATAAGCATCTTCAAAAGCCAGTGTGAATGTCACGGTGAGCTGGATCTTCTTTTTCCCACAATTCAGGTGCTTGTACATTCCTGTTTGACTGGAATAGAACCCAGTTATGCCTGTTGTCCCTGTGTAACTATTAACAGTGACCCCTTGCACCCTCAAAAGTATCTCAGTTTAGAAAATAAATTATATGGTCCCTCTACCCGTATAACTTTGTTTATTCTGGAATGTCTGTTTGTATTGTATTGAAGACCTATGAATTGGGAGAGGATGGGGAATTAAAGGGAATGAAGAGCTTGGACCTCTTTCTTCCTGAGTCCAGTATATTTAATAACATCCTGCCAGCAGAATGAGTCCTCTTCACAAGATATCCCTGATGACTCCACAGGGCTATGGCAATGTGGATGCATAGTAGATAAAGAGGTGGGTGCTGTTACTGGGAATATGTGGAGCCTTTGATTCTCATAAGGAGGTTGGAGCAATTAATAAGTATGGCAGTCAGGGAACCCAAAGGCTTTTTGTTAGCCAGCCTTGGTAACAGTGGGAAATATCTGAAGCAATCATTGTGGCAGAAGAGGCATCTTCAGAAACTATTCTGGTAGATCCCTGAGTTCATCTAGGGGGTCTGGGTGTTCCCTTTTAGGTGAATCTTCTAGTTGGCTTTGCTCAAAATTCCTTTTAAACAACAGGATTCACATACTCATTTTTTTTTCTGCACTCTATACCATAATATTTTAAACGGCTTTCCAATGCCCTTCAAGTTAGAACCTCATCTTCGAGATTTTGAGATTATGCTTTTTCTTGGCCTTTCAGTGACAATGTTATGCAGCTGAGTTGAACACAGAATTCAAGATAAGTTTGAAAAGAGACAGAATTTATAATTAAATAAAAAATAATTGTCACAAGACTTACTTTGGAGTTTGAGTGCAAGAGCTCCTTAGTCAAGAGACTTTCTTCAGATTTCCCAGAGTTTGAGTCCTAACTCTCATCTCCACTTCCAGTCACGCAGCAGATTTTTAACCGTGTTTGCTGAACACAAACTGATCTTATTGATCAGCTTAGGAACATGATGACCTGGATATGACTTGAGGCCAATGGAAACATTATAGAAAAATTAAAATCACCAATTGATTCTTTAGTGCAGTAGTTAAAAACATGAGCCCTGTAACTGGCCTTCAGAGCATCAAGTCTTCATCCCCTCACTTACTAGCCGTGTGATCCATACCAAGTTTCTATTATCTGTCAGGGTCCCCATCTATAAAATAGAGATGATGATAGTATTTACTTTATAGGGTTGTTAGGAAGTATTTGTAAGCTAATGCATTCTGAGACCTTAGCACTATGTATACTACATACGAATGACCAGGTATTTATATTAACCCTATGTTTCTGATGCTTTGTCATCTGGGGCCTTGTCAATTCTGGAGAAACTGCTCTTCCTAGGGCTAGCCACTTTCTAGAGATAGAAAATGTGGGCAACTTTCAAATACACACACTAACCAATCTAGAACTCATACCCACCAACTTCTGTATTGGGTTCTCACACTCAGCTACTATTCCCCTGCATTAATCAACCCAGGACCGGGTATTAGACAACTAGGGACAATCCTTATGTCCCAGAGCCCACTGAAATTTTTCAAAATAATCTGTCCACCTATTTTCCCTGCCTTACCCATTCCTTTCCATGGAAACCACAATAAAGGCTCTTACCCACATTTTCCCCTTGCTCCCTCTGTCTCCTGACTGACCCTGGGGCTTTACTGTTCAGTCCCATGGGACAGTGGTGTTCCCCATCTTCTTGGGAGCTATGAGTAACAATCTTTTCAGTAACAACTGTCTCCTGATCTGTTGGACGGAATTTAAAAATTACTACTTTAATAGAGAGGACTTAAACTTATTTATTAATCTATCACTAAATGCTTATCCACTAATGTTTTCATATGGCTAATTTCTCAAGACAGAATAAAACCCCAAAATTTGATTTTTGCTTAGAAAATTGGAGGACTTTGAAGCCAGGAGATTTAAATTCTATCTTTAAATCTGTCACTACACTTTATTGAATAAGTTTCGGTATCACAGATTCCTTGCTTTTAAAGTAAATAAATACAATAATACAATTAGGTTGATAAAAACATGATTATTTAGAAGGATCAAATGAGAATGTGTAGGTAAGGGTTTTGAAAATACAGGATGGGAAATATTATGCTACATAGGAAAACCAGTGCCCAAATTTGACAAAGAATAAAGAACAATACTATTTCTACTGATAAAGAAGTGTTGTATATCTCAGTCATTTTATGCAAGAAAAATAATGAGGCAAAGCTAATATAGAGTACATCTAGGGAAATACATGCTAAGCTATAAATGAACAATGCATGTGATGAATTATGCAGGATTTTAAATTAGTTAATGAAATAGATTCATATTAAATGATAATGAAGGATTTCTGGTCCTAGTTTTGAATATGATAGTGAAGTAAATCAGTGTGCTGGGATTCCTGCTGACAGCCATGGCAGTGTAAATGTCTCCATGCGGCCTGTTCAATGCATCCTCACTAATGAGGAAGGAGGAAGGGAGGGTGTTGAAGTGTTGCAAAGCCGGAATTCAGAAGTGAGGCTATGGTGGATAAGGGACTAAAATGTGGACAAAGAGTACAACATGTAGGCATTTGCTTACAAATGAACATTTTCAGCAAAATCACTTACGGTTCAGTCTCTACATGGCCCTAGAGTAGGGGCTCTGTTTTCTCCTTGACTGATCTGACCTCTTCTAGCCAATTTCCCCATTTGTCATATTCTTTTTTGGTGTTTCTTTAGTCATCTTGCATTTGCCTTGGAGGTTTCCTATTTTCCTTGCTTTGTGGCCAGTTAGCTCAGCTGGCGGTAATGAGGCCATTGGTGAGTCCTAGACACAGCAGGGAGGATCATTTGTCATTTGGAAGTGCGTTTTCCATGGCCAGAGCCAGCTTTCAGACTTATTTGCAAGAAGGGTGGTCTTTTGTTATTTATTTTTTTGAGTACCTACTAAATATCAGGCATTTCACATGCATTCTCTAGTGAAACCTCACGATTTTCCTTTGAACTGAATGTTTACTCTTCACATTTTACTAATCAGGAGGCCTGGACTCATGGAGGACACATGATTTGGCTAAAGTCTCATACATCCGTAAGCGACCAAGTGTTCTTAACCAAGTGATTAGTTGTCAAATGTTTACCTGGTCACAGGGGTCATGGGAAAGAATAGAACTAAATGCATCAGAAACATTTATCACCAGTGGAAAAAACTCCAAGTATCTTGTCTATTTATGGCTTCATCTTCGTATGTGAAAGATGGCACATTCACATTTGGCTCCATCTATTTGTGTCTGGAACTCTTTCTTGACCTTTATAAATATTAAAAAACAACCAAATGACCAAACAGCTAGTAATCCTAACAAATTATAAGAAGCCTCTGTGAGCGGATTGCACACCTCAAAAACACCAATCATTTTCTTGTTACTGTTGGAATATTATTTATTTCTTCAGGGGCGCATACTTTTCTCATGCCCAAACTTGAACACAACTCACAGACTGAGAAACTCCCTGTTTCTGTCTTTGGGTCCTCTGGTACCTGCTTCAAGATCAAGTTAAATTTCTTTACCTAATCTCCTGACCACAGTAGTGACCCACAAGTGGAATTCCTATGCATGGAATTTTGGAATCACTCAGTTGGCAATTAACATTTAAAGAAAGGTGTCGCTGGCTAACCACTCCTGTCTGCACACTGTGTCCTATGAACCCTTTGAGGACAGGGGACATGTCTTCTTTTTTTTTTTTTTTGTATCTCTAACACTTTACATGATGCTGGGTACATAGGAGGTACTCAGTGAATTTTGTCACTTCAGTTCACCTGGCATCCAATGGGGAGATCTGGGGAATTCTGCAAATTCATCAATTGATGTGTGTCTAAGTGCTAATTTGACATAGATTGGAAATTTAAGATTATGTTAAATTTAAATTTCATAGCAACTTTGCACGAGTAACTGAAACTGCAGAAGCTGTCTCTACTTGTAGCTCAATGAACTACAGAATACTTTATTCTAATCAAGGAAGCTGATCACAATTGAATGGAAGCGTAAAGAAGAATCCTGGTTTTGATGATTACAAAATTTCAAATGGCTTAGCTCTTTCTGTCTTTTTTGTCTAATATGCATTCCTTCTCACATGTAGCCCTCGTGTTAAGCCTCTTATGGATTAAGCAAAATGCATTTGTTTGAATGTACTTGAGTATGATAGTTTCAAAATCCATATTTAATGTGTATCTAATCCTCTCAGTTCTTTATTGTTTGTACACAGGTAGAAGTAAAAACATATCTAAGGAGCAAATGATTTTTTTTTTTACTTTCCTCCTTTCAGTATGAAGAAATCAGGCACAGACTTTTTGAAGATTATGCTAAAAGCCAAATCAAGTCAAGTGACTATCATTTCAGATCACAGTAATCCAAATTATAATCATCAAGAAATTGTCAGGTCAATAAATTCAGGAAAGATCTACATCGAATTGTTACCCCATTGTTAAATTTTCTCTTGAATTTAGCATATAGAGGTAGATTATTTTTCACAGGGTTTTCTGAATGAAACTTGGTGGGATAGAAGCTAGCTTTTCTTCTCTGGTTTATTACTTAAGTTATTTGTATATTTTTTCCTTCTCATTTCTTCATAAATACCTACTAATTCCCCATTGTGTTCTGACAAAATTTTATAATTAAAGTGATTTAAAAAAATTAAAGTGATTTAAAAAAATTAATGGAACAGAAACATTGACTGTACCCCAATTTTATGCTACCTTCTCATACCCTTCAGTTATAAATCTACTCCCTATGCACTATTACTAGAACCATACATTGTGAAATTTTATGACTTCAGTTTAGGATTATTTCTATTAGAAACTTCCCAAAACATGCATCCGAATATAATCTTTTCACACAGCATGTGTATTATTAATTTTTGAAAATACAACTTCCAAAACCTATTATGTTTGTCACACTGTGATAGAAATATTTACTCCTAGAAATTGTGTTTAGGACATTAAAGCAAGTGGCCTCAGAAGCTGTGTCATTATTATTTTACCTGTATGTACACCTTCTGCCAGCCACCAGCTTTAATCAAGTTAGTAAGTACATGGCAAGGCAGTGACAAGTTTTGCAAAGGTTTATTTTGGGAGATGGCATTATATTTGTGCCCTTCTCTACTGCATTAGTCAGCTCAGGCTGCCATAACAAAATACCATAGACTGTATAGCTTAAATAATGGGAATTTATGTCCCATAGTTCTGGAGACTGGGAAGTCCAAGATCGAGGTGCCAACTGATTTGATTCCCCAGTAAGGGCTCTCTTCCTGGCTTGCAGATGGCCGCCTTCTCACTGTGTCCTCAGGTGGTTAGAGAGAGAGCACTAATCCCATCATGAGGGCCCCATTTAGACCTAATTTCCTCCCAAAGCCATATATCTAGTACTATCACATTAGGAGTTAAGGCTTCAACATATGAATTTCTGAGGCACACAATTCGGTTCATAGCATCTACTCCCACTAGTAAAGCCATCTAACAATAGAGAGCTAATATTTCAAAGAAACATGAATGTGAACGCAGCTTTGACTTTTCCTCCAGGCCTGGTCAGCTGCCATATAAACAGGATTAACTTGCTTCTCCTTGGGAAGCAACATAACCTACCATGGGGAAAATATTATATTAATGCACAATTGAAAATTTTGTTTAGTGAGATTTTGTGGAATGAGTCACAGTCTAAACTCTGCCTACTTCAAACAAAAAACACTCTCCAGCATTCAACCCAAACAACTAGATGGTGAACTAGTATGTTCTATACACATTGCTACTCAAGTATATTTTCAAACATCTTGGCCGCTAAGGGAGCCATTGATAGAATAAATATATCATTTATAATTTGTCAGTTTACCCTACTAATGACAGCGACTCTAAGTATCAAAATGATTAAAAATTGTCTAAGCAATAGCTGTCAATGCAGAAATTTTGAAGAGTATCTTTGCAGTGGAAAAAACATGAGGATGGAGAAAACATGAAGTATGAATTCTTGTAGACCTTGGGAGTTGCTCCTTCAGCTACATGGATGCCATGTATTTCCCACTAGTGGTTCGTAGGAACAGCCCTGTGGATTCAATGCCTTTCTTGGTTATATATGGGGAGAAAAGGACAAGGCTTCTAATTATATTTTACAGTGTTCTAGAAGTATACATTTTTATTGCTATATTTTATTTTTTTCTTATTATTTGAACACATGTCCCAAATATAAGGAAATTATTATTTAAAAGAGAATTATTTTCATTTTATTGAGCCAAAATATAACATCACTTTTTAGAAGAAGCAGACCCCATTTGTTTTGTTTGTTTGCTTCATGTATAAAATAAATGCAGTTGTGTAAAGCAAAAGACACATATAGTCACCTCAAGAAACACAGTGAGTTGAGAGATTTCCAAATAGAAAGCCACTCAGAAGCTGAGTCAAGAAACAGAGAGTACAATAAAAATATATATATTTATAGTAGAAAACAAAATCAGAAAAATCCCCATCTTGAAGGTTGCCCTCATAATATTGAGAAATTTATAACAGTCTACTTGCTGTAATCCACAATTCTTTGGCAATATTTTCATATATTCTAGAGAAATCATTGAGATCTGCTGTGCATACAATTCTATTTCAGCTCCTTCTCAACTGGCTGAATTTCTCCCTCTTATTTCTGAATTTGGTTATAGTATTAACAAAAAGCATAGCTAAAGCCAAATAATGTTCTGGCCTGGGGATAAAGCATACAAACTGCAAATAAATATATTTAATAATATATTAGTATTTTACATCAGAAGTACGTGTTAAAATATTACTGCACTGCCCCTTTGAAAAAGAGTTAGTTTTGTTACTTTATTTACCTATTAGGTTTTATTGCAGGCTTTTATTTATACATTAGATTTTATTTATACATTTATTGTCATAATGTATTCTGACAATTCTGTAGTGAGAGTGTATTCTGTTGTCACTTAGGACTGTAGAGTGTAGTTAAATTCTTAGATAATGGAATAAAACTGCTTGGAAAAACATACGTTTAAGTCAAGTATGGTTTGTCCACTTTGGTTTAGAAGTGACTTTGCCTCAAAAGAAAACAGTGCAATTCTATGAAAGAGTAATGATTTTTTAAAATGATAAAAGGAGTTGAACACATTGCTTTTACAGTTTAGAGAGTGTGACAGGCCATGAGAAAAATCAAAGGCTGGACAGCAGTCATTCTCCTGCAGAAAATGCAGAGAGGTGAGCGGAGAGTGGGATTCAGAAAAGTGCCTTCCTCTGGGCCTTGGGAAAGGACTGTAGTACTACCAAAGTACTTCATTTCTTCTTTTCAGATACCAGGCCTCCCTGTGGCAGCATCCAATACCATCATGAAACATTTCCAAGGAGGGAATTGTTGTCTAACTCCTCAGTGAACTTTAACATTCTAGCAGGTTGCCAAGGAGAAAGAAAGTATGGCATTGGGTACTTGTATCACCATCTCCGTATCTACTTTGTACTCTAGTTCTTTTCTTCATTGTATGCCCATGAGGTTTATATTTGGACTCTTGGTCCTGGTCTTTGGGTCTCTCAAATAATGCAAGAATGAAGTCATTACCCTTGGTCCTTTAGTCTGTTTTCACTCTTCAAACCTGATTTACAAAGTGTGACGACTGAGTCCCCGTCTCAGTCTTATGAAATGTCATTTTTAGCATATAAAAATTCTGTTCCTTACTCTAAATATTTTTTCACCCAGAATTAAGCTCTTACTCTAAAATTTAACAACTGTGCAATATTAATGAACTCATAAAGCATATATGTATTACTTACTGACAAGCTATAATGACTATATTAGAATAAGTTGAAATTAGTTTAAAAATAAATTTATTTTGCAATGAATATATAAATGCAACACGCATGACTGAGTTTTCTCATAATTTTTGATTTACAGGCATGGAAATTCTTTTGAAAGACTATTGAGAAAGGGGTGATAAAAGGATCAGGAAATGAACTTCTGAAGTTTACTTTGGAGGAGTTCTGTTTATGAAACCATATTCAGATTATCAGTCTTTTGAAAAATATCACCAGATTTAAAGTAAATTGGCCTGGTTAAAAGAAAAAAAAGATCATCGATAATTAAAATTATAACGTAATTTGAAAATGTATCAAGTAGTTTATATTCGAGATATATTTGACTTATTCTGGCTCACTGTCTTGGCCATTGGGATTCTGATGTAGAAGGAGTGATGCAGGTATTTTTCAGCCTAAAAAATATGACATGGTTGTGTTATATTTGCAAAAACTTGTTTTTAGATATACACCTGATTGAAGCCTGATTAATCTCTACTATGGGTAGAAGATCTTGAGAAACATTTCACAATTGAATGTAGCATGGAGGAAGACATTTGAAGCTATTTAAAATATTTAAAATATCTGTAGTACATTCCATAGTCATTAGTTACTGGGAAAGCAAAGCCACTCATATACAGCTATAGAGAAATCATTCCATGTCTTGCTTCGATGTCACATGCACAGTGTAGACGTGAAGAGGAAGCAGAGATCTCCCATGGAGGATTCATGACAGGGCAACACATTAGCAAAAGTGGGAGAGCTATAGCTTGGATGCTCCTAGTAGTGTTTGTTGAGATTCCTTGTGCTGATCAAGAGGAAAATAAACTGATGGATAAAGCAAAAGCAAAATCTAGAAGCTGATAGAAAAAATACAAAATGGCCATGTTCTATTGCTTCAGCTAAGCCTGTCAGAATGACATATGTCAGGTGGCACAGATGAAGCATATCATGGTGTTCTTCAAAAAGCAGCTATCCGAGTGTATAACATGATGCACTGGGAAAACTTGACCACCTTAAATTGTGAAATAGGAACTAGGCTATTCCTTTCTTTGCCAAAATGTGATAGCCCTTTTTTGGGGAGTTCAATCTTTAAGATCTCTCTCCTTTCTCACACCTACTTGGAGGATGGCCAAATTTTTTGCCTCTGATTCCTCTGTGGACCAAGTAGGTAAGGAGAAGACCCATGGTGATGTAAAAATGCTGGAATTTTCAGAGTACATGGGCTCTTCTGATCTGTAGAAGTGGACTCTAGAGTTGTTGGAACAAACATGCATATATTTAGTCTCCTTTTTGATTTGCCTGGCTGTGAAATAGTAGGCTGCCTGATATCTGTTACAGCACTTTGGTCTGCCCTGCTCCACAGAGCATGAACTGAGCAAACATGCTGTAGTCAGAGAATAGTGAAGGCAGTCCCTAGAAGAACAGAAGGTGCTACATCTGGAGATGCTGGGCCAGCTAACAGCAGAACCAACAAAGGAGGTAACCGAGGAGGTGGATCGAAACAAGAGGCAGAGAAGAAGGAATGGGATCATACTTGACTGTGAAAATTCAGTTAAGGGCATAGTCTTGGATTCACAGTTACTGTACAAGAAGTGCATATAGCTGTAAGATAAAAGAAAAATTGCTTGATTGAAGCATGTCAAAGTAAAAGAGGATAAGAAAAGAATTTTTTGATAATGAATTGCTTAAAGAGTGTCAGGAGACCTGATGAGGTATGACTGGCATAATATCACTACGAGGGAGCATTAGTACAACTGAAATGTGCTTGACCAATTTATGAAAAAACACTGGAGAAAAATAAAAGATCTCTCATAAAAGGAATGCTGCTAATCAAGGACTTTTTTTTCTCCTAGAAAAATATAGAAAATTATTTAAAAATTAAATCATTCATACTCATATGTAATTACTGTTCACATTTTGGTATATTTACCGCCTTTATTTTTCAATATATATCTTAGTTTTTTCCTTATGTTCCACTATGTAAATAATTTTATATCCCAAACTTTTCACTTAATATTGTATTATATGTTTTTCCCACATTACTTAAATTATTTGGAAACATCATTTTAAGTGATGCATTATATTACATCATAGGAATGCATAAAATTTACTTAGCTATTATCCTCTTTGTTGATGTCTTACATTATTTCTATTTTATGTTTTTATCATTAATGCCATAATAAACATCATTGCTTATATAACAACTACATTTTAAAATTATTTTGGGAGGTATGACATTAGAATATTTATTGCAAATGCTCTTGGTTTATCTATCAGTTTTCATTCCAGAAGTCTTTCTACAGTGTTTACAGGAAGGCCTATTTCTTTCCTTGCTTAAGCATCTTGAGTATTTAAATTTCAAAGTCTATATTATTTAAGAGAAAATGGTATCTCTTTCTTTTTTAATTAAATTTATTGAGGTAACATTGATTAATAACATAATGTATTTCAGGTATACAATTTTATAATACAACATCTTTATACTCTATTATGTGCTCACCACCACACATCTAGTCTCCATGCATCATCTTATATTTGATCCCCTTTACCCTCTTTGTCCTCCTCCCACTGCCGTTTCCCTCTGGTAACCACTATTCTATTGTCTGTATCTACAAATTGGTTTATTTTATATTCCACATATGAATGAAGTCATGAGGGTCTTGTCCTTTTCCGTCTGACTTATTTCACTTAGCATAATACTCTTAATATCATTCATCTTGTTGCAAATGGCAATATTTTATTTTATGTCTGAATAGTATTCTGTGTATGTGTCTGTGTGAGCGTGTACACCTCACATCTTTATTCTACCATCTAACAAAGGACACTGGATTGTTTCCATATCTTGGCTATTGTAAATAATGCTGCAGTGAACATAGACTCTAGGAATGTATATTTATGAATGAGTGTTTTCAAAAATTTGGGGTAGACAAACAGAAGAGGGATTGCTGGGTCATATGAAAGCTCCATTCTTAATTTTTTGAGGAATCTCCATGTCGGTTTTCATAGTGGCTGTACCAATTTACCTTCCCACCAGCAGCGTATGGGGGTTCTTTTTTCTCTACATCCTCTCCAACAGTTGTTATTTTTTGTCTTGTAGATAATAGGCATTCTAACAGGTATGAGGTGATATCTTATTTTAGATTTGATTTGTATTTCCCTTATAGCTAGTGATGAGCATCTTTTATATATTCATTGTCTATCTGTATATTTTCCTTGGCAAAGTGTTTATTCAGGTCCTCTGCCCATTTTTTTAATTGGATTATTTTGTTTTTTGTTGTTGTTGTTGTTGTGTTGTATTAATTACATGTTTGAATATCAGCCCCTTATCAGAGGCATCATTTTCATATATCTTCTTCCACTCAGTTGGTTACATTTTCGTTTTGTTGATGGGTTTCTTTTGCCATGCAGAAGTTTTTAGTTTGAAATAGTCCCCAAAAGATATCTCCTTTGAAGTGTTTTCTTTGACTACCAGTAAGGTTGAACATTTTTCATATATTTTATTCATATATTCAGCACATATTTATGAGGATCTATTACATCTCAGGTAATGAACCAGGAACTAGGGACATATTAAAAATAAAAGGCCTTCATCTTGTTTAGAAAATGTAGATGTCAGTGGAAAATGAAGCAGGGTAATGAGGTAAAAAAGAATGGAAATGTCCACCTTTTGAAAGACTAGTCAGGGAATATCACTCTGAAAATATGACATCTGAATGAAATATAAATGTAATGAGTGGACAAGCTGTGGGAATATCTGGGGGCAAAACTGGCCATGCAGGAAGATCAGTAGGACAGTGGCTTTGAGGCAGCACATGCCTAGTATATCTGAGCAGTTATGAGGACAGAGTAGCAGGTATGGAGTGAGGGATGTGAATAATGGTAGGAAATGACTTTAGAGGAGTAGCTGGGCACAGGTTGGTGTAGGCCATGCTAAGGACTGAGAATTTTATGGAAAAGTCTATTTTCCCCCCACTAATCTGCAGAGCTTCCTGTTTAAGAGTCCATGTTTATGTGTGGGTGTCTTTATGGATGCAACTGTTCTACTTCCCTGTTTGTCTATTCCTGTATTAATACCACATTGTCTTAATTATTTTTGCTTTAAAATAAATCTTGATATTTGGTATTACAAATATTCCCATTTTTTTTTTCTTCAAGGATATCTGGAAGACATTGCACTTTCACATAAATTTTAGAAATTCATCAATCTCAGAAACTATAATAACAAAAACAATTTGTTAGATTTTAGTTGGTAATAAATTGAAACTATAAATTAGTTTGGGAAAAAGAGAAATTTTTAAAATAGTCTTTTAATCCATAAATATAATACATCTCACAGTTAATTAAGGTCTTCTTTAATGTTTCTTAGTAAAGTTTTATGTTTGCTCGCAGAAGTCTTACATATGTTTTGCCATATTTATTACTAAATATATTTTATACCATTATAAGTGTTATCTCTTCACATTTATTTATTGTATATAGAAATAACATTTATTTTTGTAAATTCATTTTGAATCTAGCAGCATCAATAAAACTCTCTTATTAAATAGAAAAAATTATTTGTAGATTTTGGAAATCTTACATATACAATCACATTATCCATAAATAATGAGGCTATTGTTTCTTCTTATCTAATCCTTAGACCATTTATTTATTTATTTATTTATTTATTTATTTTTATTCCATTACTGGACTGGATAGGACCTCCAGTATGATATACTCATCTTGTACATTCGAGGGAAATATTTTTAGTATTTAATCATCGAGTATGAGATATCTGTATCTATCTCTCTCTCTCTATATATAGATGTATATATTTTTTAAATACATACCTTTTATCAGATTAAGAGATTAAGGAACTGGCTCCGTTCTCAGTTTCATGAGGTTTTTTTTCCTTTAAATAGTGTATTCACTATAATTTTGAATTTTGCCACTTTATCACATCTATTGAGATGATAATGTAATTTTCTCTTCAATCAAATAGTTAATTGATTTCCTAATATTTAAAGACCTTGTCTTTTTCTCAGTCTATTTGGTTATGATGTATTATGCTTTTTCTGTATTGTTGAACTTCATTTCATATTTTTTGTTTTTAAAATTTTTTGCATTTATGTTCATAAATGAAAATGGAAAATAACTTTACTTTCTCATTTTTTCCTTGTTGGATTTTGATATCAATGTTAAGATGGTCTTGTAAAACGAGTCGAGAATATTATCACATTTTTTGTTTTCTGATAGATATGTAACTCAGGACATTTTTTTATTCATTAAGTTTTGGAAAAATTTTTAGAGACCAAAGATTTCTTTGTAAAAAGGTTTATTTAAAACAAAAATGAAACTAATGATTCTGTTTCTTTATTGGTTACAGAATAATTCAAGATCTTTCTCTCTCTTCCCACCCTCTCTCTCTTGAGTTTTAGTAAGCTACCTTTTTAAAGAAAACTATCAATTTAATTTAAAATTCCAAATTCATTTCCATAAAGTTTAAAAAAATTCTATGTCATTTAATATCTGTAGTATCAAGGATGATAATCCCTTTTACGTTCCTGATATTGGTTTGTCGTTTTTTCATGATCACTACTCCTCCCCAACTTATTTATATTATAATTATTTTTAACCACTTTCTATTCCTTTCTATTATATATTTGTCTTCTATTTATTTCCTTCTGTTATAAGCAGCATTTTCTTTATTCTATGTTCTCTGAAGTTATTCTACTGTTCTTTTATTTACCTTCTTGAGATTAATACTTAACTCAAGTTTCAGACTTTGTCTCTCAGTACTGCTTCATCCTTATCCAAATTCAGTTTAAAAATGTTTTCTGTTTATTATACTTTATTTTTGACTTACGTCTTACTTGTGAACAGTTTTCTTAGTTTCTAAATATGTAGAGATTTTCTAGCTATCTGTGTGATTTAAGTCCTTTGGAATTTGCTGACTTTTGCTTTATAGCTGAATATTGTCAGTTGTCAATTTAAAAAACTTTCACTTGTGCTTATAGTTAATGTTTATTCTGCAATATTCTAACTATATTCAATAGGTCAATTATGTTTGCTATTTTTGTTCCTATTATGTCTTTTTTCTCCCTCTTCTTCTCATATGTTACTGAGAATGTGTTAAAAATCCCCACTGTGATTATAGATTTGTCTATTTCTTTGTAGGTCTGTCAGTTTTAACCTTTACATATTTTGAGGTTCTGTCATTAGGAATAAATAAATTTATAATTGTTATATCTTCCTGATGAATTGAACCTTTAATAATTATTAATAAAGGCACATTCGTTCTTTTCATCCAGTTTATTAATCTTTGTTATTTAACTGGAACATTTAGGCAATTTATATTGTTTTAATTACTGATATATTTGGAATTAAGTCTGGTATCTTATTTTGTGTTTCCCAGTTGTGTGTCTATTGTCATTTCATTGCTTTCCTACTTGTAGGTTGATTACATATCATTTCACTTTTTTTCTGCTTACTAATTTAGGTGTTATACACTCAGTTTTTATTATTTTAGCAGTTTTCCTAAATTTATAACATGCATCCTTATCAGATTCAAAGATAGATCTATTTATCCTCCTCCTGGATAATGCATGGACCATTTTATCTAGAGTTTCCATCTCTTGGAGGTCCCAGCTTAATGCAGGGTGGATATTATTTGACACTCACAACCTTGGGCAGACTCTAAGCCATTATCTCTGCCTTTGTAATTTGAAGCTGTCTAACTACAGCCCAAGTTTTGCCCTCAGGGCAAAAGCAGCATACCGCCTCTGGGTTTGTGCTTCCTCCCAAAATTTGGCTGGACAGTTCTCTGCTATCTGGGTAGTTCTTAAAAACTTTTAAGGTCTATTTAAAAATGCATTATTTAGTGATTTTAGTTGACTTTAAGAGAAAAGTTGGTACAAATAATGTATCCCATTTGAATGGAAAAGGAAGACTAATTTTTAAAAATAAATATATTAAAGGTAGTAACCTTCTACTAGATTTGTGGCAACTTTAAAAATTTTTATTTAACTTTTTATTTGAAGATGCTACCTTTCCACATGTGTTTAGAATGGTTAGTCCACCCTGTGAGCAGATTAATATTTATTTACATTTTCTTCTAATTTACTATAATTTATTTTTTAATACTAGCTCTTTAATTCACCTGTATTCTTTGATATGAAGCATGTCCTGAGGAATGAAATTGATTATTTTTCCCAAATAGCCCTAAAATGTTAGCAGAATACTTGATTGAAATTAATTTCCAATATTCTAGTAACTTGTAATACCGCCTTAATTTTATGTATTAGTTTCTTTGATATAAGTCCATACTTGTGTTAGTAGCATGGTAACTTAATTGTTACACTCTTATAGCATATTTTAATTTCTCTAAAGCCAGTTTTATTACTCTTTTCCTAAAAATCAGTATGAGTACTTTAATAATGCAACTTCAAAATATTAATTCCATAAAATGATGAGTATTTTTATTTCACAATTATAAAAAATAATGCCCTTGGCTCATTTATGTTAATGTTAACAGAAAGTGAAAACATTACAACACCTTTCATTGCCTATAATTTAGGGTGTATTATCAGCTTATTGCTGTAAATATTGTTGCCCTAAGGCAGGCTGGAGGCACATGTTGAAGCATATACATTTTATTTATAAAACGAATACATTTTACTCATTTGTTTAGAGTATCCTAAAATAAAAGCATGAAGAAATAAGATCCATAATTTTTAAACTATTTGGATGTGTGAAAACAGAAAAAAATATTGGTTAGATAAATGCAAATATTTTAGATAAATTATTTATGCAATTACAAACACTAGTAAAGAAGACTCCTGTCATCTAATTGTAAGTTCAACAACATCCTGGATTCTGGTTATTTTCAGTGAGAGTGATGTACCACTCAGAGAACATATTTATTTTGTAACTGTCAGTAAAAGAGTATTAAGGGAAGAAAGTCTAATATAGATAATTTTAAAAATCATTGACTTTTGACAGGCAGTTAATTAAGAAATTTGTCAATGTTCATGTGATTAAAGAACATACATTCTTTTTATTCAGGCTGACCATTCTGAAAAAATAATAATCTTTTTTAGATATATTAAAACATAGCATAGAACCTGTTCATAATCATCTTTAATTCAAGAGCAATGAATTTCATTTTGCTTCAGATATTCTCTGATCAAAAAAGGGTCCTAGGAAAATTATGACAGGTGTGTAGGCAAGCTTATATCATCATTAAAAAAAAAAATTCCATTAGGTTATTTGTCTGCATTTAGTCTCATTTTTTTTTTTTCAATCAATTGAAAAGCTCTGTTAGGAAAGTCAGAAATCCTTTTCTTGATATTAAATTTCTGTTCAGAATTTTTAAGAGTCGTTTAAAGAGAGGCTTCTGTACTGACTCTGCAGTCAATGCATTGTGGTTTTTTGTGGCAAAACGAGACTCATCTGTGGAAGAATTTTTCTTCAAGGTTCAGTGTATTCATTATTTGTAACAATCAGAATTTCTAAGAAAATGTTTATAACATAATGTTTAGGCAAAGAGTATGTATAAAAGAATAAGATACCTAAACTGTTGTCTTGTAGATCAAAGGCATATTTATTGTTATTGTGAAGCTTACTACTGTTTGTGCCACTTTAACAATTCTACAAATGCATGTTACTGGTTATATATTATGATGTGTAGAGACTAATAGTTTTAAAGTGCCAGTTAAAAAACATTCCAAAAAAATAATTCTTGAGAAATCGAAATCTTTATTTTTTCATCTCAGATAAGAACTCATTTTGAGGAAATATTTTATGTGCTGTGCCATGTAGTTGCATATTTAAAGTAATCAAGAACCGAAACAGATACAGGATGGAAGGAACTCGGACATCAAGTGAAAAATATAACCACAATTTTTAATTACTCACTTTTTAATAACACAGAATCTTTTTGAAATCAAATTGCTTCTTTTGAACAATATCATTTTAACTCTTCTGAAATGCTTTTGTCAGGAAAACTTGTTCTTAATTCATTTTTTAAGAGATCTCAATGACCTAGTGCAGTTTAGAAAGGACCAGTATACAAATCTATTCTTATAGACTTCTTCCCAGAAGCCCTCGGTTTATTTTATCATCCACTCCTCTTGATGTTGTATTCTTTTATACCTTCTTTTCGGGCTAGCATTATGGACATCTGCCGCTTCTCTGGAGGGTGTCAGTCTCTCAGATAGCCATAATGTAAGGTGAATCATCTCCTGTAGGTCATAAAAAGGCAATTTTGAAGTAGTGAAACCAAGGTGATGTTGAAAGAAATCCTATAAGGGATCATAAAATAATGAACAAAGATTGAGAATTGAGATTTGGGCCACAGAATCTGTGTCTTTGAACTTACCAAACATAGCCTATAAGAATTTATTAAAAAACAAAATAAATGGCATGGAAAGGCCCGGTCTGAGTTGACTTGATATGGAACTGTAGAAAGGATACATTCATATTGTAATATTTTAAATGGAAAAGAACTGTACATGATAGTAGTTCATCAAAAAGGTGTATTTGAAAATCTAACACTTTGATATTAAAAGAGATACATAGTCGGAACACGAATACAATTCCTTAGAAACTTATACTGTTCCATACCTGATTTTAAAATATTAGGATGAAGAGTAAAAATTATATGTACTCTTGTGCATTGAAAGTCATGAAATTCCATGTACTACCATGGTATCTTTGAGCCTCATAAAGCCCCAAAAGCCTAGCAATGAGTTTTCTGCTCTCATCAGGCCTGCCCCTCACCCAGTAAAAAAACCTCCACCTGGCTAGCTCTCCTATCGACTTGATCAGCTGCACCCCACTTGGACCTACTGGATTCCTTCCCCGCTAACCAGCAAAATTACTCAAAAAGCCAATCCTCTCCTCCGGTCGGAACCAATAGTCACCGTACCCTCTTGCCACTACAAAGCCAGCCTCCGACAGCCCCTGCTGTTAAACTCTGCTCTTTAGTACAGTCCCCCTGTGGCCTTGCATAGCATGCTGTATCCTCCTCCCCCAGATATGAGTGTATGTGACATATACACTGCTGTTGATATTGTCTGTCTAGGGTCAGGTATTGTGCATTAGGCCATCTCAGACCTTTTAACACCTGAGATTTCTCTTTCACCAACAAGGTGTGTGGGAAGTGATCAGAATAACAGGTAGACATAAACTTTGTTGTTTCTCTTATCCTTTTCCAAATGCATGCCACCAGTCCTTTCAGCTTTAACCAAGGTCAGATCAGGAATTAGCCTCTTAGGAAGCTTTTGTTTGTTGCCAGTTTTTGCAATGATTTGTGGTAAGTTCTCTCAATGCGCTGCAACGTGCTGTTCTTTCTCTGCCTGTTAAAGATAGTTCATTAAGCTCTAATTCAACAGTCTTATAAAAAAGAACAATAGAGATATAACAGTTAAAGAAACCATAATGCTTTTTATAATTATTCCTTGAATCCAGTCCAGACCGGACTGGTTAGAAATCGGTTTCTAAGAAGAAGGATTACTTAAAAAAATAATTTTTATGAACTCTTGTTAGTATGCATGGAACAGAACTTTATGACACTGTATGAAGGAAATAAATCATCCTAATATGTTTACCAAAGCTTATAGTTACCAGTGACAATGAGAATGGGAGTTAAGTCCATAGATTAGGGCATGCAAACTCAAATAATGACAGGGGCCAGGCAGGTAATTAAATGGGTGAAGCAGGGTGGATGATGATATAATTTTAAATGAAGGCAACTAATTAAAATGTTTTAAAAATACTATATAAGCCAAACAAAACACATCTGTGGACCACATGTCTGAGGGCAACCCTAAAGTAACTTTTGAAAGCCTACTAATTCTTCAAGGCCTGCATTATGTGCCTGCCTTTCCAAGAATCCTATTATAGCAGAGACAGCCCACACTGATCCTGACCTTTCTGGAACTTTTATTGAACTTGTAATTAAATTATAAGTATAGCACCTTTGCTCTCTCACTGTTTCCTCAATGGGGCTTTTATGCCTCATGACACCGAAGGTCCTTGTGAACAGAGACCCCATATTATGTTTCTCTCATTCTCCCATACTGGCAGCACTTTATACTCAGTCAATAATAATAATGATAAAAATAATAATAGTTGTAACTAACATTTATAAAGCTCTTTCCACGAATGTGATACATTTCTGTTAGCTTTTACATATATTAATTAATCCTCACAGCAACCTTGTGAGGGAGGTACCACCATCATCCCATTTTACTGACCGAAATGAGACACAGAGGAGTTAAGTGACCGGTCAGTGTCACACAGCTGGTGAGGAGTGGAGCCAATAAATTTGGCTCGTCTGTTTTCATAGTATGTTCACTTAGCCACCATGCTGCAACTGTTAATTAATTCAATATAATTTATTTTAGTCAAGAGTTCAAAACTTTTTGTACAAAAAGTGTTAGTGAGTCCTAAGGTGGTAGGCTAAAACACTATTCTGTTTTATTTGCATTCCTATTCTCTTTTGGTCTTTTGTCCATTTTTGATGCCTAGTAGGAAATGGAATAGTAGAGTTAACATAGCATAGTTATGCTCATAAGATTTCAAAATAGCCAGGTAATTTGTTCAAACTCTATTCAAATTTAAGTGTTAAATTCACCAGTCTGGTAGTTTTGTGTCTGCATTTGGCAGTTTAGCAGATAAGCAGGAAATATTGAATAGTTTCATGAGAAGAATTTAGGAGGAAAGAGGAAAACCGTTGGCGATGAGGAAATTGCTCTTTCTGCAATTGGCTGCTGTAACGAACAGGGAAATGGTCTCAGTTTTGTGACTGTGGGTATATTAATCTTTGAAACCTGCTTCATTAGTGTTTCTTCTCTACATGGAAAAAAACTATGTGTTGGGCTACTTCTGTGTTCATTCAGGATTACAAAAATATCTGATAATCATTTATGAGAGCAAGTTGCCCTGAGATTGTATTACTAATTGTGACTATTCTTTGTTTACATAAAAATAGAGCTCATTTTGTAATACACAAACAACAAGTGTATCTTCCTTCTCTAAATTTAAGATGAAAATTTGCCCTTCACACTCACTTGTGTATTTTCTGGTATGTTCTGATACCACTTGAGAATTGCTTAGTTCTATGCTACCGAGAAAAGTCTTAGCAGTTTGATTTTTAGTGCTAGGATATATGCACTTGTAGGAAGCTATGGAAAAGAACAAAGGGAGACTCCTTCATCTTACCTATCGCATTTCCCGTCCTGGCTAGGATAACTTCAAATGTGTCTGCACAATTGCATGGGCTCATGGCCTTTGGATACAGCTTTTTGACATTACTGTGGGCACGATGTGGCTACTTTGATATTTGTCCTTAAAGCTTCTCATTGATGCTCAGGCTGGGACCCAACCTCACCCCACCATATACCTGCACCTAACATTTGTCACCACCATCATTTCAGCCCTTCTGCTAGCAATCAAAGTTTGTTGATCTTAAGTCCCATTCCTTTAGGATCCTGCATTCTTTTATATGATAATGGGCGTTAATGGGCTAATTTGATAGACTAATCTCTGATAATGTTACTTAAGTAAAAGTCTATTTTAGCCTAGTTAAAATGCATAGCACCTTTAGAAGGTCTTTAAGGAGTGACAAGAAAATTAGAGATTTCTGACAGACCAACCAAGAATAGATATTTTGGTGAGTGAGGCCTTTTATAATTCTACAACTTTTGCCAGCTAAAGAGAGCAGCTCCCTAGAACTCTTAAATGTGCATTGACTTATGTAAGAGTGAAATGGTCATTGTGCCATACACGTACTCCCCTACCACGTACACTCTTTGAACCTCTCTCACCTCTGCAGGGTACATAAACATTAACACACTTGAGCACTTACTGAAAGCATAGCAACGGAAAGATATGAATTCAATTTGTGTAACTAAAATGTATAGAAAATTTTATCTAATTTTATTTGACATTTAAAAATTTAGTTTGTGATGGTTGCCAGATAGGAGGGGGGTTGTGGGGGTTGAGTGAAAAAGGTGAAGGGATCAAGATGTACAAATTGATAGTTACAAAATAGTCATGGGATGTAAAGTACAGTATAGGGAATATGGTCAATAATATTGCAATAACTATGTATGTTGCCAAGTGGTTATTAGACTTATCAGGGGAATCACTTTGTAAATTATATAAATGTCTAATCCTTAGGCTGTACACCTGAAACTAATATAATATTGAATGTCAATAGTAATTGAAAAATAAAAATGAAAAAAGTCCTACATCAAATTAAAAAAATTAATTTGATATAATCTGATGATGCTCGAGAACTTTCAACAACAAATTGTTTCACCGTTGAGGAATGTTTAAATATATTTTGTTATGCCCAGCAGTGTATGTTATATTATACAATTATTTAAATAGTTACAAAATAAGGTTAAGTGAAAAAATTCTGTAATATATATGTACATATAAATGTGAGTGTGTGCATACATGTACACACACATACATATAATTATAAAATCATACATATTCAATATAAGACAGGAATTCTATAAAATGATACCTGAGCAATGTTTATGTGTCTGTGGATGCTTTTAATGTTCAGTTTCAGAGTTCTTTGAATTATGGACAATGGATTATTTTTAAAGTGTTTGATTGACGTCCGTGATGATAATGAAATAAAAAAATCTATATGCGCCCTGATAACATCAACCCTGGGATTGCTGCCACATCAAGAGGCAGACAGGCCTCCAGTACTGCTTCTCCTCATCTATAAGGTATATTACGACTACATGGCCCTGACAAGCAAGACCAACTGTTTCTGTATTCTGATGGGAGAAGGAAAAGGATGACCAGTGCCTCACAAAGCAGGAAAATCAGTAGTCACCCTGAGTTTGAGAGACAGACTTCGAAATTTCGTTAAGCCAAGGTGGCTGAAATTTTTAAGGCAGAATACTGATGAGGAGAGAACTACACACAAAATGAGAGATGCACAGAAAGGGCACTTTGGAGCTATGCTCAGGGCCCTCTGGGCTTCAGATGATACTAATAAATGCATGCATCTGAGGAAACTATTTGAAGCCAAGGAAGAAACTACTAGAAAGAGAAGACAGAACAATCCAGAAAACTCACACAAGACCGGAAGAGTTTGTGTTATTTTAGACAGCATGGAGAAACTTTGTAATGCACAGGGCATCAGAGTACTCAGAAAGCTGCTTGGTTGTGGGGCTAAGCTGATCCTAGACTAAAAGATATTCTGGTTCCACCTAACAAAACTTGAAATAAAGCCTGGAAATGGTTAAACTGTATATCAGTAACTTAATTGCACGTCGGAACAAAGCTCAAGGATGTTTAAAGGAATATAAAAATATCCAACACTCATTAAGGTAAAACTTGCAAAGTTTGGCATTTCATCTAAAATTACTAGTCAGGCAAAGAAGGAAGAAAATGCAACCTATAATGATAAAAATCAATAGAGACAGAAATGTCACAGATGGTAGAATTTATAGAGGAAGAAATTAAGAGTTATTATAGATAGATTCCATACATTCAAGAAGGTAGAAGAAAAAATGAACATATTAAGAAGATATATAGAATATATGGAAAAGGCCCTACTTAAACTTTTAGAGATTAAAAAAATATATATAGTGTCTGAAATGAAAAGTACAGTTAATCAGATTGCTAGTAGATTAATTGCAAATTAGACATCACAGAAAAATGAACAGGAAGTCGTGATTGTAGAAACTATCCAAACTGAAATATATAGTTTAAAAAAAGGACCAAAAAGTGAACCATAGTAGCTCTGAGGTGACTTCAAGTATCCTAATATATGTGTAATAGGGAATGCCCAAAAGAGAGAAGGGAAGTACAGTGACACTATTTGAAAAATTATGGCTCGAGAGAATGAGAAAACTGAGAAAATATTTGCAAAGGACAAATCTGATAAAGGACTGCTATTCAAACTATATAAAGAAGTTTTAAAACTCAGCTATACGAAAAATAAAAAATGGGCAAAAGATCTGAACAGATACCTCACCGAAGAAGATAGGCAGATGGCGAGTAAGCATGTGAAAAGGTGTTCAACATCATGTCAGAGGGGAATTGATAATTAAAACAGCAATGAGATATCACAATACACCGACTAGAAAAGCCAAGATCTAAAACACTGGCAACACCAAATGCTGGCAAGTATATATGGTAATAAACTCTTACTCATTGCTGGTGGGAATGAAAATGGTACAGTCACTTTAAAAGACAGATTGGCAGTTTCTTACCAAACCACATATACTCTTAATATATGATCCAGCAGTGGCATTCCTATATATTTACCCAACTCAACTGAAAACTTGTTTCCACACAAAAACCTGCACATGGATTTTTATAGCAGCTTGACTTATAATTATCCCAAACTGGAAACATCCAAGATGTCCTTCAGAAGGTGAATGGATAAGTAAACTGTGGTACATCTAGACAATGGAATATTATTCAGCACTAAAAACAAATGAGCAATCAAGCTAAGAGAAGACATGGAGGAAACTTAGATTCATATTACTAATTGAAAGAAGCTAATCTGAAAAGGCTAAGTACTGTACGATTCCAGCTCTATGGTATTCTGTAATAGGCAAAACTATGGAGTCAGTAAAAAGATTAATGGTTGCCAGAGATTGTGGGGGAGGGTGAGATAAATAGGTAGAGCACACAGGATCTTCAGAGCAGTGAAACTTCTGTGTGATACTACAGTGGTAGATGCATGTCATTATGTATTTATCAAAACTCATAGCACATATGAGATTGAACTCCAAACTGTGGACTTTGGATGCAAGTGATGTGTCAGTTTAGAGTCACTGATTGTAATAAGTGTACCACTTTGGTATGGAATGTTGTGTGGGGACAGGGTTATGTGGAAAAATTCTGTGCTTTCCACTTAATTTTGCTATGAACTTAAAACTTCCCCCCCAAAAAAAAAAAGTTTATTAATTAAAAAAAAATAGTGGCCAGAATTTTTCTAAATTTGATAAAATCGATAAATTCAGAGGTCCAAGAAATTCAACAAGGTCTAAAAAAAAAAAAAGTATCCAACCAAAACTGCACCGTGAAAATCCCAATGAACTTTTTTATAACCAGTAATAGGGAGAAAATCTTAAAAGCTCTTAAAAAAAAGATACATTATGTAGAAGCACAAAGATAAGAATAAGAGCAGACTTTTTCTCAGCAGTAATGGAAGCCAGAAAAAAGTGGAGCAACACCTTCAAAGTATTGAAAGAAACAAAAACCTGTCAACCTAGAATTCTAAGCTCAGTGAAAGTATCTTTCAAAGAAAGATAAAATAAAGCCTCTTTGAGACATACAAAAGCTGAAAGAATTCATCACTGGCAGACTTGTACTCTAAGAAATGATAAAGGAAGTTCTTTGGAGAGAAGAAAAATGTTACCAGATACAAATCTGAGTATACACAAAGGAAGGAAGAACACTGGAAATAGTAAAATGGTACAAGAGTCCTGTGTTTTTCTTTTATCTTAAAAATCTTTTAAAAATAGAATTGAGCGTTTAAAACTAACAAAGCTGAATTGTGGAGTTTATATGTAGAAGTAAAACAAATGACTATAACATAACAAAGTCTGGGAGAGGGGAAATGTAAATATACTGTGGTAAAGCTCTTTTAGTTAATGTGAAGTAGGTTAACACTAATCGAAGATATACTATGTTAAGTTAAAGAGGTATTCTAAAATTCTCAATGCAACACTAAAAACCAAAAGCAAACAAACATACAAAAACCACTCCACAAAACTTGTAGATCATCAATAAAGGAGATAAATTGGAATCATAAAAATACGTCATTCAAAAGAAGGTTGACAAGAAGAGCAAAAAATAATTGGGGCAAATAGAAAATAACAAGCAAGATAGTAGAGTCAAACACAAGCATATCAGTAACTACATAATATGTATATAACCTAATACTCCAATT
The DNA here is from genome assembly GCF_902729225.1 of Pteropus medius. Taxonomy (NCBI): domain Eukaryota; kingdom Metazoa; phylum Chordata; class Mammalia; order Chiroptera; family Pteropodidae; genus Pteropus; species Pteropus medius. Next base: position 12,094,288 of record NW_024352785.1, on the reverse strand, counting down.
AAAAGGCAGAATCATATGTTAGATTTGGAAAGCAAGTACCCAATATAAACTGCCTACTAGACACACATTTTAAGTATAAAGACACTAATAGGTTAAAAGTAAAAAGAAAAAAATGAAACAAGACATGCTAACGTTAATCAACAAAAAGTGAGTGGTTTGGGTTTGGCTGAGATATGTTAAATTGGACACGAAATGCATGAACTATAGGAATAAAACTAAATAGAACTTTTTCGAAATTAAAATTTCTTTAAAAGACTCTTTCACAGAAATGGCAAGTCATTGACTGAGAAAAATATTCTTACAATATGTATTTGACAAAGGTTTTATATTTATACTACATAAGGAATTCTTATAATTCAACATTAATAAGACAAACAACCCAATTTAAAAATAGCCAAAGATTTGAACAGACACTTTACTAAAGAAGATATATGGATATTATATTTGTACTTTACAAGTTGCTCAATATCAATAGTCCTTTATGGAAATTTAAATTAAAACCACAAAGAACTACTCATATGTTACCTCTAGAATCACTAATATTAAAACAGTAATTATTTCAAGAGCGGGTGAGGTTTTGGAAGAACTGGAACTCTCATAAAACCTGGTAGGAATGTAAAGTGGTAAACCACTCTGGAAAACAGTTTGCCAATTTTTTCAAAAGCAAAACATACACCTATCAAATGACCCAGACATTCCACTCCTAAGCATTTATCCAAGAGAAATGAAAGCATTTTTCTACTTAAAGACATATAAATGTTCATAGCAGCTTTATTTGTAATTGCTAAAAACTGGAAACAACACAAATATCTATCAAGAGGTGAATAGATAAATGCTTTGCAGTATAGCCATATAATAGAAATCTAATCAACGATAAAAAAGAGAATAAACTTTTAAAACACACAGCGATATGGATGAATCTCAGCGTAATTATGCTGTGTGAAAGAAGCCAGATGCCTCTCTACAAAAATGAGTACATATTGTATGATTCTATTTATATGATATTTTAGAGAATGAAAAATTATATGACATAAAGCAGATCAATGGTTGCTTGGGAGAAGGAGTCATGGAATTTTGGGAGAAATGTCTAACAAAGGAGGGCAAAGAAATGGGGTGATATGTTCATCATCTTAAGTGTGGTGATGATCTCATGAATGTATACATGTGTCAAAACTAATCAAATTGTAGTCTTTAAATATGTGTAATTTTTTATGTCAGTTTTACCTTAGTAAAGCTATACATTTTTTGAAGATGCTAGATGAGATGTTTTTATAGAATGGGGAGGGCCTCCCAGAATATGGTTACCTGAATGCAAAGTATAGTTCTTTGGAAGCTACTTCTGCACAGGGTCAGGGTTTCCAAGTTTATAGCAAGGTGACACCTAGTGATAGAGCTTCCTTTTAAGAAATACTCAGAGTCTGACTTGTCGGGGCAGTTTATTGTACTATTTAGTTTAATATGCTTTACATCCCATTGCACTGCAATGTTGATCAATGGAAAGGAGAAAAGGGGAGTATTTAGGTTAAACAGCAAGGTAGTACAATACAGCTAGTAGACACTGGCTTTGATAGTCAATGGCCTTAGATTGTAAACAGATAATAAAAATGTGTGGGAAGTGATCTGGACTAAAAATCATTAAGAGTGGTTTTCTGGAGCCGCATCTAAAAATTAACTTCATCTTTGAATATCTGAATATGTTCATATGCAGTCACAATATATTGGTTGACATTAAGGTGAAGCTATGTACAAATATTTTTTATTTGAAATAGATTGATTTTGTTTAAATGTTTCAACAGAAATTGAGTTTTAAATGTCAATGTAATAATATGTCACCATAACCTGTATTAAAGTGTTCAAAGAAATATAATGTTCCTGTTACATAACTTGAAAAAGATGGTGAGGGGAGAGGTACCCTTTATTGCTTATTCGACTTTATTGGTAGAACCAAACTTAAGGAGAGACAACCTGAATTCAACAAGTCAGACTTTTATAGTATTGTTTGTTGTGTTATTATTGCATGTGTCTAGAATCTTCAGAGTCCTACGTTAACTTCTCCCAAAAGGAAATGGATAAAGGGCCCCCTAAAAAATGGTGGAAAAAAGAAAAGCGACAAATCATATAATAAAAATTACTGTGGTTATTGTTGTTATCAAAACATGAAAATAGAAGTCAATAAGTTTAGAACATTCTTCAAGGCTGTAGGAAATGTTTTCAACTGCCCTAAATATACTATGTAAATAGAGAATATGTTATAGTTCATTTTGTTCTATGGCATTATAAAAATTACAAATTTTTACTTATCAGGAAAAGCTTACCATAATAGGAACCTTAAATATTTTAGACATATTCTATCTTTGTACTATATGTTTCATGCTGTGGGCTGTGGATTTATGGCAACTGAAAGCAGATGCTTCTGTATAAGATGCAATTCGTTTATATTGATTTTATTAATTTTGGTATGTGATGAAGTATTTGTTTTTAATAGAGAAAAACAGATTGAGATTACTTGAGTAAGACTCTCATTACTTATAATTTTTTTGAACATTCTCTGTTAAATTTTATGACATATACCAAAAGTCCAGAAATCATTTATTAGGGATCCACATCCTCTGTGCACATCTATACAGTGATCTTATATAGTTGAGATCCACATTGTGGATGTCAAATGATGTGATCAGAGATTATCATTATAAAAATGTTCCCCAATTGAAGTTAACTATATCTAACTCAGTGGAATTTTACCAAGCAATTTGTCAAAAAATTTCTTCGTGATAGGAAATCTTTAAAATACATTAGTAGTTATGAAAATATATTAGAATAATGGTGAATTCATGGGAAAACTGACTATAACAAAATTACATTTTAAGGTACAAAATGTAATGTGTTTCATGGGATGAAACTCTCATCCTGCCCACATGATATTAGTCCAAATTGTCTCAGTATGTAGGTGGGTACAGTATTAAATAGGCTAGCTTCGAAACAACAAATTGTATTTGTGTCCTAATTATTTATCATTTCCTTGTTTATCTTCAGAAAAAATGGCTAATTGAACAATATATTCACATGGGATATTGCAGAAGATTTTAATGAGGCAGAAAAATGTCAGCATTTCAATTGGTGATAGGTTTGACGCAGAGCAGTTGGAAGTTATGAATTGCCAATTAAGAGAACGTTGGTAATCTGATTAATCTATATTGCTTGTCCAGGATTTATCTGAGTTTGGCAGCCATAAATTTGGAAATAGAATAATGACCAGGGATTCTCATGTGTTGTGTAGTATATTTGTACAAAAAATTCCAATTACATGTTTTAAAGACTGAACTAACATAAAACTCACCAGTTAAAGGTGAATCTTTATAATTTTGTAACTTTAAGTAGTAAAACTCACTATTTTGATTTACTGAATTTTTTCCTCTCTGCACAATAAAAGGTGAAGAGGAAAATTAAAATTACTACTTAACCAGTTGATTTGATCAATGTAGACAGTTTAAATAGTTAATCCAGGTCTCAAAACATTGTTTTCCCCAAAAGAATTGTGTGGTTTGTACAAGTAAGACTGTATCATTGTGAAATAGCTTATTAAATTTGTATTGTTTGAACCTTATTTCACCAATTGACTACTTAACATCTGATTATGTAGAGTCTACATGGGGAAAAAATTGCTCACTGAAGAACTCAGAGAAAATTGTGTAAAGAATTTTTTGACATGAAATTTTTTATAAAAAAAATTTTCCTCAATGGAGAATAAGGGCCTCTGAAATCGTGCATGTACACTTTTGCTTCTGTCATGGGTCTTCAAGGAAATAGCTCTTAATGTTGTAGTTAAAATCATGCATCTTTGATCTTTTTAGTTTTGGATGATAACTTATTTGCTTTCTGTATAAAAGTCTGGCCTTAGTTTACCAGAAGTTATAGTTAGAAGGTATAGAAGACTATTTGGTGGAAAAGTACATTATTCATAATATTTAAAAGACAATTCTGATCAGCTAAATTACCCTGATTAAAATGCCCAAAATCTGACATTAAAATTTTGTTCTCCACATGGAAATTATTTGTCCTTGGACCTTGATCCACTTGTTACAAAAGAATATTATAAAAAAAGATAACAATTATCTATGATGCTTTGTCACAGTGTCCATTTTTCTCACTGAGGGAATGGCCAGTGTCATCTGAGAACAAAAAGCTCTCTTATTTACTAATGATGCCTGTATTTTCCTTTTTGTAGTTTTTCTCCTATATATGTGGCATCTCATATTTTTTTATGCTTCTATGCTAATCTGCTGTGAGAAAGAATAGTAATCACATCTAATTAGAAAAGATTAAAATGCTATGACTCACAGAAATAATGAAAGTTGATTATGTTTTATACAAGGCATAAATCCCAAACCTACATTTTACACTCGAAATTAGTTTACAACCTGATCAGCAACATAATAACTGTGTTGTGAATGTTCATCATGGTGCTTATTTTGCTATATGCACTCCCCACACTCCCTAAGTCTCAGCCTTGTCATGAAGGACTCCTCTTCCTTTCAGCAAAAACAAAAGGCCAGTTTGATTTTTTTAAACCTTAATTTATAATGTTTTGATTTTATTTATCTTAATATGTTAAGTCCTAGTAACATGTGAGAAATATAACTGGATAATATGTATGGTTATAAAAGAACTTACAAAAAATTCTTAGTTTTCCCTTTTAACAAGCTCTAGGACCAAAACACTATTTTCAGTTTTAAGATTTTCTAGGTTAAGAAAGACAAAATGCAGTCTAGAAGTGATCATTTTCTTTTAAACAATGAGGACTTCTTTTTCATCACGGTCTCAGCGTGAATGTTCATTTCAGTTATCGTCCAGTACACAAAGATCCCTCTTGAATGCACGCACTGTAGTCTAACATATGCACTTTTATAGTGGTGCAGAGGGAGACATTACCACAAATAGATTTGTGCCATAAACACATATGGGCATAAGAGATTGTCTAGGATGGAAAGGGAAAAAGAAGCCAACATATAAACTTCAAAAGGATTGAGTTGCAATTCTAGAATGCAAGAAATTCTCATTTATCTACCCACCTGTATGACATAAAAATCATAACTTTCTGAAATATAATGTGTTAAAATGTTTTTTTAAGTCCTATGATAAGATAATTCCGATAACACATGGACATAGCATGAATATTGCCCCATTCATCTGAGTCAGATACCCTCTTTGGGAGATAAACTGCTTTTACTCTACAGGTGGGTATATGTGACCTGCAGCCATATTATGTGTAACTAAATCTGTGGTCACGGTAACTATGAGAATGAACAAGATTAGACACGATGAAGTGTATTTATATGATGAGACAATTTTTCTGTGATCTCTCCTCAGAGTACAATGAAGAAAAAAAAGTTATTGAAACTTCTACTAACGACTTTGCAGGCAAAAATAAAATAGGAAGCATGGAAAAGAAATGTACAAAGTTACTTTAGGGAGAAAAGAATCAGTAAATATTACTCCATTCTGAATAAGAGAAGGAAAATATAGTGCCTTCTAGATACCGAGAGTGTTTTTAAAAGGAGCAATTCTTTTATTGTAATATTTGTATGCTTACCTCTTCTTTGATTGCTTCTTTTGCATGGTGGCATTTTATTGGAAACATACATATTATAAAATGAGAGTGGTATTTCAAAATGGATTCTGTGAAGGTTAGAATATAGAAATAAAATTCTATGTTGGAAACAAATGAATAAATATTTGCTCTCAAATACTATCTCATGTAAAAGTAGAGTTAGAGTTCAAGTTGTTCCTATGGCATGTATTTATTTTCTTGGACCTCTCTCAATTTCTTTCCTTTAATGTAAATTTTATGGTCAATCGTTATAATCATACCTTCTCGAACATCCTTGATCCCCTTGAACTTCTCTTGCTTAATCAGACTCATTTAGCAAAACTACAATCCAGGCAAAATACAACTCTCACCCTGCTCTGTACCTGCACCTATATAGATGAATGTGTCTAGAGAAAACACAAAACCAACAATGAAGCACAGCTACTGCCCTCTCCAATGACCACAAACCTCAGATGCTCATGTCTGGTCCAGCACTTTTCCAACTGTCCTTCACAATTGTTATATCTTCTCCTCTCTTCTCAAACTTCCAAATTCTATCCCCCTTTCTAGATGATGTCCTTGCTTCCTATTTTTCTGAGAAAATTGAAATAATCAGGAGATATCTCACAACTTACCAGCACCATGCACTGCCTTTTTTCTTTTCATAAGGTTAACTGTCTGAATTATTTTGTAAAGCATGTTCCTTAAAATTGTGCACAAAATCTATCCCGATTCACCTACTCAAGAACATTGCACCAATACTTGCCTTCTCCTACGTCATAAATTCTCCCCTCTCTATGAGATCATTCCTATAAGAATACACTAATCCTGTAATTTTGCCAATATTAAAAAATCTCCATTTTCCCCATCAGTTGATACCTCATTTCTTTGCTCCCTTTTGGAGCAAAATTTCTTAAACAGGCTGTCTATACCAGTAGTCTACAATTCCACTGCTCCCCTTCTTCCTTCAGTCCATTCCAGTTGGACTCTCATCCCCAAAACTCCATAAAAAATTGCTTTTGAAAAGATCACCAGGGACCACACACTGAAAAGTTCAATAATTATTTCTCAGTCCTTTCTAACTTGACTTAGCAGCATTTGACAAAATGGATCTTTCCTCTTTGATACACTTTTCTTACTTAGTTTCAAGGGTAACACATAATCTTGGTTTTGCTCCTAAAACACTCTTTTTGTTAGTCTCCTTTAATGGTTGTAATATGTATTTTCTTTGCTTTTTAAGAATATCTAATACTAGCATACTTTATTGAATTCATTTGTTCTATTTTTTGTTGGATTCTTTAGAGTCTTCTTTATATAGTATCATGTCTGCAAACAGTAAAGTTTACATAATATAATTAGATTTGGGTAGTGTGGTGTTTCTAGCATATTTGCACCATATCCTGTTAATAGATCCCATGTTTTCCCCCTTGCTTTCCCCCTTGCTTTTAAAATTATATGTTTTAATTGATTAGATAAAGCATTGCTTTAACCATCTTTATTTGATTTGTGAACCTTTTTGTTTCATGATCTTTGGAATAGCTTCCTAGTGGTGTAGGTGGAGGCTACCACTACTTCATAGTGATTTCTCCCTTGCAGAAAAAAAAAAAAAAATGAAAAAGAACCAAACTTCTGCACAATCTTTTATTATTGGAATGCTTTTGGGTACAGAGTCCTTTATCCTGTGCTCTTATCTGTAACTCATTCCCTTGATGATCTCATTCATTCTTATGACTTTAAAACCACCTACATATTCTCATGCCTCCCAAATACATAGCTCTAGTTCAGATCTCTTTAATGAACTTTACGCCTTTCTATTATACATCTCACTGTCTAGTAAATATCTCAAACTCTGGATGTCCAAAACTGAACTAATTATTCTCCAAATACTGTTTTGACCTATGGGCTTTTCCATCTCAAACTTGATGACAACTCTGTCTTTTCAATTGCTTGTGCTTAAAACCTCAGAGCCACTGTTCTCTCTTGTCTCTTTCTTATAACTCACATCCACTCACCATCGCACTCTCATCATCCAGATCTATGCCATTAGCCCTTCCAACCTGGATTACTCCAATAGTGCATGGCCTGGCATCCTTGATTTTATACCACCCACCCCCATAGTCTATTTTCAACATAGTAACCAGAGGTATTTTTAAGAATATAAAACAGATTATAACCCTGCTCACAATTCTAAAGTGATATTCTATTTTATTGAGAATAAAGTCAGTCCTTTCAATTAATTGTATGCTTCTGCATGATTTGGCATCTGGACCATAATCTTTCTGATCCCCAATACTCTCCTCTTCTTTTCTCACTGTAAGGTGTTTTTTTTTTTGTTTGTTTGTTTGTTTTTTTAATGAATCCTCAAACATACTAGGGTTTTTGTGCTGGGTTTTCCTCTGTCTGGGATGCTCTTCTTTCCAGATATCTATGTGGCAAGTCTCTCATCTTTATCAAGTCATTGGCTTAAAAGCTACCTTTTCAATGACATCTATCCAGAGCATTCTATTTTAAATTATAAATTTTTCTTTACCCTGACACTCCCAATCTCCTCCTGCTGTGCTTTTTCCATTACTGGGATCAAAATATATCATTTACACATTTTGTCTCTTTTTTATTGTCTGTCTTACTTCCCTCTCCTGGAATATAGTTTCTCAAGGAAAGGGATATTTGTCTGTTTTGTTCACCTAAATCAGAAGTCTTCACACTTTAATATTCAACAGAACACCTGGAAGTTTCATTAAGTTACACATTTCTGGACTCTACTACGAGAGTTTTCTGATTCTAAAGTATGTCGTAGGATCTAAGAATTTACATATTTATCAGGTTCTTGAATGAGACTAATGTTGTTGCTGGTCCAGGGACCACACCTTGAGAGCAACTGACCTAAAAAATTTCTGGCACATGGTAAGTGCTTAATAAATAGCCGTTAAATGAGTGAATAAAGTTATATCCCATTTTAATTTGTATTTCTGAGTACTTTTGGGATTGAATACTTTTAATATGCAAATTGCTATTTTTCTTTTCTTTTGTAAATTTCTTATTCGTTGTTCATTATCACCGTTATTCAGAAGTTTATTAATTTTATTTATTGCAAATATTAACTTTTATCTGCCACATATTTCTTATTTTGGCTTCTGCCATTTAATATTGTTTATACATTTTTATAATGGCAAATTTAAATTTATGTCATCAAAATTATTAAGAGCCATGTATAAATTTTGACTTTACATGTTGATTTAGAAAGCCTTTCCTCATCCTAAAATTGGATACATCATATTCATTGACATTTTCTTTTATTTTCTTTATGCCTTCTCACTTTTTATTTAACTCTTTAATTTCTGTGATATTTCACATATAGTATTTGAAAAGGTCCATTAACCTAGCTTTCTAAATATGAGCCAATAACTAAAGATTTATATTATTGTATCTATATGATAGCTTTTAATATCTAGTAGGGCAATTTATTTTTCTAAAGAATTTGACAATTCATTTTATTTTATTTTTTTAGGAGAAGCTCTGTCAATTTAAAATAAAGTACTGTTGAAAGTTTTACTGGAATTGCTTTAAAGTTATAGTTTAATATGTAGAGCATCATAATACCTATAAATAGTTTCCATATATTATTTTCTCATTCCATTGCTTTAGCCAGAAATTTCAACATTTGTTAATATAATACCGGTGTTAGTGGCCATCTTCTTTGAAGTTAATTATTTGCTTAAGGATATTATTCATTTGTATGTTATTCAAGTACATACCCATTATTAGTTTACAGAGATATTTAAACTCAGAAATAAAGTTGATATTTTTATCAATTATACTTTAAATTGATAAGGCTTTATACTTGGGAGATATGAGGAAATTGCTATGTCTGAATGTTTGTATCCTCCCATTTATATGTTCAAATCTTACCCCCAAAGATGATAATATTAATAGGTGAATCCTACATACTGGGACACAGAAATAACCTCAACAAATATGAGAGGGTTGAAATCATACCAACTAAATTCTCTGATCATAATGCTTTGAAACTAGAGATCAACTTCAGAAAGAAATCAGGAAGAATCACAGATATATGGAGACTAAATAACATGCTACTGAAGAATAACTGGGTCAGGGAAGAAATAAAAACAGAGATCAAGAGATACATAGAAATGAATGATAATGATAGGACATATTAAAACTTGTGGGACACGGCAAAAGCGGTCATAAGAAGAAAGTTTATATCATTGCAGGCCTATCTCCAAAAACAAGAACAAGTCCAAATAAACAACCTAACACTTTATTTTAAAAAACTAGAAAAGGAAGAACAAATGGAGCCTAAAATTAGCAGAAGGAAAGAAATGATCAAAATGAATGAAATAAATGAAATTGAAAATAAACAACAACAAAAAACAATAGAAAAAATACAACAAGGAGCTGGTTCTTTGAGAAGGTTAATAAAATTGACAAACCCCTGGTTAGACTCACTAAGGAAAAAAGAGAAAAGACACAAACAAAATTAGGAATGAAAGAGGGGAAATTATGACTGACATCACAGAAATACAAAGGATCATACAAGAATACTATGAAAAAGTATATAAGAACAAATTTAATAACCTAGAAGAAATGAACCAGTACTTAGAAAAATACAACCTTCCTAGACTGAATCAAGAAGAACCGGAAAATCTAAATAGACCCATCAGCAGTATGGAAATTGAAACAATCATCAAAAACCTACCAAAAAGTAGAAGTCTAGGACCAGATAGCTTCACCAGTGAATTCTACCAAACATTCAAAGAAGATTTAATACCTATTCTCCTCAAACACTTTCAAAAAATCAAAGAGGAGGCAACACTTCCCAACTCATTTTATGAGGCCAATATTACTCTGATACCACAACCTGGTAAAGATAACAGAAAGATCAATATCTCTCATGAACACAAATGCGAAAATTCTAAATAAGATACTAGCAAACCAAATATAGCAATATGTTAAAAAGATTATGCATCATGATCAAGTGGGCTTCATCCCAGGGGCACAGGGATGGTTCAACATATGCAAATCGGTTAATGTGATATACTACATAAACAAATTAAAAAATAAGAATCATGATCATATCAATAGATGCAGAAAAAGCCTTCAACAAGATGCAGCATCCATTTATGATCAAAACACTTCACGAAATTGGTATAGAAGGAAAGTACCTTAACATAATAAAGGCCATATATGACAAACCCTCAGCCAACATTATACTGAATGGTGAAAAACTAAAAACCCTCCCTCTAAGATCAGGAACAAGGTAAGGCTATCCATTATCGCCACTCTTATTCAAAATAGCATTGGAGGTCCTAGCAAGTGCAATGAGACAGGAGAAAAAAGATATAAAAGGCATCCAAATAGGAAACGAAGAAGTCAAACTGTTACTATTTGCGGATGACTTGATTCTCTATATAGAAAACCCTAAAGATTCTACAAGAACACTAGTAGGAACAATAAGCAAATACAGTAAAGTCTCTGGATACAAAATCAACGTTCAACAATCCATAGTGTTCCTATATTCTAATAATGAAACGTCAGACAAAGAAGCGGAAAAAATAATTCCCTTTGCAATTGCAACAAAAAGAATAAAATACCTAGGCACAAATTTAACAAAACATAAGAAGGACTAATATAATGAAAACTATGACTCTATTAAAAGAAATCAAAGAAGATACAAAGAAATGGAAAGATATTCCATGTTCTTGGATTGGAAGAATCAACATAGTTAAAATGACCGTATTACCTAAAGCATTATGCAGATTTAATGCAATCCCCATCAAAATCCTATCAGCATTTTTTAAAGAAATAGAACAAAAAATCATCAGATTCGTATGGAAGCACAAAAGACCCTGAATTGCCAAAGCCATTCTGAGAAAAAAGAATGAGGCTGAAGGCATCACTCTGCTCGACTTCAAATTATATTACAAAGCAACAGTAATCAAAATGGCATGGTATTGGCAGCAAAACAGATACACGGAACAGTGGAACAGAATCGAGAGTCCAGAAGTAAACCTATATTTATATGGGCAAATAATTTTCGACAAAAAACCCAAAAACATACAGTGGAGAAAGGAAAGCCTCTTCAATAAATGGTGCTGGGAAAATTGGAAGTCCACCTGCAAAAGAATCAAACTAGACTTTTGTTTAGTTTCAAATACTGCCATTTTTGACAACCTGGATGGACCTCGAGATAATCACACCAAGTAAAATAAACCAGACAGAAAAAGTTGAAAATCACATGATATCACTTATATGTGGGATATAAACCTGAAAGCAACAAATGAACAGGACAAATAGAGACTCAAGGACATGGACAATGAACTAGTGGTTACCAGAGGGTAGGGAGTAGGGGAGGAGGGAAGAGGTTGACAGGGTAAAGGGAGTCAAATACAGGAGGATTGAGGGAGGGTGAAGTGGGTAAAGGGGATCAAATATACGGTAGCTGAAGGAAACTGGACTCGGTGGTAATCACACAACAGAATATATAGATGTCAAATTATAATGTACACTTGAAAATTATGTAATTGTATTAACCAATCTTACCCCGATAAACTTAAAAAAAAAAATAGATGAGTCCTTTGGGAGGTGATTAGGTCATGAGGGTGGGGCTCTCATGAATGAGGTTAATGCTCTTACAGAAGAGATACCGCAGAGCTCCCTACCCCTTCCACCATGTAAGGATACGATGAAAAGTCTATAACCCAGAAGAAAGTCCTCAACTCACCATAGTAGCACCCTGATCTAAGACTTCCAGCCCTCAGAACTGTGGGAAGTACATTTTTGGTGTTTATAAACTCCCTAATTTGTGGTATTTTGTTATAGCAGCCAACAGACTAACATAGGAATGAATGTACTAAAAGAACTAGCAGAAGCGATAGTATAGGAAATTATTTTCTACATTGTTCAAAAGTGAAAATGAAAACAAATGGTGGACTTACAGCTTTGTAATTGAGATTAAAGTATGAGCCAGGTGCACGTGCATGCATGGCGCATGCACACACAAACACACACACACACAAACACATACACACACTGCATTTAAGTTATGACAGATGAAAAGGACTACAGACAGAAAAATCGCACTATTGATCTTTCACTGTATCTTGAAGAATGTTCTAATTTATATTCTTGGGAATATTTTTAAACTTTTAAGAAGTATATTTATAAATATTTCTGTGATTCCTCTGCATCTAGTTCTTCCTGTATTCTATGGTAAATAATAAATAATACATTAAATAGTTGATGCTTAAACAGTTCTACTAATGTATTTTGTTAGACCTTTTACCGTAAAAATATGAATGAACGAATATAGAACAACAACAAAAATTTCAATATTCTCATGACATTCTGAAGTTCTTTTAATATTAAATTTTCTCCCTTTGTGTTAAAGCCTGCTTTACTTCCTGTTAGGAATTCTGCAGGAGTTTATTCTCAATTGTAGAAAATTATCTTACTGAAATATTTTTTACCTTCAGGTCTAAATGCATCTCTTAAGCAGGTAAATGAATAACTAAAACTCCTATGTTAATATTCAAGTAATTTTTTCTGCCTCAGTCTCTTTTTGATGTGCCATTTAGCTTCTTTCAGTGACATCTAATTTGCTTTCATTTGAATTAAACAGTTGGGATATTTTTTGGTATAAATTTTGTATTAAATTTATGCATCATTTCTTTATTATCTTCTTTAGAACTCTGTACTATCAGCATTACTGCATTGCAAGTTCCAAACATGACTCTTACTATAGCCAAATCTTCATATCATGTTGTCCTTTTCTGGAATTCTGTGAATAAAAAATTACTAATCGTATTCTCTCTCTGGCTAGTAATTAGTACTAAGTAGTAAGCCATAGTAAGTAGGCAAAAGAGAATCCTAAACTTCACATATCACTTTAGCCTCCATATTATTAATCCTCATTATTTATCACAAAATGTTAATAAGTTGACATGTGTATCCTATGTGAAGGAATTAATAATACTTAGAAATTTGTATTCCCATTTAGCTAAAATGTTGATAAGTTGATGGCAGTTTTGAAATGTCATTGCTGCCAAGAGGGGAAATTTTTTCAAAGAACTTTGATAAGAAACATTGCTTACACCTGTTATTCAATGGGCACAGCTTCAAAACCTAAGTACCCCCAAGGGCTTTGCTCATTATTTAATTTCCCAGATGCTACTCATAGAGTGCCCAGGGCACAGAACACACTATAACAACTCTCTCTTTCCTGAAATAATTACTTTATGAAGACATCGAGGGGTACTGAGTCCAATGAGATGCTAAAATACAAGGAGGGTCCCAAGTTCAAAGGTGGGCTGGTTTCAACATGGGGAATGTGCCATTTATGAGTGAAAACTGGTCGATCTAATAAATCCAATTGTTTCTCCTTGAAAAAAGATTCAGAAAAATTGGTGGACAAAGATGAGGGCTTTTTGAGAGCTCTTATACAGAGTGTCCTTACATTCAAGTAATGGGAAAAACAAGTGAGAGCCATGGAAACATCTACTGCTGCAAAGCCATATTGTTTCTTTTGTTTTGTTAATTGATACTGCAAACTATGTAGTTTGTTCAGGTTTAATGCTAACATCTCTTTATAAACTACTGCGGTAGCCTCTTCTATGCTTCCCCTTTCATCTCTGTGTTGTCCATTTCCCACACACATAGACCTAGCATTCTATTTTTTTTTCTTTTTAAAGTCTGTCTGATCACTGTTACCTTAAACTCTATGGAATTTAAGGCTGTTATCCTGGCCTACAAGGCCCCAAAGGGTCTACCTCCTTCTGACTTCTATGACTTTATCTTGTAGCTCTCCAAGCCTTGCTCATTATCATCTAACTATCCTGGCCTCTTAGCTTTTTCTCCAAGAATTTAAAAATGTTTCTACCTTAGATTTGTTTTTTCTCTCCCAGAAATGTCCTTTTCCAAAAAAAAAAAAAAAAAATTCAAATTATTATTTTTTAGGGGGGTGATTCTTCATAATTCAAGCCTCAGATCAAATACCATTTTCTGTTATATATGCCTTTCTATCTACCTATTTTAAATTAGCCTCTCCTATTCACTCTCATAATATTTTATATTCTGTATATCTTTTACAAGTAACAGGAATTATAGTTTTATTTACTTGTTTTATTTTTCATTTTAAGTTTCTCTCACCAAAATGTTTACTGCATGTGAACAAAGTACATGTCTTTTGTTCAAGGCAGTACCCTAGCATTAGGGATAGTGCTTGACACACAGAAGACACTCAGTGAGTGTTTACTGAATGTGCGATTGATTAACTTAATTATGAATAAATAAACCTAGTGATCTTTAGTAGCCACATTCTGTGAGTAGAGTAGAATTTTCTATATTCCAGTCAGTAACTCTGATATGCCCTAGATCTCACTTGTTTAAAACAGTCCAAGTTCATTTCTTGGTTTATATTAAGAAAATCTTACAGAAAACCAAAATAAATTGTTTATTTATATTTTCATTCAAAACAAATTCATGATTAAACATCATAAGGAATATAAAGATCCTTCCCTTTGTCTCTATAGTTAATTGTTAAGGGCTCTTAGAAATATCTTAAAGAATAGGATTAACAATGCGGATCAAAGGTCAATGTGGGGATGAGAGGATAGTTCCAGGAAGATAATACAGGAAAGGGAAAGACAAAGTGTTTTCAGAATTAAGGGTGCATTTTGGAGATTTTGGGAATCTGAGGATGACTGACCTTAGAATGACTGTGGAGTGGTGACGAGTTTAGAAAGATGGAGAGGAAGTAATCTGGAGAGACTATTACAACCAACCATCAGTTTGGTGTCCAATTTTATAACAAATACGAAGCTACAAAACCGTGATAGCCAGGTCAGACATGGAGGTATGGTTGAGAAGTACAGAGCAGTGGTAAAACTTGGTAGAATATTATAGGGTAGTTCTCTGAACAGTTGAGGGGAATGGTGCTGAACTGGACAAAGTATAGCATTTGGGTTTGTCAGGGGAGGTCGCTGAGGGGACAAGACCATTGATGGATCTGCGAGCTAGATCTGGGCAATTTGAGGCTTCTTACTCCCTCCTCTGTCCTTGGAATGTGTGTGTTCCACCTACTAGTTTCATGTTTGTAGCCCTTTTCAAGGATCCAGCTTTGAGAGCAATATGCTGTTGAGACCATCTGGATGGTGTATGTGACTGAACCCAGTTAAGGCCTCTATATAAACATTTAAGCTTCTGGCAGGTGGGTGTGGAGATCTACTTGTCTTACTGCACCCAAGATAAACCTCATAAATAATTTCCCCTTGTTTAATAAAATGACTACCTACCATTCTGGGGTGGTTGGCCCCTTTTTTTTGGTCTCATCTTGCCCTCTGTGTTGGAGGACCAGTTTTAGATTTCACCTAGAAAGCTCTCATGATATTTTGAATCAACAGGGTTCAGGCATCTCATTGAGACTGCTTGCTGGCTGTGTGACAATTGTCAAAAGTTGTTTAACCTTTGCAATCCCTAGTTTCCGGGGCAAGATTGCCTATGACTGGTTCCAAATACCACTATTTGTACATTTTAGAGGAGTTATTTTAGAGAAATGCCTGAGATATGAGTAATAAGCTATACTATCATTTTAAATCACTCATGATAGCTGTGTAAAGAAAATATTGACATTGATTGCTGTGTTGTGAATGAGTTGTTGAAGAAATTGGCTGAGATATTAGACCAGATACCTACAGAAAAGCTGAGATGAAGGTGAAAAGAGGTCTTCACAAGAAAAATAAAGTTTGGGTCATGTCATCCACAGTAGCAGATAACAATTTGTCCCTCTGTGCAGAGCTAAGGTAATTAAAAACCCTATTCCTGTCTTGAGTCCTGGAGGGAAGGGGACTTGCTTTGAAAGAGGGTCAGAGAATTCACAGGGCTACCTGACTCTGGAAGCATCGCAGAAACCTCCAGCTGTGTCTCCTTAAATGAAAAATAGGATGAATGATTGCTGTCATTTATGGGGCATTTTAGGATATGCCAGGTAGTCTTCTCAGAACATATGAATTCATTTGTCCTCACAAGAATATTATGATGTAGGTATTGTTACTTATCCCAATTTTTTAGGAGAGAAAACTGATTTATAAAGAGGTTAAATAACTTGTGTAAGGTTACACACTCCATACACATGTTGGAGCTGGAATTCAGTTCCTGGCATTCTTGTTTGTGTGGGCTGCTTGACCACTGTTCTATATTGAGGCCATCCTATTTTCGTAGATCTCAGATTTTAAGAGGCATTAGAAACACTTAGGAACTTTACTAAAATATGGATACATGGGCTCAGTCTCTAGGAACTATATTTTGGCCTAAGTATCCTGGCTTCTCAGGGATTCCAATGAATGTCCCAGTGTAAGGAGCATTGCTTAGGTCTGTGAGTCAAATTACCTTGAAGTGGAACATATTATCTTTCATAAAATAGTAACTATAATGAAGTTCAGTAAGGATAGAATTGAGAAACTAATAGGAGAACTTTCATAAAAACACTTATCAAATCACTGTCTCTCAGATTGGCCAGAAACACCCAGTAAGTAATTATAGTGAAATCCCAGGTCCTCGCCACCACCAACCTGCTAAATAGTATTGATTGCTATAGGAGACAGCATGATTTGGTGGCATATAGTGTTTGAGTAAGAATGATTTTAGTTCAGATGACATGTGTACAGTTTATACTTTGTGATACACTGAATATCACTGAATTTCTCTGGGTCACAATTTCTCCTCGGAAGAGTACAGGTGAAAATTCCTTTGCAGCCTCCGTGAAGATTAAGTGAAGTGGTTCCTCTGAGGCTCTTGCTGGTACACATCACATGTTAGTTGCTTTCCTGTGGAAGTGAGCAGAAATCTCACATGATTTTAAAGTCCAGAGCATTTGTTTTCAATGATAAAATATGCATTAGTTTTTATTCTCCTGCTGTTTAACATCCAGTCATTATACTCTTATAGAAAGAATTTTTGTTGTATAGACTTTAATGGTTATCTCTCAAAGTGCCAGATGGTTCCATCAGCAATTTAAGAAGTTTATGAAATTAATCCCTTCTAAACGTCACATTTAATTCTGTTTCAGTGGCTTCAAACCACAGCTTTTATTTGAATTCTGAGAAAATTAAAGAATGATTTTCCTCATAAACTCCAAAATGCTGTTTTGCTGGCCTCTTTTGAGCAGTGCCCGATACAGCTACAAAAGGATAAACAAGTCGGGCACACGATTTTGCATTCGGCTCCAAGAGATTTTATTTTTCTTCATAATCCTATTGAAACTGAAACATCACATAGAAGAATTGGGTGAGAAAGGTGGGCTTTTTTCCATTGAGTATTGTGTTGTATTCTTTGTTGGACAAGTTTTCATTAGAATTCATCAGCAAGAACTAGAAAGGGGTTAGAAAAGTTCACCTTTCTCCAGTGTCATCCCATCCTGGCTTCATCACAAAAGTCACTTCAATTTCATTTCAATTAGACCAAGGATTTTAGGTCTGCACTATAGTGGCCCAAAAGATATACTCAGATCTAAGGCAGACACTGAGCGCATGCCATTCTGACTCACACAGATCCTCAGTGTGGAAAAATTTTCATCATAAATTATTACATGTTTTCCAAAAAGGGCTTATTTCCCTTTTTATATTTTAAATGGCTTTTGGTCATCATCAGTTCTTGTGTTTATTTAGGAGAAATATTGCTGCTGCTTCTGGATCTGGAGAATAAAGACTGAGTTCCATTTTTAGCTGTATAACTTATTACCTGTGAAACCTTAAGGCAGCCTCCCTTTATGCAATTGTAAAATACCATATAAATCAGTGTTTTCTTAAGAATTGAAATTTTGCTGAATGTGGTACGAATGTTAACTGTTAACTAGATATCTAGAGTCCCAGAATCCTTCCTAGAGAGTGGTAATTTAGCTAAGAAATGACTTGAGTTATGAGCAAATTCTGGGTGATACTTCGGTTTATATTAAACCAGATCAGTCACTGGGGCCGAATGGGTAGGGCATTGAGTAAAAGATCATTTACTGCAATGAATTATATCATCATTATGAGGTGTAATTACAGAACCAGCACTCAGCGGATTGACTATACAATTATATTTTCTTCTTCCTAACCACTGATGAACTCCCCATCGTATTCCCTGAAATGGCTTTTCTGAACCTTCTCATTGAAGCCCATTTCTTCCTGCCTTTTTCTGAACAATCTTTACACTTTAATGAGAAGATAAGATAATCTCAGTTTATGTCCCTCAAAATTTTTCATCTCCATCATACTTCTCTCTGTTTCTCCACCTGTCTCCTGAGGTGAACTCTGTGACCTGTTTCTTGATGCTATCTGCTTTCAATTCTCTGAGACATTTCTTTTTATTTTGCACCTTTAATCAATCAATCAATTTCTCTCTCCAGTTTTTCTCCTTTTGAAATATGCTTATATTTTTCTCTATTTTATAAACATAACAAATAAAAGATGTTTTCCTTTTCCCTAAAATTATTTTTATTGCATTCCTTACTCACTGACTCATTGGAAGAGTAGTCTCCAAGTTCTGGTCCTCTGACTTTCCATCTCCACTTTGTTGACTTGCCACATGCTGACACTTTTACTCCCAGGCCACACTCCCTTTTCATTGATCACAGATGACTTCTTAGGCACAACTTTCTTGTTTAAGTCTTCATCTTCCTCTACTCCCCTCTTTCTCATCCTTCTCTATCAGTAGTTCCAGGACGTTTGAAACTTCCTTGTTTTTAAAACTCTCCCTTCATGCCTTTCATATTGATTTTCTGATATCATTATAAATCTTCATTTCTGTGCTTTACTGGCTTCTTTGTCCTTCTAATGCCTTTCAAATGTTTATCTTTCCATGGATATTTTTCTTCTTTGGCTTATAACAACAAAAGTTTATGTCTCACTCACCTTACATGCCCATCACAGATTAGCTGGAGCTTCTGTTTCTCCTGGCTAGTCATGGACACAAGCTGATAGATGGAGGATCCACCTCAATGCGTACATCCAAAATCTCCAAGGCAAGGGGAAGAGAATGTAGTAAATCATAGAATGGAGGTAAAAGCTTCTACCTAGAAGAGATTCATATCACTTCTGCAAACATTTCACTGGTCAAAATCAGTCATACAAATAAGCCCAACTCTGAGTGTGATCCTGTTATATATCATAAGAAATGTCACTGGAATGTTTAGTCAGTGGCCCTAGTGACTGCCACACAAAACCCAGGCAAATATTATTTCTTCGTAGTGTCCTGTCTACATTAAGTTCTAAGTTTGTTGAAATTAAATTCTGCAAGGGACCTTACTACATAGTACATAGTAGATAGTCACGAAACTTGCTGAATTAAATTGAGGGCACTGTGAATCAATTTTAAAAATTGTGGACATAGATCTAGAAATAAAGTAAAACTCTTTGCTGTAAAATATGTTTCTTTGTGATTTACTCTTATAATGTATCAATGTGACCAGGAAGATGCAAGGAGAAATGAGCATAAAAGATCTAGTGAGCTTTCTTTACTTACCAAAATGACTCAGAGTTATCATGAAATATGCCAATGCTAATATGAGTTGGCTAGGCCTTTCCTGCTTCTATCTTAGGTCCTATCCTTAAAAATGTTCTGGTTCTCTATCTGATCTTAACACTCCCTTGTCAACACTTTTTACTTGGAAAGAATGCTGAAGGCAGGAGAAGGAAGTGACATTCAGCACTATACTTGATTCACTGTCTTTATCAGATTGTGCATGGGTGTTTTCTCATTCTATATTCACTTTCACTCTATTGCTTTTTTTCTGGCCTCCGTTAACTGCCAAGAAAGTATTAGGACATATGTATTATGTACTATATATACATAATCCATATATAGTAATAAGCATATTTCAGTTAGCTTAGTGTTTTTAAAATTGAGGAAATGCCAGGTTATAGTAAACGTCCAAAACCATGTCAAGTTCTTTGTGGAATAAAGTGGGAATATAAGTAAGTCAAATAAATATCTTAGGTCTATAAATGAATATATTATTGAAATAAACTCTGAGCTGCGCCTTAGTGGAAGCTGGGTATGCAGATCAAATGCTTTTTTTATTTTTTTTTAACAAAAAAAATCAAAGATTTGGACAAAAGAATTATAATCAAGGTAGCATGAATAGAGATGCCTCAACAAGAATAAGAAAGATAATTGAGTATCATGAGAGACAAAATTCATTAGATAGTATAGAAACTGGTTCAAAAGACATTTATGCTGATCTGAAGGAGTGTGAGGGAGTTATCTAAACAGAAAAACAACTTTTCCCCCATGATTTAGAGCAGTGCACCAAATTATTAGCCCGAGATGATTCTATGCTTCTCTCTGTCTCCCTCTTATTCAACAACCTATTGGCACTACCTGTGGGCAATTTGTTGTGAAAAATGTCTTACTACTGTTAATAGACTCAACCAAATGACTCTAGTTTGTGAAAAAAAACATACTTATGTATGACTGACACAAGCTTTGCTAAGCTACTAAATAATTCTTTTAGCTTTGGTTCTCCATTAAAAAAAAACCTTCTTTTAGGGAAGATTTCATGAATGGCTTATTCAGTCAAAGAACTGTTTTTTAGTTTACCTGAATAATCAATTAGCTCATCAATATTTAATGATCTTAATAATTATTATATTACATTTTCAGTGATTCATTAAGTAGTGGCTTACAGCCCCCTCCCCCTTTTTTTCAAGGTGAGGCAACCCTTGATTGACCTCACAGATTGCAAGGACTTTGTCAGCTTACAATCCCTTATTTTTTATTTTTTACACCTACCGCACCTGGTCTTCCTAATTATAGCCTTTTTTTTTACATCTGTTTCTGTGTTACCTAAAACTTGGTTTCTCTGTTATTTATCTTAAAGTTAATAATTTAGTCAGTACAATATCTCTAATTTTGATATGCAAATCAGTTTGAATTTCTTTTCAAACACAGTAAGAATGATTTAGATTGAACAGAGAGAAATTTATTTTTTTCTTGAAGTAACTTCTGCAACCATAATTTTTTTCCCGAAGTAACTTCTGCAACCATCTCACCAATTGAATGGCTCCCTATTCAGCAGAATCTTTTATATACAAATATTAATTTGACTGTAAGATTGCAATAGTTTCTAGTTACAAAATTGGGTTCATAAGTTTGCATGTTTTTCTTGCATAGTTTTTTTTTAGCTTGACTTCTGAAAAATTGGCCATTCCTAAAAAGTTCAACTCTTTGATAAATGAACAACTGTATAATTTCTTCTTCCCCTTTGAAGTTAGAAAATTAAAGCAAAATGGAATGATTTGACTGTGAATGATAGCCTCTTGTTTGCTAGTCAAAAATGGAAGGCTCTGAAAATATGCCTCCTTTATTTTTTGCTCATTTTCAAAAAGATGTATCTGATGTCTACCTGTCTACCTATGCTATTGTAAATTGGTGAAGGAAATTTATTTCTAAGCCAAACAAAGCTGTCTGATATTGCTGTTCTAGTATGGACCTGTTCTAAATAGTTTAAATTGACAGGGTCATAAGATCAAAATAAATAAATAAATAAAAGTGAAAAAAAGAGGAATAGATTAAAAATATCTCTCTTCTCTCTTTTTTCTTGTGTGTGTTTATTTCAGCTTGTAGTGAGGAAGTAGGGAGAAATATTGCTTGTTATTATATCGTGCATGGAAAGTCAGTTTTTCTTTTCCAGCCAAATGGGAAGTAAGTCAGTTTGTGTAACTTCACTTAAATTGAAAAAGCTTAACACTGTTTTACATAATACTTTCAGTTCCACCAATTCTTGATGTCACTTTGGATAATATGTTGTTGTACGTAGGTCTCAAAGTGATGCTTGTACCTTTACTTTGGCCTGTGGAAGATTTGGAAGTAGTGGCTTGGTGAGTTAGGCTAAACTTGTTCTCAAAGAAACCACATTGTTAAATATGGTATGTGATAATAAAATTTTTCATATTCTGAGCTATTAGTTTAAAGCTCTGTGAACAAAAATTGGTATACTTTTAGTATTAAAATTATAATTAAAATTTATTTTTGCATTTGGGGTTGTAATTTTACTAGCTTTCAGTATTTTTCAATAAAGAAGCCAACATGTGGATGTTTTAAAAAAAACCTGCCTTCAGGTAGATTGTCTCTAATTGGACTTTCTTATTACACTATCTGTCCTTGGTGGTGTATTGTTTGAGTTCCAAGTATTTCACATGTGCTTCGTTTTGCAAGTAGACCCCGAACTCTACCACTACCCATCCTATGTCTTTTAAGAAATAATTATCTTTTTCAATTGCATTCACATAAACATTTTTGGTACTCAGTACAACCTGATTCTGATTATGTAGCATGCAAAATTCAAGGGATCAAATCACTTGCAATTTGCTTCCCCAAGTTGCTTTCTTAAATCAGCTTTTAAATAGATTTATGTTGCCTGTGGATATAAAGCAGTAGAGTAAAACTAAACCTTCCTGATTTCCAAATCAGCATTTAAAGAGCTATAATTCATATTTAATGAAGAAAAACAGCTAAATAAGCATCCACAAGCATTTAACTAGAGACTTTATGCTCATAAAGTTTTTATCCCTTGCTAAAAACCCCTTTACCATATCTTTTTATTATACTTTGATGCAAAATGCTAAAAGGAAGTTGGATATTGTTAGACTTCTATTAAATTATAAGAGAACAAATATTAGGAATAAATTTCAACTCCGTTAACTAGGACAAGATTGGCAATTTTCCTAACTTGTGCTCAACATTTTAGTTTTCAAAGAGAGAAAATGTTTTATTGCCAACGGCACATGAATATTGAGACCAGATGACGCTGACCTTTTGTGTAAGAATAAAGTACTTTCCATTTCAAGGCTGGGCATCCTGTTTATAAATAGCTACATTGTGGTGAAAACTGACTTTGTTTTACCTGTGAAATTGAGTTTGGCCATTTCCCCTGAAATAAAGATGAGAAATTGAGGGCCACTTGCCTGAAGGCAAAGTATAAAATTGATAGCATAATGTACATGTATCTGGGGCTTTGTTATTGCTCAAGTATGTATGCCTTGAATCTCCACCATTTAAAAGCATCCCATCTCAATGTCAAAGCCCAGATCAGGACTAACTGAAATGAAAGAATATACTGTTTGAGAACTAACTGATTGCCTAAGATGTTTTATTGGTTACAGGTCTCAGTTTTGCTTCACAATGGTGTTATTTTCTAAACCAGATTAATATTAAATAGGAATGATGAGACATGTTTAGCGAGTATGAATAATCAAGTGTGTTATTTTAAATAGACACTGGGACTTCAGCATGTATATTTGGCCAACCATCTACGACTATGGTTATTAAATCAGTGTCTCACATTTCATTTTAGGCAAATAAAATGACACCATTGGCTTCAAGCAAATGATGCAGTTGCCTAATCAGTTTCAAGCTCAAACAAAGACCTACTAATTAATATTAAAGGCATTTATTCATCTTTAACTTATGACTCCAACTTTTTATTAAGTTATTATTTAAGTCTAATCACTTTGAAGAGCAAGAGAAAAACAATTTAAGTATTTATTTGCATTTAATGTTCTGAAATGCACTTGTCTTTCCAGAAAGGATAGCAGGATATATAGCAACACATTTTTTTTCCTTTCTGTCTGTGGCACAGTTTTGATCAATGCCTAAAAGCTAGGTGATCCTTAAGAAATCTTCATATACTTGGGAGTAAAATTTAAACTGAGCACTGACTCAAAGTCTCGTGCTTAAAGTAGGATGACTGTGAATTTCTTCTGCATTAAATGGAGTGCTCTATTGATCTCTGGAATGAAATATAAGTGGTACCCAATGGAATGCTGTTTTAATGCAACAGAGCAAATTCAATGAATTGCTCAGTTCTCCAGGGCCCTTTAGAAAACTACCCAGAGCATGGTTTTAATGGAGAAATGACACAAGGAAATTGAGCACAGGGTCTCACAGTGCTCATCCATTAGGGCCATGACGGCTGAATCATTGCCTTAGGATTATGTAAGACCCTAATAGAAAAGTTTAAGACTGGAGTGGGGTCTGGTACTCAGGCAATGGAATTTTTGTGTAGAATAGCTCACTGCCTCTGAGGGATACCTGCATCTATTGACTTATAGACTGGTTTTTGAGGATAAAACAATCCTGTAAACGTCAGAACCCTTAATAGAAATTACTCTCATACTCTGCCACTGTTGAAAACATACACAACACACTTTAGAGGACAATTAGCTTTGGGCAGTCAGCTTTGGAGTGTCAGGTTAACAATTGTGGGTTGACCTTCTATGTACTTAGTACTCATCATCAGCTTCAGGTGGACACTTCATATGACTGGAATGGATATAATTCTGATAATCTAATATAGGAGTGTATTTAGCTTTTCCATGAAATAATATTTTTAAAACAGCAAGGGTAGTATAAAATCGATTGAATAATAGATGCGTATCTGGGGCATCGATGCTGCTTGAATAGTAATATGCTATATATATGTTGAATCTCATTATGAAAACTGTACATGTTTATAGAAATTTGGAATTTGTATGAAAAGTACAAAGTGAAAACTCTTACAGCTTAAATTATTTCCTATATATTAGAAATACATATTACTATATGTCGATTTCCTTTCCATTTTTACATGTTAATAAATACACTTCTGCTCTACTGTTTTAATTGTTTCATTGCATTCTATATTGATATGACATGATTTATTTAATCAGTTCATCAATTAAAGACTTTTGATCGTTTACAAATTTACAGCATAATAAAAATGGTGTCATATAAACAATGCTTTATAGAAATCTTTGGGCAATCTCTGCTGCTTCCTCGGGATAATTTTTAAGAGTGGAAGTATTATAACAACTGAATTATTCATTATAATGATTTTTGTATACATTGCCAAGTTGCTTTCCATAAAAGTCATACCAATTTTCATTCCCATAAACATATTAGAATTTCTATTTTCTCATACTATAGCCAACACTGAGAATTCCTATTTTAAAAATATTGGCCAATTACTAGACAGGAAATGCTATTTCATTTGTAGATTCATAGATTAGATTATTTAAAATGTTGAATGTTTTTCACATGCATATCAGCAATTTACAAATCTTGTTTGGTTTACTGTCCACTTCTGTCATCTGCCCAAGTCTTTCCTATGGGGTATTTGCTCTGTTCTTATAGATTTAAGACCTCTTTATATATTAATGATATCAACACATCTTTTTGTCATATGCGTTAAATATTTCTTTTATTAGTTTGTGGTTTGGAAAGGAGCATTTTCCAGCAGATTTTGTTTCTATATTTTACTTACAATTTGCAAATGGATAGGCACAGTGTTGCAGCTTTTGAGAAAAGAAGCAAGTAATGTGCTGGATGGGGAAGAATAGTGGAGTGAAGAGAGGTGGCAAGAGACCAGAGTTCATGTTTGTATATTGTGAACTCATATACGAAGGCACAGAATTTACTATATAGTCTCATGTAACCATTTAAGAACCATTAAGAATTTTTTCTCATAAAAAGTAATTTGTGGTGGGACAGATTAACAGACAAGTGATAGGTCAGGTGAAGGTGAATAAGCTATTTCATGTGATTAAGGTGACAATTAGAGAGTCTATTAACTCTTAAGGTCATAAGTTTCCAAATGGTACACTGCTGTGGAAATTTACCAGTGACCATTAAAAGTGGGTGAACTTTCAAATGTTTTTTTAGGTAGATTTACTCAAAGAATCTAGCCAGTGGGGCTGGGGAGACTGTATGGCCTACACACACTCACGTATTGGATGCCATATTCTGGGTTGATAGCATCCATAATGATCAAATTACTTAAGACTGTGCCTTTGGCCACCTGCATTGTCTGTCTGGGAGGCATTTAGGTGTTGTTTTTCTCCAGAGCTCTTCCAACTCTAGCTGAAAATATCTTGTCCCCTCCTGGGAGCCTTATTTATTTCCTTTTTGACTGTCTTATTCAAGGACTTTAGTATTATTAGGGAGATAGATATTGCATGTTCTTCCATGGCAAACAAATTAATTCTAATCAAGAAGATGTCACTTTTTATTCTGTTCAATCAGGGCTAGAATGTCGAACTGACTTCCCTGACAGCTTTCAGGAGCCCATCATTTAAGATAATGGATAAAATGGAACATTTTATTGAAGCAGGGTTCATTTCTTAGCATGGCATGAATACACTTACATCACTCATGTTAGCAATACAAATGTGTGGTCAGGGGGGATATATTAATGCTATATTTCAATATTTTTTATAATTCGTTAGTAAATTTTTATCTTTTCTCACTTCCTCCTTATTTATAAAGATGTGGCAGATTTCTTTTTTGATCACAGCATGTAATCCTGAAAAAACGTCCTGGGGAGCTTTAATATGTACCATACAGGGGTATTTTGAGGATTAAAAATGAGAAAGCTTGGGAAAGTGCTTTGAAAAAAAATTATAAAGCACTTCATAAATGCTAGATACAGAGATGATTATTTGCAAAGTACAACATCTTGAACTTTGCTCCAACTTTTGAAGAGGTCACTATGACTGACAAAGATAGAGTGTATCTATCTTATGAGGGTGAAGATGGAGGATAAAAACTTCAGGACAGGCAAAGCACGCCTGCTAAAATCATTAAGCATGGAGGAAGCCAATTTTTGGGGGAGTGGTGGGCAGGCAGTGGGGTTGCTTTTGCTTAGACACCTGTTTAGATTCTTGATCATCGCATGGAGCCAACAAGTTTTTAAAGTTACCCTATTCATCATGTTGTTGAGTTAGCATAATAAAAAGGAAACAGCCTAAACTGTAAGTCAAGGGAATTGAGTATGAGTCCCAGTCATGCCATGAACTATATCAGCGGCACTGAGAAATCTACTTATTTCCTCAGTTTCTCCATCTAAGAAGGGATGTTTGAGGGTATTGGTACTTACAAAGGTGAATATATATAAAGCGATAGTAATTAAAATGATTTAGATGGTATATGCAACATATTATTTATTATGCTTTTATTTCAATCTATATTATAATAGATATGATTACTATATAAAGCATATAAATTTTTGGATGTTAATGCTAAGTAAAAAAATAAAATGTTTAGTAAATACTACTACCAATGGGATGCAGATATGACAAAAATCATGAAGAAAGGCTATTTGGGAAATGCTGGGCTAGATTATCTTTAATTTCATGTTGAACTTTAATATTTTAGTACGTAATTTCTTAAGGGAGACAAGGTCAGTGGCAACTAGATTACAGTGGTATATATCTGTTCATTTCTATAGGTTTCTGGACTGTATTAGGCCGTAGATGCTTCTCTGTGTGGCATCAGTAATTCTGAAAATTGCAATATGACTTTAGACCACAATGAGTCAAGCTGGCATGAATCTCGATATGCATCAGAGACAGGACAAACAAAAAGAACTGGATCCAATGATAGGCCAGAGCAATGACAAACTTCAAATGCACAGAGTGGTTCATGGACTGCTGACTCCATCAGGTAGGTCACTTTTGTCACATCCTCTCCATTGCATTATCTCTGCAGACAAAGCTGCCCTATATACTGTGTGATTTCAATCATTCGGTGGGTTCTCAAAAGACAAACCATCCAATTCAGGAAAAGGAATATATAAAAGCCGCCATGACCCTTCCTTTGCCTACTTGTGCCGTTTTGTTAGCCAAATATTTTAGAGAACTTTTATTCAAAGAAGAGAATTCTTAAATCTTTTTGGATGCTACTTATAGGAGAATTTTGACCAACCATGCAACTGCTTCAGAATATCCTGAGCATCTGATTGTATTGCTTTATTATTCAGTGATGAGAGAAGCAATAAGACTGCATTGTCTCCTGCTGGATCTGTGACAGAAATGAGAACAGCACCCACTGGGTGGCATCTATTCATCAATAATAATCAAGTATGTAATAGAACTCTTACCAAAAGTAACAAAGGTACTTGTATCCAATACTTTCGGGACATAGAATTGTAATCGAACAATTTTTTCTTTTTTTGCTCTTTCTCTAGGATCTACCAGTCTCACTAGCAGCTATTAATGCTGCAGGTTCTAGTTTAAATGCTCCTTTAATGTTCCTCAGGTGAAACACAGGCAGAACAAAAAGTAAGAGGAAATGCATGTTTTCTCAGAATTAGTACAGCTTTTGCAGAAGGTTGGATTAGTGGTAAGAGGATTTTTGTGGTGCAGAGTTCGGACACTCTGCTTGTGGTAGTCAGATAACCCACTAAACATACAGTGGGATTAGTCATTTCTTCTGGCTTGGAGAAAAGATAGCAAATGTTTCTACTGTCAAGGAAAGCTCTTTTATAAACTGACAAGTTAAATTCACTGCCTTTATCTGTTTGGAACCTGATTGTGCTGGAAAGATGGTGTAGTGTGGTGATTAAGAGGCCAAACTGACTTGCCTTCAAATCTTGTCTCTACTAGTAAGCAGTCATGGAGCCTGGATTAAGTGTATCTCCTTGATGCACTTGTACAATGGGACTAATAAGAGTATATACCTCATAGGTTTGCTGTGAGGATCAAATGAAGTACCGGATGCCACTTTGAAATTTCTTATTTCATCTTCTGTACAGGTTCTCTGCTGATACCTTTTACTTCCTGATTTGGGGGTTTTCTGATGCCTCAGACATGGAGAATCCATGGAACATAATTGGTACCCATCTGTACAACCTGGGAGTGACACATATAATTTTATGCTAAAATATAATTTTATGATCCATTTCAGGTTAATATTTAGTATACGGTATGAGACAAGGGTCAATGTTCTCTTTTTTTGTTTCCCATTCAGATATTGAGTTGATTCAGCATCATTTGTTAAAAGACTTTCTCTTTCTCATTGATATGCCTTGTCACCTTTGTAAAAAATCCACTGGCCATGTATGTGTAGGCCTATTTCCAGACTCCATTGTGTTCTGGTTATCTAAATGTTTATCTTTTACCAGTACCAAGTTGTCTTGATTGCCATAGCTTGTACCAAGTCCAGGAATTGGGTAGGGTAAGGTCTCCAACTTTGTTCTTTTTAAAAATTGCTTTGGTTACTCCAGGACTTTTGCATTCCTATATAAATTTTAGAATCAACTTGCTAATGTCTATAAAAAGTCTTCTCAAATTTTGATCAGATTTACATTTTTAAGAAAAATTCTATGTAGTAAACTTTGTTTCTTTCTTACTGCATTTTAGGTTGTATTCCCTCCTAGAAATCTCCTTTTTCAAAACGAGAAGTACTTTTACCAATGTTTTCTTGAAATTTAATTTTATGTCTTATAACTACATATACATGCGTATCTAGATATATTTCATAAATGGTTTCCTAGTTGTCTCAATGTCATTTATGGAAATACTCTCTTTTTGAGTTGAAATGTACCACCAGCTGAGTTCTTATATATGTATTTATCTTTCTCCATTTCTTAAGCATAGCCTGGTCCTCAAATCTTTTAATGTTTGGAAATAATATGTAATTTATAATATCCATTTCTATATGATGATGTACTTAAAACTGATTGTTTTGTTGCTATTCTGCGTGATGCTACACTCATTGACATCCAGCACATAGTTTTATTCCCTTCTTAGATATGACTATACCTTAAGATTTGTGCATCAATGTGGTATAACTGTTGTTACATCTAAAGTCCAGATAATGACTAGTCATTGTACGCCATGCCTGATCCTAACCGAATCACAAGTGGTGTTTGCAGTTAGCATTTGCTGAAAGGTAAGGAGTGGTTTATGTGGGCATTTTGACTTAGAATATTGGGACATTATTTATGATAGGGAGAGGGAAAACTATATTCTAAGCCCTTATAGTGGTAGGTACCATGCAGATCACTTAAGTGGTTTATTTCATTTAATCCTTACAACAAAGCTATAAAAAGGCAATATTAATACCATTTTACAGATAGCATTACAGGCCAAGAGATGCACATTAAGAAACATGCCTAAGGTCTAAACAAGACCTTAGCTTGGACCGAAATTGGAAAACTATAGTCTTTATAGTATTCCAGCTGTCTTACAGAACATCTAGAACAATTTAAAAAAATTATTACGAAGGAATGAGATTGGAAGAGTTGTGTTTCTTGTTTAATTTTATGAAGTGAATTCATGACAGACCCAGGAAAGAAATTCATTTTTCTGGTTTTTAGTCCTTTATAATTTTTATATTGTCTGTTTTACCAAGGGAATTATGGCATAGACTCCCTGCTGATTTTGAATGCACCTTTATCACTTATTGGATGTGTTATCTTGAAAGTCTATGAAAAAGAGACATAAACAGAATCTACCTCTTGGGGTACCGCAACTAAATACATGCAGAGATCTTGTGCATGTAGTGAGTGCTCAGTAATGAATATATTCTGCTGCTGGTGGTAACCCTAGGATCACTTTCTATCTCTTCTTTTATCAATGACAGATCACAAGAACAAATCAACTGTTACTTTTAAAAACACTGGTATAAATGAATTCTATTTATTAGCTTTCTTATAGAATATTTTTTATATTGTGTACCTTATTTCTCATTTTATCAAGGTTTGCTGGTTACAGTGAGAGGCAGAAAAGAATATTTAGAAACTGTGTTGATACAAAGGAAGGGTATATAGGCATTTTAGAGAATTCCTGAAATGTTGTTTTGTACAAAGCCACCTACCACCTTTATGCCTGAGGCCTATAGTGGGATAAGGAAAGTCTTTGTTTAGAGATTGTGTCCCATATAGTCAGGAGTAGACATATTTAAAGCCACATACCTTAACGACTGCACAGACAATTTGGGAATAGAAAGCCGCTTTGGGATGCTAGTGCAGAGCTCTAGGACAGTTCATGTAGGAAGCAGTAGTACCAAAGAAGACAGATGGGACTCTTCATACATATACTAGGACAAGAGCCAATTTGATCCATATTTTTAAGGAGCTTGGAAAATACTCTAAACTGAGGTTTAGGGGAATTGCTTTTGAATCCTGACCTTGATACTAACTACATTTATCTCTTTGAAAAACCACTTAAACTTGTATTGTCCAAAGTAGTAGCCACTGGTCACATATGAGTATTTAAATTTATATCGATTAAAATGAAATAAAACTTAAAATTCAGTTTCTCTGTTGCATTAGTCACAAGTGCTCATTAGCCACATGTAACCAATGCTGTCCATATTTAACAGTGCAGAATAACATTTCCATCATTGTAGAAAGTTCTACTTGACGGCACTGAAAACCTGGCCTTGCTGTCTACCTGTGTAAAATAAGATAGTGGACTTAACGATCTCTCCTAATCTAATATTTGTGTGAGGACAACTTACACTGGAATAGGTAAGCTCAAGGTGTGTTATACTATAATTTCCAGGGCGATTCTACTAATATCTGGAAGAATTTGATGGTAAGCAGACTGTACCGTCACCAAGAGCCACTGCTTTTTGTCTTTTCCCCCCTTTATTTCCCATTCTTCTCTTCCTCTTTTCCTTCTTTCCCTCTTTTTCTTCCTCTCCACCACCTCCCCTCCTCTCCTCCTCCTTCTTCTTCCTCTTTTTCTTTCAAGGTAAAAGTCATTTGAGTTGAATCATGAAGGTGATACAGCAAATTTCATAGGCAGCAGGTGGCTAGCTTTGTAAAGGTGGCATTATTTGCCACTCTTAACGTGGTGGTAATAGCTGACATAAGCTGGATTATAACTGGTAATAAATAGTTCCTACACCTCAAAAACTTAACACACAGGTTTATTTCTCATGTTAAATACTCACCGAGGCCCGCTGTGGGCTCTGCTTTGCATCATCCTTACTCTTGGGTCTAGGCTCTTAGAGCAAGCAGTTCTTCACTGTAGCAAAGGGAAAAAAGAAGAGGTGATACCCTGGCACTTAAAGCTTCTTCCCAGGAGTGCCACATGTTATTTATGCTCACACTTCCTTGGCCGAGGTGAATTTACAGCCACACATAACCTCAAGGATATAGGGAAGTACAGTGCTACATTATCCCTGAGAAGCAAACTGGAAATATTTGATGGAGGGTATAAATGACCACAATATTCATAGGTTGACATCCAATAAGAATTCTATCTATGGGACCAGTGAGGAAGATCAAACACTTCAAGTGCAGTTTCTGAGTGATACCAGCTACTGTAAATTACAGACTCATACCTATTGTCCTGCAAATTTTTGCTGCACAGAAATGCTTGATCAAACCTGCCAGATCTTCCCCTTTTCCTCTTCCCCTTCAAGAGAAGCTGTAAATATATATTGTCATATGAAGTACCTTTATTTAAAAAATTTTGGCTCATTGTTTATAAACATTGTATGAATGAAAGAATGGACAATACAGCCAAGAGAAGCACCCATTCACAACTACTAAAGTTTGGAATGGAAGGCAGTAAAAGAGATAATAGAAAGACAATGGCCTGGGAGGTAGGAGACCTGAGTGCTAGTCTTAGTGACAAAATAAACTTCCTGTGTGCCATCAAGTGAATCGCTTACCTTCTCTTTCCTCGTCTGTAAAACATAGGTAGATTGTGCAAGATTCCTGACTGGGTGAAGTATTTTAGAATGGTCCCAGCAGTTTTAGGAGCTACCTGAAGTAACAGGCAAAGTTGTTTATCCATCTCCTTGCACCTGATAGCATAAATTAAATGGAAATTGCACCATAATTTCTTTCTCCATTCTTTTAGGAACTGGGGCAGAGGACCAGTGAACTGAGAGAGGGTGATTCAAGTTTCATGGAAATGTGAATAACTCTAGACACAGACCTTACTCGGAGCTGACCTAGGAACATCAAGATCTCTAAAGTCCTTTCTTACAGAAAAATAGTGGCACTGTGTAGAGTATCTTGAAAGATGGGGTACTTAATAAATTTAGAGTTTCAACTTTGGTATTATACAGATTTGGGTTTAAATTGTGCTCTGCTGGTTACTATGTGACCTGATCTCATCACTCATCTTCTGCCTCAGTTTCTTCATCCATAAAATAGGAACGATAAATACAGTAATGGTATTTACTTAGTAAAGGTATTGGGAAGTTTAAATCAGATAATAGATATAAAGTGCTTAATATTAAAAATGTCTCAGTTATTATTGCTACTGTTGTGCCTCAACTTCTTTCTCTGCTCAGCTCCTCCCACATGTGAAGCTTCTGGAATTCTGTGATTCCACAGCTTTCACTGAAATCGTGCTCAATGTGCAACAGAAGAAACTGCTGGGGTTATGACTTCTCAGTTTTTTTTTTTCTAATCAGATCTTATGTAAATGCAGCTTTGTACCTCTGGAATTAGCAATCTAGAAAGAGATGTCTTTGTGAGGATTCTTGTCTTAGACTTGTTTTACATGAACATTTCATTTTTCAAATTATATCTATACTAACCAGAGGAGATTTTTATTGTGCTACAAGTCTGGTAAGAACTTGAAATAATTGCTTAGAGCTTTCAATACCATTGATTCGAATCCAGTTGACATAACTAAGGCCAGCAAAGTTGTTCTTCGGACTCTGTGTCTCCAAGTCAGAAAATTTGAAACAGGTTGACAATTAGCAAAGTAACTATTTCTGAAAATTTATTGAGGTTGTGGTGGGTTTTTTTTTTTTTTTTTTTGATGAATTTGAAGACCTGTGGGTTCCAAGGCTAATTGGAATCATTTCAACTTCAAAGTACATTAGCCTTGATTTAAAGCTTTGAGGACCCTCTGAAACTCAAGCTAATGTGGCATCATTTTATCGGGTGTTTATCTTATCATTGCAAGGATCAGTGTTGATCATTGCATAATTGAGTATCAATAAAATGATTAAATATGTTACATCTGTGATCCTAGGTAAAGTTTATTTTTGCTGGAAAACATTGATTGTGTATTGTTAGATTATACCTGAGTAAAACCTCTTCACTGTCTGTTACTTATACCATATGACTCTGAAACTAACTTTAAAGATGACTTTGGGTTCTTGTGTTGTGTTTTTTAATCATGAACACTCATCTGTTAAAACATTTGGCTTTTATTATGCTCATTTTGTCTGTGGAGAAATCCTACTTTGTTTTTCAAAGGCAAAATTGAGCTGTTTTTTATCCTTCAAGTATATTCTGTCATAAATGCTAGTTATTAAATTCAAAAAGAACATACCGTTTTTGAAATCAAGTAAAATTTTAGTTCTACTTTGTTGGAGCTGTTGCACAAAAGACAAAATCTGTGTCAGTCTTTTATGGAAGTACAATATGCTCTTAAAAAAAAAAAGGCATACTGCTCCCCCCCATTTTAAAATTATACATGCTCATTGTAAATATGTAGATGTATCACATCCTACTGTGCAAAAATAGCACTGTTGATTTTTTAAAAATATTTCTTTCTTTTGGTTTCTTCTCATGCATATAACAGCATGAAAATTACATCCCAAATAGTTCCAAATTACTTATAACAGATTTAAATGAGGGCATTTTTATGTGGTCATATTTTATTCCTCCTTTTCAAATATCTGGATTCCTAGTTACGAGACATTTTCTGATGGAAACTATAATTCTTGCTCAAATCTTCAGGGATAAAAATTCAGTCGATGAATTTTCTTTGCCTTTCACTTGCCTTTTCTGCCTTGGACTGACTGGCTTTTGATCTACGGTAGGGTGGGCAGAGAAAAGAGAAGACAGTGAACTTCACATGTCTGTTTTTCTCCTCTTAAGAGCTCAGAAACTAAAGGGGATGGAGGACAGATATTAGACACCAGTTAATCAGTTTAATATTCAAGCAGTTGACAGCAGACAAAGATAACACTAACATCTGTACTGTATCTGCATCTTTTCTAAATTAAACAACCACTTTAAACTCCTAATCTACCAATAAAATAGCAACCATATTTTAATTGAAGAGCAGACAGTTAACCATATCAAAAACATAGTCTTAATTTAAAATTTTTTCAAGTTTTATATTATGCTTTTCTTAGAACAAGTAGTATTTATAGAGCTTTGGTTTTTCTACACCAGAGTGCCTATTCATTATTTCAAATTTTCTAGATTCTGTACCCAGATTCCTTTTATATTGTTTTATCTTTAAGGTACTCCAGTGCTTATCATCTTATGTGGACCTTAGTCATTATCTAAAAGAAAGTTTGCCTTGCTTCTGAGATCAAGCAGGTGGCTCTGTATTCAAAGCATCATAGAAAGGAGACTGTTACCTTTGTTTGTAGCTTAGAAATTTATGGAGTCTAACAAACTACACCAGCAGAAAATAAAGGCAAGAGAATGGCATGACACTTGGCAAGGATTCACTGAACTCACTGGGGAAACCAGAGAGCATTTTCCTGTTGTCATTGCTGAGTGACTATGCTGTTCACCCTTATTGTGTCAGAATCACTTTTCGACCTGCTACCTTGAGTTAATCAGTTCTTGGCCTGGTGTAAAGTTAGGAAGCATACTTAGGAAACATCATTCGATTGCCTATTATTAAGACCCCATCTTACTAAAGTCATGGATAAGACCATTCTTTCAATGTGCATGGTAAGGAGGTGACTCAGAAATGAAAACTACATTACATTTGTATTATTCAAATCCATTTCATGATCTCTACGTAGAAACGTCTCCTTGCAGCCTGCTGGGTAATCGTCCCATTTCTCCTGCTTGATTTCCAAATGGCTGGAACTAGAAATAATTTTGCTTTGACAATCAGCTAATGAACCCTTGTATCATCTTTCCAGCTGCCTTATGTTCAGTGGAAGTGATCAGAACATCTAAAAGCATTCGTATATCCAAAGGATCTTAAAATTTCTAATTTATGTAGGTTATTTGAAAATAGATTTGACTTTTCTCTACTCTCCAATTCCATATAGTATCTCTCTAACTAGGTAGTAAACTCTCTTTAAGTCTCCCTATGTCTTGCTTTATGTAACTCCCACAATGCAGTGAATCCCTATAAAATGAACACACGAATGAATGCAGGTTCTTGTTTGAAGAAAAAAATCTATAAATTAAGATGCATGATGCCCATGTGGTAAA
Organism: Pteropus medius; assembly: GCF_902729225.1. NCBI lineage: Eukaryota > Metazoa > Chordata > Mammalia > Chiroptera > Pteropodidae > Pteropus > Pteropus medius. The sequence continues at coordinate 12,057,779 of NW_024352785.1, read as the reverse complement.
GCACAGAAAGCCATTCCTGAAGAGATACTAAAGCAAAGGTATAAAGCCAGAAAAGTCTGGAGTACTTTCAAGGAACAAAGTCATCCATTTTGACTGAGGGTAGAGAATGAAGAAAAGACTGAAGAATTTGACTCTGTATATATTTGCACAATTTTAATTTTAACTATGTATTTATGTAAAATTATCCAGTATTGGCTTTTACATTTTGCCATCACTACTAGGATATAACATCATTACACGGATGAAACCTATGTAAACCTATAACCCATGTTAGCGAGGAGACAAATAACAGTCCAATATGGAAAAATGAAAGACACACACACACACACACACACACACACACACACACACACACACCTAATATATATATAATCTCCAAAACTATGGCAGCAACAATTTAAACACTCATTAGTATACGAATGCTCAGTGTTTACTTATTAAAATTCCTAAAGATGGTTCTCATTCCAAATTTTCTTATAGCCCTGCTAGCTTCTAGGGGAAAGCATTCCCTATTGTCTTTACATTTCCTCCCACCCTGAGTCCACAGAGCTGCTGTTTCCCTCCCCTGTCCCCCTACCTTAGCTTTTTATTATGTAGATTGCCTTAGCCTCAGAGTTTTAAAGTTTTCCTTTTCTCTCCATTTCTGGGATTATAAAGGAACATCTTGGATCTGGTCCAGCAAAAGAATTCTCACTCCTTAGTAGGGGAGAGGCAGAAAAAGCAAATACTTTTTCATTTATCTCACTACACAAATAAGTGCTGATTAAGAATAATGTTCTGTAAAGGAAAACACAAGGTATTTAGTGTCAAGACCAGGGTTTAAGAACTAGAACAATTCAGGTTCTTATTGAATGGGTTACTGTGGGCAAATGAATTAACCATCAATAATTGGGCTCCTCATCTGTGAAATGGGGATGATAATTATACTCATTTCATAGCGAGGAGTGTATGTGTAAGTGTGTGTGTTTTCAATTGCAAGGAGCCACGTGAATGATCGCGATTAATGATTTTGTTTGCAATTATTGAGAGTCAGTTCATCAAGTTCATTAGGGAAGAAAATTATGTTTTATTTTCCTGCATGATTCTGCCCTCACATTTCCTGTGTTGTTCTACTGAGCTCTTGTTCAGTCCTGGTGGGGTGTGTGAGGGCTCTGGGCTCATTAACACTTTACTCTAGGATTTCCTTGTTTAAGACACATCATCTAATATAATCCCTTATTTTTTCTCTTTGTAACACTGCCATTTTTGCTTCCTGAGATGTCTTAAGGGGACATTCATATTGTCCCCTTAAGTTAAAGGCTTTTTTATCCATTTGTAGCATTTGCTACCACTGGAAATTTAACCTTATACTGTCCCTTCCCTTTCAGCTCAAATTACGATAGTTTAAATCAGTGACTTTGTCTTAGTCCTTTCAGGCTGCTATAACAAAATATCATAGATTGGGTAGTTTAAAAATAATAAATTTATTACTTATAGATCTAGAAGCTTGAAGTCTGAGGTCAGGGTGCCAGTGTGGTCAGATGAAGGCCCTCTGCAGATGGCAGGCCTCTCTTTGTATCATTCCATGGTGGAAGGTGCCGGTAAAAAGAGACCTCTCTGGGGTCTCTTTTTAAAGGGCATGAATCTGATTCATGAGGGCTCTCCCATCATGACCTAAGCACCTTCCAAAGACCCATCATATTGAGAGTTAGAATTTCAACATACGAATTTTAGTGTGTGTGTGTATGGGGGGGCACAAACATTCAAACCATAACAGCTTTGATTAAAACAAAAGCAATGCAAAAGAAAACTCTATAAGCATATTCTGACAATTCCTACTTGTGCTTTCCACAAGGGAAAAGCACCAGTAGGAATTGTCAGAATATGCTATTTATTGCTTTTCATTTATTTCACAGTGAAGGGCAATTTGGGCATGAAGAGCTGTGTTTTAAATAGACTTGCTGTACTCTCATGCCCTCTGACATCTATATTAACAAGGTCAAAATCAAACCGGTAACCAGGAAATGTTCATAATGAGGCTAAAAGTGATTTGGTCTCTGGCCTTATGCATTAATTGCTATTATCTATGTCTTACTCATAGTTTTATCTACTGCTATTTCCCAAAGAAAAGATCAGTTTTGAGTAAATACAATGGCTAAATCTATAACACTGATGTCATTATTCCTTAATGATTGAGATCCTAATTTAATTTATGTACTACTTTAGTGCAGGAAATTAACCGATGAGTCAATTTGTTTCAGACAAATAATTGTAAAGCACAGATGTGTAGCAAGGCTTTTGACTTAAAAAGAACATTGCCTCACTTTATCCCCTTTGTGATACTTATCATTTTATTAATATTATACATATAAAATCTGATTACATGAGATTATCAAGATGGAAGACACATTAAGTGAATGGTAGCTACCCTCTTGGTCTCTGGGACATATTCATTAGGTCCATAATGAAGGGCAAAGCAGAGCCATTCATGGAGTCTCAGTTTTTCTTATAGTATTATGGGGAATGGTTTTTCTCCAGGCTGTCTGCAGGTGGCATATGATTGTTAGGGCAGGGGGACAGGGAGCTGCTTAAAACTCTTTTCTGCCTGCTGACAGTAATTCACTGCTTGATGCAGGGACTTCTGTTCTGAAAATATATCTGCCTTCTTTTCTGTCTCTTGAGAATGCTATGGTTTTCAGCATTGGTTGTCAGGGGTGGGTATGGGAGTGCCTTAGACATACGGAACTTATAACTCGTTTTCTAGATAAACCCTTTAGTATCTGTGTGACCTAGGGGATATTGCTTAAAAATTCACTGAGCCCAGTTTATTTATTTTTAAAATGGAGCTCTTGGATGTGTGTGTGTGTGTGTGTGTGTACACTAAGTGAGATAACAAGCCTAAAGTAGGGCTTGACAGGAAGTACTCAATATATGACATCTCTTTGCACCTTTCATTAATCTCATCTTTAGTGATTGGCTTGGTTTGACCCTGCAAAACTGTTTGTAACATATTTTCTTTAAGCAGTGTTTTCTAGGATACCAATAATGCAAATATCAGGAGCTCTGATTCAAAGTACCTTTTATACAAGATTAGAAAGAGACAGACTCAGAGCTAGGAAGAAATAGATTAATTTCAACTTCAATTTTTATAACTTTATTGGTGTGACATAGTACAAATGGGCTGCCTAGACTAACAAATTAAGTGTTTGTGTCTAGAACAGATTTTACATCACATCTCTCTGTCTCATTAAGTGTCATCCCCTTCTCCACCCCCACACCAAATTCGGTTTTGGTTATAAACAGTTTGGCTGCCTTTGTTTTCTAGGGCAGAGTTTTTCTCTTTGGAGTGGAGTTATTTCAAAGTTTAAAGAATATGAAGTGAGATATGGAGGGTTGAAATGTCTTGAACAGTGATGTAGATGATGAAGGACTGAATCAATAGATCGTTAAAGACAGTCTAAAGGAACTTTGATTATAGAATCTCAGATTTTAAAGGTGACAGGGAGGTATAACAAACCTGCAATAAATAATATACATGTGCCAGTAAATAGCTGTTTTCTATTTTCCTTCAAAGGAAGAGGAGTCTTCCTTTCAATACTAAGAGTAATTTGGATGCAACATTAAGATTCAGTTCTCGCCTGCAATGATTAGCAGGTACTGGAATTCAGCTAACAAATGAGCCTGTGAGATTTCTTCCTCAGAAGAATGTTATTGAAAAGAGGACTCACAAGTCTCTCGATATGGATGAAGAGTATCTTGCCCAGTGGCAAACAACCTGGCCATTTTCCCCCTACAATCTATGAAAGAACCATTTAGGTAAAAATTTCAAACTGTGCTTTGATTTAAACTAATTTGTTTATAGTTCTGTGTAAGAGTTGACTTAACAAAACAGTTATGCTGATAAGTGTTTAAAATCTACTGATCTAATGGGAGATGGAAGAGTTTACCTATTATTGGTTAAAGGAAATGAAAACTATGCACTGCTATAGATGCTTTCTATATATCGTATTCTTTGCCATAGTCCTATGAGGTAGGCATTACTATTCCCGTTTTCTGGACAAGAGAACTGAAACTTAGAGAAGTTAGACCACTTGTCCATGCTGGTGCCTGTTGACCTAAAAGCCTGTGCTGTCTGCATGGCTCCATGTGCCTCTATTCTCCATTCGAGAGTCTGTGACTGAAGGCATCTTCCCTGAGGACATAGCGGAATACATAGGACAGAGATCATGTTTAGCGTATGGCTTTTTAGAAATTCACGTTCTCTTGCATTTTCTTATTTATTTAGAAATACTGTCTTGTGATTCTCTAATCAGAAAACTAATCTTTCATATATTAATATAGGCCTTCAGATATTTCTGAAGATTAGAGAATTTAGTAAGGTAGCATTTACACTGATTTCCTACTTCAATTTTATCATTTGGGTAAATATTCAGTTGTTTATTCTTCATTTTTATGAAATTATAAACTTAAATGTTATTGTTAAAATATGGTCACTGCTATTAATCTGTCAACTATAAATTTTCAGATTCAGGTTCTTAAATCTTGGCAGGCATTTTACCAGTGGATTAAAGAGTTTGAGGACACTTTTCGGGTGACATTTATTGGTAAAGTAAAGGAGACAGTGGGGAAGAACAAAAAGCAGAAACTCAACAAAGGAAAAACAGTCAAAGATGGCAGTACTTGTTTTATAAAGTGAGAAATCTCTCTGATGTCATGCAATATATTGGAACCAAAGCCTCTTTCAATTTGACTTTAAACCCCATACTAACCCATGGCTTTGCTTGTATTTTCTTCTTGATCTTGGAAAATAAATATATTTCAAAACATATCACCATTGCTGTATATTAGGAGAACACTCAGAATGAATTTAGTTTATCTGTTTTTAAATATTTTTACATGTTTTATTTCCTGACACACCATGAGGTGATTATTTGTTATTTCTAGAATCATCATTTTCAAGGAAAACTAGTGCTTACTATAAAAATGAAATATGTGGAACTAGAAATTACCCAAATGCCCAGTAATGGTGGAATGAATAAATATGTTACATTTTTACAGTGGAATACCACACAGCAATTAGAATGAAGCTCTATATCTACTTGCAACAAATGAGTAAATCTCACAAATGGAATATTAAGCAAACAAAGCCAGACACCAAAGAGTCCACAGTGTATAATTGTACATTCTCTACAGTTCCATTAATATAAAAGTCAAAAACTAGTACAACTAATCTATGGTGTTTAAAGTCAGCATAGGACTTTCCCCTGGGAGGGGAATGCAACAAGGAGGAGGTGCCAGAGGAATTTCTGGGGTACTGATAATAATCTGATCCTTGTTTTGGGTGCTTGTTAAATGAGCATGTTTCATTTGTGGTATTTCTTTGAACTGTTCGATTAGAATGTGTGAATGTTCCTATATCTATGGTTCTTCGATTAAATGTTCACTAACAGTCCAATCTGAACAAAACAGGCCACTAAACATGTGACAAACTGAATGATGGATTGTTTAGAAACCAATAATAGTCTTTTAAAATTAGAACATCATGAAGGTTACCATATTTTATTGATTTTACGATACACTTATTTTCAAATTATATCATTTTTGAAATTAAGATATATGTAAAAATTCATATAGTGTTTTATTATAACACTATTATTAGTGGTTCTTCTCAATTGCATATAAAATAATGGCATTTTACTATTAATGTTGATTTGATGAAATATAGTATTAAAATCATATGACAGAAATAAATGCTCAACTAAACAGAAGATTGATATTTGTAGAAATGAAGTCATTATTTTTATTTTTGAAATATTAAAGGAAAGTTTTATGGCATTTTATAACATTTTTATAAAATTTATTTGGAGGAATAATGTATAAGCAAAACTGAAATGTTTTTAAATAAGAAGAATGATAAAAGATATATAATTTACCATTCTAAAATATATTTTGAAAATAAAAAATTAAACTGAGATAGGTAAGTAAATCAGAGTAGTGTTGTCCAAAAAATAACTAAATTCATATGTGACTATAGTGTATATTGAAAATGGCATTTGAAACTAGAGTGGAAAGTTCAGGGGAAAAAAGAAGGAAATTAGTGAAATGTAGCTGACCTTTCAATCTGTCACTTTTAGTCTGTGTTTCCAAGGATAATGCGTGAGAGACAGAAGATATCTGGGTTTTGGCTTATGACAGACAAGGCCTTCAGTCTCCCGTTGTCAAAGATAACCACTTTCTCCTTAGGAAGTGCTGTGTTTGCCTGAGCTCCTTTCACTTACAAAGTCTCAGTTTAACTCCTGGATAGGAAGCAGACCAGCCTTATATGAATGTATTAGTCCATTAAAAGAGAAAAATATCAACACCGAAGAGTGATTTTAAAAAATGAAAAATATTGTCTAAAAGTCAGCTTATTACATCTACTTCATGTTACAACCCCTCAAATTCAAAAGGACCCTTCCATGCTAACTCCTACAATTAACTGATACTCTGAAATAAATATAATGAGGCGAGGATACTTGGGCTTTTTTTTCAACACATAACTTTTTGAAGGGAAACGATAGGAAAGCCTATTTCCAGAAAAAACGATTTCTTATTAATGGAGTATGTGAGTCTCATATGACACTGCACTGATTGCTCTCTTGTCAGTTAAAAAAAAAAAAAAAGTTAGGTCAAGAGAAAAAAAAACAAAAAATTTCAATTACATTTACAGCAGCAGCTGAAGGAGAACAAAATCAATGAAAGGAGCATACTTATTAGAGACCTGCAGTTGCCATAAAACTGAAACTAAATCACAGTGACAGTGTCTGAACTTCAGATAAATTACTTCGAATTCGGAATGGGAGCCTGGAGAAATAATGGAAATGATATTGCTGTTGGTGGAAAAAAGGGTTAGAACTTTTTATATTCATTGCTTCTCTGGATCTTGTAGATGTTGTCAAGATCAAATACTGATTTTTTATCTTTTTAATTTTATTTTGTTTTATTTTTTTGTGGAGGATATTCTCTTGTTTCTCCAGCAGATATTTCCGCCTTCTAGGTTGTATTTGCATTGAAATGCTGGAGAATTATGCTCATATGTTCAGAGTACAGGCACAGCTAGCTAGGACCCCAAAGCAAGGTGATCCTTAGAGAGAAACCTGTTCTCTCTGAAAAGAGGGAGGGTTGAGAAAGAAGTGTAAGGTTAAGAAGGGCCAGCCAGCTCTGTCTTTCTAGCTCAGTAGAGACAGGTCATCTTGGTCCAGAGGCTTCTCCTAAGCTCCAACCTGATGTCAAAGCCTTTTTTTCTCCCAACCTCTGTGCTTTCCTGAGACGTGCTTTTTGTTGAGGTCACTGCATATGCCTCATGGTGGGCTTCCAAGCTTTGGCAAATGATTATGAAATGCTGCTCTTGCCTTTAATGAGTACAGATGACTTGTCAGCACTAGGACAGAACCAGCATTTTCTCACAACAAACAGTGCTACATAAAATGATATGCAAATCACTGAGATCATTACACTACGATCTATCAATATTACAGAGTAGAGTGAGTCTTCACAAAGAGATTTTCTGACTTCTTAGTCTTTCATAGGATTCTGGGCATTTTAAAGTTTCTCCTTGTTGAGGGTTAACTCAATTTATTGTTTTTAATGGTAGGGAAGACAATGAATGATTACAGGAAGAAATCAGAGAAGAGGAGTTTTATTTTTATTTTTCTAGATAGAAGAGACTTCCGTACATTTATAGGCAAAGGAGAAAGACTCATCATAGAGGCTGAACATACAAGAAAGACATGATGATTAGTTAATAGGGTAACATCTTCAAGGAGACTGGAGTGGGCAAGATTTGAAATACAATGAAGGAATTCACCTTTCTGGGGGAACTATCAGGCACCAAGAGAGACAATGAATGAAGGGAGAAGAGGCAGCACCCGAGGAACCTCTCACATAATCAAGTTGGTTTTCTTAGTGAAGAGAAAGGCAAGGCCATTGGCCAATGATGGGGGATTAGGGGGAAGATGATTTGAAGAGAAGGGAAACATTTGGGATAAGGGACAGGGCATTCACAAAGAACTCATTAGTCAAATTTAAAGACCAGATGAGGTAGCCGATCATGCATTTGTAATTGCATCAATATATTCTGTTGTGTGATTATTTTCTTTAGTGGTGTTAAGTCAGAATATAAACGAGAAACTAAGAGGGTGTCTTGATTCTCAGCCACATAAACTGCAGGGCAGTTGATTTAATTCACTGCTCTACTCCCAGTGCTTAGGGCAGTGCCTATAAAAGTAGGTGTTTAATGTGCATTTTTGATTGATTGATTGAATGAATGAATGAATGAGACAAAAAGAAGAGAATTAAGAGTAATATTGATTGACTAAAGTGTTTTTAATATGGGGTACAGACAAACAAGAAATGAAAGAAGATGGCTGATAGACTGGGAAAAAAGGTGGTACAGAGGCAAAAGTTTTCAATTATAAAATAGTAATAAATATACTAAAAGTAAAAGTGAGGGAGAAGAGTAATAGAATTTAAGATTTCAGAGATGAAGCACTTCAAGATAATATATTGTTTTATCTTTTAACTTATTTATACATTTTGTCTCTTCCACTGACTTATGAGTTCTTTGAAGGTGAAGGTGGGATCTTTTATTTCTTGGTGTTTTTTATAGAAGCCAGTCAATAAAGAATGAGTAAATAAAAATACACACATAAAGTTGAGCCTTAACTTCATAGCTGACTTTCTATTCACCTGCAGGTAATTCCCTCAGCACCCATGTACCTCAGTTTTACAGCCAGCAAAGCAAGTAAGGTACTTTTTTTATCCATACATTCTGTGAGGAATAAGTCAATAACAGTGGCAAATAACTCTGTTTCTAGCATTTTTGTACCTCAGTATGAAAATGCCCAATTCATTCATTAAATATTCTTCTTCGTCTAGATTAACATATTTCATATTTTTGTGTCACTTTCAAAATATGTGGATCCCATTTTGAATAAGACTACAGAAATACATCTATGATCATTCGATAAATAAGACATTACTAAGCACCTGTTGTGCTAATGTGTGTGTGTGTGTGGAAGTGCCAACGACAGGAACATTTAGAAGTATATTAGTCATGATTTCTGAGTCCAAACTAATAGATATAAAATAATAGTGAACCATATGTGTTGATGTATCATTACATCCTAAATGATCTGATGCATTTCACTGATGATATGGGAATTTTGAAGAGCTAATATTGAGGACTTGCATATACAAATAAGGATTTACAGAGGAGGTGAGATTGAGATGACTGTTGAAGGATGGATAGAATCTAAAAAGATAAAGCTGTTCCAAAGTGATAAGCAGTAAAGTTCTGACATCACAATTTTCTTGCTCCTCTTGGCAGTGAGGGTATATCAGATCCTCCAAATGTATTTTTCATAGACACTTTTGGAGTGTCTACCCAGCCCAATGATTCCCATCCCTTATCCCTCACCACAGTGGGGTCTTTCCTCTGCTTACAGACTAGAGGGTCTCACCTGTCTGGATTTAGTTGATTGGACTATGTATAGACACCTGAACCAACTTGCATGAGATTTGTCTCTGAATTTGCAGTTAGGGTTACAGACTCATGTTTGGTTACAGAAAAAGAGGTTATGCAAAGCCAGGCCTTATGGATTTCTCTTTCAGAGAAAAAAAAATGAAGTAGTTTTACAGAGAACAAGATGACAGGAGACCTTGGATTCCTTCAAAACTTTATTGCTTTAAGGGCTGGTCCTTCATTTACAGTATTATCATTTCGATGTTTGCAGGGTCTTTACTCATATTCACTGTTTCATCACTGATAGCAATAATTTGGGTCTTCTGTTTTTATTTTTAGTCCATCTTATAAAATATTTGTTATTTTGATTTTTTTTCACAGAACCAGTTCTTTTTAAATTTATTACTTTATTATATTTTTATTATTTTCTTTTATTTGTTTCATTTAAGCCTATTTTTTTCTTCTTTTTCTAGGTTCTTAAGGTGAGAGATTAGATTACTGATTTGAGACTTTTTCTTCTTTATAATGTATGCATTTTAGTGCTATAAATTTTCCTCTCAGTACTGCATTAGCTTTGTCCCACAAAATTTGATATGTTGTATTTTTATGTTAATGTATTTTTAAAAAGTTCTCTGAGTCTTCTTGCTAGACCCTGGGTTAATTAAAAGGTTGTTTAGTTACCAAGTGTTCGGAAAATTTTTTCTTATCTTTTTAATTTCCAGTTTGATTCCATTCCATTCAGAGAACACTATATGATTTCAAGTCATACAGTTTACATATTTGTTTAGGTTTGTTTTGTGGCTCAGGATAGTCTCTCTTGGTATATGTTCCATGGGCAATTGAAAATGTGTTTTGGGCTATTATGTGGGGGTACTCTATAAATGTCAGTTAGGTACTCTTAGTTAATAGTATTGAGTTCTTTCTTATCACTGCAGATTTTGTGCCTTTTTGTCTATAAATTATTGAGAGATGTGTGTTGTTTCCAGCTATAACTGTGAATTTGTTTCTCCCTTCAGTGCCATCAGTTTTTGCTTTGCAGATTTTGTAACTCTGTTGTTTGGTTCATACACATTTACAATTACTATTTCTTCTTAATGGGTTGATCTTTTTATCATTAAATAATGTTTCTCTTTGTCTCTGGTGATTTTATTTGCTCTAAGGTCTACAGGTCTACTTCACTGGATATTAATATGCTTATTCCTGCTTTCCTGTGGTTAATGTGTGCATGATATACCCTTTTCTGTCATTTTACTTTCAAGTGAGTTTCTTGTAGACAGCAAAACGTTGGGTAATGCTTTCTAATATATTCTGTCAATCTCTGTCTTGTAATTTGGGGTAGTTAGACCACATACATTTAATGTACATTTATTGATATGTTAGAGTTGTATTGTAATTTAATTTTTTGTTTTTCTGTTTATTCGTTTGTTTTTGTTTCTGCTTTCTTACCTTTCTGCAGGTTGCTTGAACATATTTTTAGAATTCCATTTTTATGTATTTATAGTACTTTTTTAATGTTTATTTCATATAGTTATTTAGTAATTGTTCTAGATAGTATATCATCATAAGCCTAATGTTTTCATTTAATCAGTTTGAGTGACATGTAGAAATTTTACCTTCCTTTTATTAAGCCCTTTCCCCATTTAGAATATAATTGTTTTAAATATTTTATCTACCTATATTTAGAACCATATTCGACCATATTAATTTTTTCCTTCTACAATCAAACATCATGAAGGAAACTCAAGAGGAGAAGTAAAACCTATTGTATTTACTGAATATTTTTGCTTATTTTGTTCTTTGTTTCACTGTTTCAGTGTTCCTTCTCTTACAATTTCCTTTCTGTTTAGAAAAAAATTTTTAGCCATTTTTTTAGAGTAGGTATGTTGGCATCAAATTCTTTTAGTTTTCTTTCATCTGAGAATGTCTTGATTTCTCCTTTATTCCTGAAGAATATGTTTGCTGGGTAAAGGGTTGCCAGTTCTTTTCTTTCAGCACCTGAAAAATATTGTTCTACTTCTTTCTGACCTCCGTGGTTTCTGATGAGAAATCCATTGTCACTTGAATTGATTTTCTCCTAAAAGTAAAGTGTCATTTTTCTCTTGCTGCTTTTAAGATTTTTCTCTTTGTCTAGTTTTCCAAAGCTTATGATATGTCATGGCATGAGCTTCTTTGCATTATCCCGTTGGTGTTCACTCAGCTTACTGAATCTGTAGGTTTATGTCTCTTGCCAAATTTGAGAAATTTTTAGTTATTTCTTTGGATACTTTTTGGCTCCACTCTCTTTTTCTTTCCTTTCTAGAGAGAATAACTAGATGAATATTAGTTCTTTGGTTATGCTGCATGGGTCCCTAAGGCTCTGTCATACCTTTCTTTTCTTTCTTTCTTTCTTTCTTTCTTTCTTTCTTTCTTTCTTTCTTTCTTTCTTTCTTTCTTTCTTTCTTTCTTTCTTTCTTTCTTTCCTTTTCTTTTCTTTTCTTTTCTTTTCTTTTCTTTTCTTTTCTTTTCTTTTCTTTCTTTCTTTTCTTTCTTTTCTTTCTTTTCTTTCTTTTCTTTCTTTTTTACAGTATAGCTTTCCTACATTCAGATTAGGGTAATGTCTATTGTTCTATCTACTAGTTCACTTGTTTTGTTCTTTCCATTCTGTTGTTGAAACCATGGATTAAACTTCTTATTTAAGTTATATTTTTCATTTTAAAAGTTTCAATTTAGTTCTTTGCCGATACTTTCTATTTCTTTGCTGATGTTTTCCATTCTTTTTTTTCTTTATTTCTAACACATTGGTAAATGCTCATTGAAGTTTTTGTTTTGTTTTGTTTTAATCATGTTTGCTTTAAAATCTTTGTTAGATAAAACTTGTTATCTCAGTGTTGAGATCGATTGGTTGCTTTTTATTATTAACTTTGCGGTCTTTCTGATTCTTGGTATGAGGAGTGAGTTTTAGTTAAAAGCTTCCTGGATCTTGTTTAAATGTTTTGACTGGTTTCCTCTGATACCATGTCTATGAGATGAGAGTGTGCCACCTGATTCTTGTCAAGTGAGAGTAAAAGTCTAGGTTCTCCACTCAGCCTCTGTTGACATCCAAGGGTTTGCAGAATAGGGATAACTCATTACTGCCAGATAGACGTGAATGTCTGGGATCCACATAAGATGTCCATTGACCACTAACACTGGTTATCTCCTGTTGATGATGAAAGTCTCATCTCCTCCCTCAGTCTTCTCTGACACCACCCCAGCAGTGGATTGCAGTGTCTCATTACAGCCTGCCCATGGTGGAAATCTAGGCACTCTATCAACCTTGGCTGGTATACATGGGGGTGAGACCACAGTTTCTGTGGTGGTCGGTTGGAATAGAATGGCTATTGTCTAAAGAATTCTATCTTGCTAAGCTATCCTCTTATTATTTGGTTACAAAGTACAGGCTTTTGTTTATCTATGCTTGTTGGTATTTCTGGTTTAATGGCCTCATTAACTCCATGTCTGGGATATATGAAGCAAAAACAAACAAAACAAAACAAACAAAGGACCTCACCACCGTGTTGATTCCTGGGCTCTGAGGCCCCTAAACAGTCTCCCTTCTTCTCTCTATATTTCAGTCTTTCTTGTTTATGTATAATGTCCAGGATATTTAGTTATACTTAGCAACAGAAATAAGGAAACGTATGTCTACACTATCAAATTCGTCTTTAATATATTTTATTGTATTTTTTTTGCCATTTTTTAATCTCTGTTTATGTCTTGTTAATTATGCACGGAATTTATGCTGAAGTCAATATGAAAAATGTTATTAATGCAGAGCCATCGATAAGTTGTTTCTGAGAATAAATACATTTCATTACCTTGCCAAATGGAAATATAGATAATTGGTTCACGGGCTCCTAATGTGAGTCTGTGTGAGTCAGATAGCAAATGAGAGGTTGTGTGAAAAAGTAGTGTTTCTTATCAGGCTAATGTAAAACTGGGTACAATGGCATGCTTCTCCTAAGACTGCCATTGCCTGAATTTAGCAGTTGTTAGCATTGACACGTTTAGAAATCACTCATTTAGAATGACATTCTTTAGAGTACTTTGTTCATGGGTAACTAATTATTTGGGCTATGTTTCTAATCTTGCTTAAGGAACACAGATCTTGTTCTAATTCATATCTTTCTGTTTCTGGGCACATCCTGCATGACATAGTTACTTTTATGTATTTCTAAAAGTTGAAGGTAATTTCCAGTTTTTTTTTCTGTATTTTATTTTACATGTTTTCTATATTCCCAGTTAGATTTCATCTAAAGTTAAGCAAGAGTAAATATGCATATTTTATTCTTTTTAGAGTCAAGTTGCGGTGAACTCTTAAAACTTATTTGCAAATTTACTTCCCTGGAATATATCCCCAAAGAAAGTTTACTTGAATTTACATAAGACCATAATGTTTGTCTTGAAAAATATCAAGAATTCCTCGAATTGCTAAGAACACATTCACTGAATTTTCCCAAGAGGAGCTAACTCTAGGCAAAGCTCCTAAACCAAGAGACTCAAATCTTTCTGGTTAGCTCATTTTCTCTGGAGGAAGCCTTCTAATTTATTTTCCATCTGGAAGAATTTGCTGAGATAGAGTTCATAGCACTGTATCCTTGTGGCATATATCAGTGTCCTGGCACATAACCTGTCTGTAGATAGATTTCATCAGAGCTAATGGGAAGATGAATGTGTTTACCTCTGAATCCAGAGCTGTTCCTCACTGAAGTTGCTCTGTCATTTAGACACAAGTCAAAGGATAAAATTATACTATGGACAGATTGAGGGTAACCAGGATGCAAATTTATTAATTATGTTTTCTATAATTAAAATGAGATCACACACACACACACACACACACACACACACACACACACACACACTTCCAAGCTTATATTAGAGTGAGTAACCTCTCTATGTTGCCTGTGTCACGATCTGTTTTCTGTGATGTTGGCTGCATCTCAGGCATAAATGGATTGATGGTTTTACTGGTGGTGTCAAAACTCTATGTAAATGTTTCTTGGGCTTTGTCCAAGGTGTGTGAAGTCCCACATGTTGTGTTAGTTATAATGAGATTTATTGACAACAAAAGGATAGAATATTAGCAAAAGGAATGAGATGCCTCAAGCCTGCGTAATTGTTCAAAGAAGAATGTTGCGCTGCCAGTAGGTTGGATGTGCTACAAGGAGCCCATAAATGGGGAGAACCCCACTTCTGTACCAACTTACATGTTTAGGCTAGTCTGAGTGGCTGGGAGGAAACACTTCATTTACTAAGTAAAAGCAGCTGTTACGGGACATTGCTAGGTCCATAAGGCAATCTTGGAAGATTAGGAGCTCATCTTGGGAGTTTTGTACCAAGGTTACTGACATCAACTGGAGGCTTTGCTGTTTTTCTCTAGTTGTCCACTCCAACCGGACCAGGCTTCAAGGAAATAGGAGGAAGGCAAAGAGGCCCTATCCCCTTTCCTCTGAGACCAAAGTTTTGTGTCTCTTACTAGATGAAAATTATAATCCACAATGTGGACTCAGAAATTCTCAGGTTTCTGGGAGCTTGGTCCTGCACTATTCCTTTCCCAACATGTGAAATGTGTTCTCAGAGCATCTTTCTTTGAGTATCAGGACAGTCAATGCCCTGTCAATTTCCATTTCTAAAGAATTCTCTCCTCATTGACTTTAATAAACCCATTTTATTTAGGTTTTTTTTTTTTTTAAAGAAGAAACGAATGTGTGATGACTACTTATTTGACAGGCACTACTAGGTGCTAGACAGGGATGAATTACTTACACTCTCATAATTCCAAGATGGAAGTATTAATTTACCTGGTTTTATATGAGGTGACTGTGACCCAAAGAGGTTAAGAACCTGTCCAAAGTCAGCGAATAACAACAATGTGCCTTGACGTCATAGAGCTACATGAAGACAGAGATGATAAAGAAGTTTACAAATACATAAACAAGAAATGTAGAGATTAAAAAGTGCTATGAAGGAAATAAAGCAGAGTGATGTGACAGTCACTAGAAGGATTGCCAGTCTACTTTAGGTGGTCAGGGAAAGACTTATTGAGAAGTGCACAGGATCTGAGACTTGGATGATAAAAAGGAACCAACTCAAGGAAAGTTGGGGCTTGAGTCTCGAGGGAGAATAGAGGTCAAAGGCCTTATGGAGGAAATGAGCCTAGGGTGCTTGAGAAGGGTAGAGGAGAGCAAATCCATGGCAGAACAGGAGGTGGCCAACAATGAAATGAAAGAGGAGACTTAAGGGTCAGACATGGTACAAGATTAACATTTCATTTGTAAACGACGACCACTTTGCTTTGTATGACATTTGTCACATGCCAAGCACTGTTCAGTTTTACATATATTTAGTTATTTTATCTTCATAGTGATAATTCAAGGTAGTAGTATTAATACTAGTCTTATTTTACAGATGAGAAAACAAACACAGAGAGGAAATTAACTAGTAGTTGGAATGCAATGAGAAACAACTGGAGAAATTAGAGCGCAGTAGTAACAGAATCTGATTAGCATTTTAAAATATTTTGGCTGCTGTGTGAAAAATAGATTAGGGGCTGCGGGGGAAACCAACCAGAGAATCTGGGAAACAGATGATAGTAGACTCTTCTAGGACATTAATTATATAAGAGGAAATTGATCCAAAGGGTTTGGTATATATTTTGTACTCCTGCTGGAGTAGATGTAGGAGGTTAAATTAAATGAAAAACCGAGACAGATTCCTGGGTTTCCTATTTGAGCATATATGACAATAAATGATGAGAATTCAGGAGGACCAGATTAAGATACAGTGATTTGCCATATTAAGATAGTGATACTTATTATATATCCATGGGGAGATGTCAAGTAGAAAGATGGATAAATGAAATTTGGTTCTCAGTGGAGAGGATACATAATGTTTGTGTGCACATAAGCCTAAGACTTTTGTCAAGGTATGTTTCCATAAATAAATCTGGGACTAAAGTTTGTTTTTGCGGTAGAAGCCTGAGCAGGGAGTTTCTTCTCTTTGTTTAAAGTCATGTTAAGGATTTATGTTTCTTCTCAGAAAATAAAAATGTCCTTTCTAGTGTCAAGAGAGGGAGAAGTTCATTCTTAGGCTTTTCTCTTTTGGATTCATTCAATCATAGGATCCCACACTCTAGGATTTTATTGCCTCTGACATCAGTCAGTGCATTTCTACTGAAACTCAAGGGAAACGTTGTTTAAAAACATTCAGCTTAGTATGCCCATGGGAACAGGAAGGGCACAAAGTGAGTATGAACTTGTAAAAAATGATAGCTACCCAAACACAAGTGATATTTTCAAAGAAAGTTCAAACTGAGCATATTTAAAATGGACAACTCTAAGTTGAGGATTTTCTGTGTTCCATGAAATAAATAGTCCGATGTTTATTTTCATTACATTCTATTTTATAGCCAGTTTACTTTTGCCCAGATGGTTCTCCCCTCAGTCTGAATTTGTTTTTCAACCATTTAGTTAAATCTCAACATCCGTGTGTTGGGTTTGCCTTACATTACCTCTTCTTTTCTATGGACAGCAGAAATCAGATAAACATCTTCCTCAACTCTAAAATATGAATGCACTTTGATATGATAGGAAGAAAATGTCAACTGCTGAACTCCATCACATCATCTGTTTAGCTGTTTGCGTCCAATAATGTTCTGTGAAGATCTAGATATATATTTTAAATCAATTTTGGGAGGGGCAATTTAAAATATTGTAATAATATCTCTGACATCAGAATGCATCTTATGATTATAACTGGCAATGCATTTTATTTTTTAATGGTATATAAAATAATGGTGTGTTTCATAATTGATGGCATTTTACATTGCTCAAAATTACTAGTAAACAGGGTTAACATCAACTGATAAAAGAACCAGCATGCAGAAAAGGGAAATGAATGTTTAGTGACAATATTGGAAGTAAGGATATAAAATGAGAGTCGTTAGTTGGGTAGTCCTTGATTCTGGTCCTTTTTTTTTTTTTTTTTTGATAGATAACTCGTTACTTTTCATTTTTATAGTAAAATATAAATTATTTTCTCAAAAATTCTATTAAATATTATAAAATTTGAATTCGAGGAGATGCATTTCAAGCTTTTGATTACATTACAGAATTTACAGTTTATTCTACTTGCTAACTTGCTTTGTCTCCAATAATTTGAGAAATGAAACAGAAGATACAAATAAAATATCAAGTTTAAAAATCTGTAGATTCAGGATGATCTCTATTATATAGTCAAGAATTATTGGCATATTTTTGGTGATTGAAAGATACAATTAAGAGATTCTTATGATAATTGTTAATGCTAAATTATCTATTAACATTTTTCTCTTTAATTGTTTGGGCTCAATAACTCATTTCCCAGAACTTATCAATGATTTTCTGTGTCCTGTGCTTTGCAGTTATGCCTTGATAAAGGTAATTTGACAAGCAGAATCATCTGGACTGGGTAGGACATTTGTCAATATTGGATTTATGGGGGATAGTGTTTGCCCTTGTCATGTTCTAAAACCTTGACACCTAGTTCATCAATCTGTCTTTAAAAGGACAACTTTATTTCTAAAGTGACAGAGTCTATTTGTAGTAGTGCAATCAGTTAGCAGAGCTACCTATAAAATACACTGGAGAGGAAGAGGTGAGAGCTAGGGGTATAAATTTGTTAAGCTCCTCAGAAGAGCTCAGTTTGCTGAACAGAGCTTGATAGTGCCCAGATATTACCCTACCTCTTAAGACAATAAAATATTTTCAGGAGACAATCTTTTTGATTCTCTTCCACCCAGCCCCTCCTCCCCTTCTTTAAGCAACTTGGCAATTTATTTGCAAGTGTACTTCTGTCACCATTTGACTAGAGAAAGACTTTTCACGGAGCGATGGTATTGTTCCCACATGGTATGGTCAATGGATTTTGCATGTATTATTTCTATCATAATGAGACTCAAATTTTTTATCTTCCTTCCTTCTCGGGGAAAGATACCTTTCTACCTTTCTGCTGGGACCACAGTCCATGTCGAGATAGGATAATACAAGGGCTTTTGCTAGAGGGAAAAAAGAATAGATTCTTTTAGCATAATATACCAGAGTCTTGATGAAAGTGATTGACAATATTAACGAGAGAAAGATTAGTTCTTCAGTTATCTGTGTCACTTTGAGGTTAGGCCTGAAAGGCCATTTTCCTTCATTTCCTCCTACCATAGGTGAGACCTTAATAGTGGGGAACCTCCACTTCTGGTAGCAGCACCGAAAGAGGGTGAGTGAGGGTTTTAGCAACCCTATCGCCATAATGCCCACCAACTCCTACTCCCAAAGCCACAATAAACAAACAAACAAACAAACAAACGTATTTATTAATAAAATGCTTGTTTTATAAATGATATTTTAATATGTCTACTAGCCTCCACCTCCCACCCTACTTCCACCTAACAGATTATTGCTCCTAAATACCATCTATGTAGAAATTGGAATAGTCTTAACTCCCGTCAGTTCCATTGGGTGAAAACCCAGCCTTAATGGCAACCTGGGACAGCACCCATGAAGAAAAAGGAATGGGACCCCCTGGGATGGGCATAGGAATGAAAAATCTTAGGACACTATATAGGGAACAGAGATAGGAGGCTAAGATCAGAGAATAAAAATAGTTTTGCAAACCCCTCAAAATTCTGTATGGTTGATTGTTTAATCGTAAAGACTTAATAGTGAGCTGATGGGTCCCATTCTTTCATATGGCAAGAACATGACTATGGGTCACACTATCTTAGGTAATAAAATGGTATCTATTACCTAGATAACAGTTGCTAAAGCTGGCAATAGTGGTTCATGTTTGGCACTAACTTAAAGTGAAGGAAAAATGACCTTCTACTTCTCAGACCCCAAGTTAGTCAATGATTTGATTTGGTGATCTTTCATTTCTTCAAATGTAAAATAGGGGTATTGGATCAGGTAACTCCTATAGTTCCTTTAACCCTTATATTTTTCAATGTCTGGACTTGAATTCTGGCTAGAATATACCTGCCATTTATTAGTTGTGTAACCTCTAATGATTACTTACACTTAAGCCTCAATTTTCCTAATATGTGTAATTGAGATACTGATAGAGTCCTTTAATAGTTAAATGAAAATGTGTGGCACAGTGCAAAGAGCATGGCAAGCACTCACATGATAGACTATGAATATCAGTCTATAATTGCCACATATTTTTATTTCAACTTGTGGGTTTTATAAACTAAAATCATACCAATATTTTCTCTGAAATTATATAATTTCTCTAGTTTGTCATATCTTTTAGTATAATTAATAATCATGTAATATTTGGGGAATATTAATTTTATCATGGCTTCTTAGAAGTAACCATTTTTTTGAGTGCCTTATCATTCTTTGTTCAATGACTTGAATTTGATGCTAAAATTTTAAGTACATTGAAAGATTTGACTAATTGGGATACAGGTAAAGAAGTAGTCATGGAAAGAAAGTAGAGTATTCATCTACATGAGTAAGTAAAACATATTTTTGCATCACCACAGGTATCAAAGTTGTAATTTCTTAGGGGACCACATTTAAGCTACCCTTTTAGGTGTACTAGGTGCTGATTTGAGCCAGTCTTCCACATTCCTGAGCTCATAAAGAAGCTATTTTACCTTAGGCAATATTTATTAAATAAATAAATATACACACTCAGAAATGAGTATAGAAGAAATGGAAAACAGTAGACATCAACTAATGTAAGAAGGACTCCAACAAAGGGCAACATTGATACTAGGCAAATGGCAACCTGGATCACCTGGGGTTTGTTGGAATTAGCTTCAAAAGTTCTGCCTCTATCAGGAACTATTTAGAATCTAGAAGAGTTTTCTTGTAATATAAATATTATTTTTAAAATTATATTATTAACTTAGAACAGTCGTAATTTACTTCTCATATTTTTTTGGACACCCATGTCTAAAATTCAAAAGATTTCAGAAGACCTAAGGCAAAGGTTGAAGTTGCCATAAAAGAAATATGTTTTTGACGGTCATGATGACAAACTTTTCTTGAGCTGGTTATAATATTTGAAAATGGAAAGATTTCAAATAAAGTATAGGTCTCTGTCTTCTCTTTAAAGAGCATTATTGTGGACACACTCTGCTGGAGCCGAACCATGGTTGCCCCGTGGACAGCACTTATAGTTTGAGGACAGCTACAGTTCCCAACACTCTCTACTGTTTTTCTCATGCTGAGGTCAAGAGCTAGTCCTTCTTTTTAGATGCCTTTGCTCTGCGATTTCTCTAACAACTGGACCGTATTATTTTATTCACCTATATTACTTAATCCCTGTGTCAATCTGTGTTTGCATCATGACCAAAAATGGCATATTGATATTTTATTTTACTTTTTTTTTTTTTTTTTAGGCGAAACAACCCTTGGTTGATTTCACAGATTGCAAGGACCTTGTCAGCTTATAATCTCTTATTTTTTATTTTTTACACCTACGGTATCTGGTCTTCCTAGGTGTTCTCCCATCCAAGTACTAACCAGGCCCATTTTAAAGAAGGAGATACTGGTCTTAATGGAAGCACTAGTAATGATATAAATATGGCTAAACATACTTTCAGCATTAACAGTACCTTTCTCTAAAACATTCCTAATAGATACATAGCTCCATCAAGACATGATGAAGGAGCTCAAACTCCAGCATGCTTTTTATGAGATATTCCATATTGGCTCAAAAACCCTGGTACAAGAATTTTTATTTGTTAGCATGCCTGTATATCTCTGTCTTTCTAGCCAAGATGTGTGAACTATCCAAGGATCATGTTATAGATAGCAGAACAGAGAAAGAGCACTAAGGCACAGCGTTTCCAGGAGAATGGAAGTTTCAGTATATCATCTAACCAACTCATAGATGTTTACCCAATTCCCATTCTGTATCCTTCCTTGTTAGTTAAGCACTCACTACCATGAGATAATCAAAAGGGGATGTTTTATGTTTTAATTATGAAAGAAAAAGGAATTGATGCAGTTTGACTGTTTACATTTTTTAACCAGAAATTCTGAATAACTCAATGAGAAAGGTAATGGTTCTCATGGAAATGATTTTATTTCCAAACTCGGAATTCATTTTTATTTGATAATAGTTTTAGACCTCCCATAGTACTTTAGCTTCAGTGAGCATATAGCTTTATTTTTCAAGAAATAAGTTCTATTAGTTTTGTAGTCAAGAAGAGTTGTCTTTTTATTTTCTACTTTAAATGAAGAAACCAAAGTGAACTTCTATGGAAGTTGATTTATTGGTTTAGTCAATTATGACACAAATGGGTATGAACAGAGAGTTCGTGCTTTTGAAACAAAAACAAAACCATAATAAAACCTATCCTAAGTGTCACCTCTAGCAGACAGCACTTTCTTGCTTTACATTATTCCATATTAGTTTATTTGTTCTTCAAAATGCCATCAATAACTGCTACAAGGGAGCTAACCTATTTTAACTAGTCTCTTAGGTAGTTACTTTAATCTTGAGTTTATGTTACTTTTTTATCACTCTATTTATTTTAATTTTGAATTTATAGTTATCAGATTTACAAAAGTGACCCAGAGCCTAGTTATTAGAAGTGAAATCTGTGAGCTTGGTATTGAGTCCATCATCTGCTCTTTCTATTCTATAAAAATTTCCCTCCATTTCTTATCTTAAATTAGCTATAAATGTTAAATGTTATAAATTTCTTTAGCTATACAGGAAAAATTAAAAATAGGATAATTGGTTCTTCATAGATGACTTTCATATACAAAAATATATGGAATTTTATGTATAGAAATATTTTCTATTAATGAATTTTTTATCTTTCACTATCTCAAAGAAAAACAAGCATGAGCGGAGACCCAGGCAAAGAATTAAGAAAAACAGTATAAGAAATACAAATAGAGAATCAGGGAGAGAATTGTTATAGATTTCTGTTATACTCTCAGAATTCTGATTTCAGGTTTCTTTGAAATAGTGGTAGATTTATCCCTTCATCTTATTCTTATGTTAAATATTTTTCTGTGATTGCAATGATGCCATTGGCATTTAAAGTTTTAGGACCTAGGATTTCTCCAACATTAATTTGGCCTAAGGAGAGAGGAAGCTCTACAATCAGTTAGAGCTTCCCCATCATATACACTCATTACCCACACACAGCGTTTGATATAACCTTTCATAAAAAATGAACAAATAAGAACAAGAATCTGGCATTTTTTTTTAAAGCATTATGTCTTCATGCGTTTATAATCACATCTGGCAATGTTCAATTTGAGAAAGGGACCACATTTGGAAAAGGACATCAAAGGAAAAAAAATAAGTGAGAAGTACCTTGTTCTTAAGGACAGTATAAATGATTTACTGTAGACACCTAGAAAAAAATAAGCATCTAGAAAAACTAATCAGGGTTTCATCTGGTTTAAGTAATAATTGGCAATGATAAATATGCAGTCAGTCCCCAGCATGTGTAGTTCATTTAGCTCCAGCATATTTCCTTCACTCAGTCCCATTCCTCTGACTCACTGGACACTAAATTTAGGTAATATCCATTAGGAATTCAGTTTATACCATAACGGGGCATACTTCTGTAGTCTCTTAGCTATTGGTTTTGCCTATACTATATCTTTGTTGTTTTATACATTCTAAATCATGCTAAAACTTGATGTACTTGTGATACAAACAGAATAATATTTTTGGATTTTGTAATATTAGGGACAAAAGTTTTCCCCTGCTCAGTCACTATGTTGCACAACTCCAGCGGGCTGAATGTCTGTGGTATCTCACAAAGATTAGGGCAGTGTTTCTCAACCTATTGACATTTCATGGAGAGGAGTCTCAGGGAGGATGAAGCACCAGTCATGAGGAATCTTCAAGGGATCTTTTTAATAGGGACCCTTTGGGAATTATTCTCCTCAATGACACAAAAATCACTGTTGTTCCTAAAATGCCTGAAAATTAAACACTGTGCAGTCTCAGAAACAAGTAGTCAGCAGTCCTCAATATTGTCAAGAATTAGGACATTGTTAATGAAAACAAAACAAAACAAAGAAACTCTATAACCTTTCATAATGGGAGTTATACTTTAAGTATTCATTAACCGAGACTTTTATTTTATCTATCATAAAGGCACCTTAGTAAACTTTATGCTATTTATATATGTAAAACATTATTTAGGCTACACAGCATGTTTATTCTATGGTTTCATGATTTTTCACCATAGTCTCTCAGAGATTCAGGATCTGCAGGCTGGGAATCGCTGAGATAAGATATCGGAAGCAGAGTCTTCTACAGGCAGAATTTTGTTTCATTTTTCATGCAAAGAAAGTATAGAAAATTCCTGTGTAATATTACTTAATAGATTAAGAAATCATATGAACAGAACATATTAAAAACTCTGCCTATAAATGTACAAGGTCTGATCAAAGAAAAATACCAGTTTTTAAAACAAACGATAGAAATTTATGCAACACAAGTCTCATTTGGAATGCAATACTAGTATAACTGGAGCAGTAATTAGTAGTTATATAAGATAGGAATTGCTAGAGTCTCCAGATTAAAAAAAAAATTTAAATTAGTAATTTTCAAATGAAAGTAGAAAAATAGCTTAATAAACTGCCGTGTTCATATTATCCAGCTTCAACAATTATCAATATTTTATAATCTTTTCACCTATCTTCCTACTTTTAAAAAATTATTTGAAAAACAAATCCAAGATACCATAAATTGATCAAAATATATTTCTAATGGCTAATAATTTTATTCACAGGTACATTACCATTATCATAACTAAAGATATTAACAATACCTAATCTAATAACCAGTTTGTGTTCAATTCGTACAATTATCAAAACACGTCTTACAATTTAAATAAAAATCTAAACAAGATCCATATATTGTACTTGCTTCATGTTTATAATTTTATTTTTCTCTAAGGTGGTTTCTTCTCTCCCTTTTTCCTCTGTGCTATTTATTTGTTGAAAAAGCAACTAGGTCTGAAAGAAATTTTCACATTGTGGATTTGGCTAGTTGTTTCTTTGTGGCACCACTTGCTATTTATCTTTTTCACCCATTCTCCATATTTTCTGTAAAGTGTCAATCTAAAATATTAATTTGATTCAGGTTCTATTTTTTTTAACTAAAAAAATGTCCAAAGGTTTTCTAGGATGTGCTGTAAACTTTCTAGTGCATCACATTCAAGCGGAAGCCCTATTTTTAATGATGTTAAAGATACACTAGTGGCTTTAGTGTTCTCAGTTCAGTGTCTTTTTTTAGGGCTTTTCATCAGTCTTACACTAAATGATAATAATTGCCAAGATCCTTTCTTTTATTAGAGGTTACAGTATGGTGGTTTTTAATTTTATCATTCTTTTTTGCATTTGTAGCTGAAATTTTTTTATAAGGAACAACTTTCCTCCATGTAATATTGTTACTTCAAAACAAAGTTCGTACAAGGATGGCAGAATAAAGATTTGATTATGTTTTTATCTATTAATTTGCAGAATAATAAGTTCATATTTTAGCAACTTTAAAGTTGATCAATAATTTTTTTAAAAAAAATTCGAGGTACTCTAATCAGTTACATTCTTTTTTTTTCTTGTTTTTATTATGGTTATGTTGGTTAATAAAATCTAGTAAGTTTCAGGTGTACAACTCAACAGTAAGGCATATGTGTGTGTGTGTATTGCATCATGTATTCACCTCCCATAGTTAGATTTCTTTCTGTCACCACATATTTGACCCCTTTTACTCCATCTACCTTCCCATTCCCCCCTTCCCCACCCTCTGGCAACCACTAGTCTATTGTCCATGTCCATGAGTCTCCGTTTGTCCTGTTTGTTTGTATCTTTTAGGTTTATATCCCATATACAAGTGACATCATGTGGTTTCCAACTTTTTCTGTCTGGCTTATTTCGCTTAGCATGATTATCTCAAGGTCCATCCATGTTGTTGCAAATGACAGTATTTTATTTATTTTTATGGCTGTGTAATATTCCATTGCATATACGTACCACATCTTCTTTCTCCAATCATCTATCATAGGACACTTCAGTTGCTTCCATGTCCTGGCCACCGTGAGTAATGCTGCTGTTCAGATTACCCCATTTTTGACCAATAGGAGCTTATTGGCTTTTGTGTCTTTTTTAATATCACTCTAGTAATCTTTGAAATCTTTTTTGGTTTTAGATACAAAATGTCCCAGGGTCCTTTTTAATGTTCTCTGACCTGGAATCACCCATTGTCCCCAAAGAATCTTTGTTCTTTTAGAAGGAAATGACAATTGGATTCTAAAATGAGGACTCTGTTTGACTATTGCTACTGAATTACCATTTTTTTAGACCTATTAGGACAGAACTTGAAAGTGCAAACTCCTTTAGAGAAAATATGTCATTAGTTCATAGAAATATTGGTAATTCAAACTTCAGATTATAGGGTACTTATTTCTTTGATTTTATATTCAAATCTCTTTTCTTTAGCCTGAAAACCTTGTTTTCTAGTTGCATTAATATAATTACTTAGCTCTTTTTTTTTTCTTATAATATAATCATTATAGTTTCAAAATAACAATGTCAGCATTTCTGCTAATAATAAGAACACAGTACAATTTAAAATTTCTTTCTGGTTCTTCTTGTCCTTAGGATATATCCCACAAGGACTGTATAATGAAAATATCATTTTATTTTTAATCTCTCAACATAATTTCTTTATATGATTATTCTGCCAATTTAACATACAATTAGGTTCATTTGCTTCAATTTCTTTTCAAGATACAGGGATGCTTTTTTATTATTTAACTTTAGTTTTATTAGTTACGTTAAACATTTACAGTGTTCCAAAGTGAAATATCAAAACAGAAGTCTAACTTTCATTCTTATCCCTGCCTTTTCTTATGTATAACAACATTTGATAGTTTTGGTTTATCCTTTTTAAAAAATAATACATATATATTTACATACATACACATATACATGTACTTATATATTTGTGCATGTGAATCAGTCCCCATTTATATGTATAAATGTATCTATACCTATGTAAACACACACATTTCTAGCCTCTCTTTCTTAAACAAACTGTACTATACTATCAAAACTGTTTTGAACATTGATTTTGCCACCTAACAATTTGTCTTGGTATTCACTGTATAACAGTAAAGCAGGATTGTCCTCATTCATTTTTATAGCTGCAGAAAAACTAAAGTTTGTTCAAGAAGTCCCTTAATTATGGACATTGGTTTCCCTCAGTACTTTCTTATTACAAATACTGTTATAATGAATAACCTTTGTATATGACATGTTGTACTATTGTCAGTGTATTTTTGAGAAAGTTCCTAGCAGTGAAATTGCTGAGATTAGGATAATTAAATATGTAATTTTGCTAGACATCCATTTACCTTGAGTTGTCTTATTTTGCATTCCCACCAGTAGTATGAAAGTGCCTGAATCCCCTTGGCCAACCATGGAATATGTTGTCAAAATTTTAGTTGTTTGCCAGTTAGATTGGTGAGAAATCATATCTGAAAATAGGTTTAATTTGCATTTTTTATTATAAGTGAAGGTAAGCATCTTTATATATTTGTCATTTTTTACCCAAATTCTCTATGAAGCTGTAGGTCTTCTCAAATATTAAATGTTCTTTGCGCTTTCTAGGCTATTAAACTTTTATCCGTGAAATGTTATTGATATTTTCTAGTTCACAGTTTGTCTTTTTACTGTTATTATGGTATATGTAAGTATGTTTTCTATGTAGACATCTTTAAAAATGTACATAAATTACCAGTCCCTTCTTTTTTATTGCGACTAGATGTTGAATCCTAATTAGGAAAGTGTTTTCCAGTCTGGTGTATAAAGGAATTTACTCATTTTATTCTAGTACTTATATGGTTATATTTTTATATTTCAATCTCTGATTCATTTGAAATTTGTCCTGATGTATGATGTGAGGAATGATTCAAATTTATACTATTCCAAATGACTTTATACTTTTCTCAGTACTGATATGAGATGCAGTGTTTATTAGATTCTAAACGTCCTTATGCATTAGGATCCATTTCCAAGTCTTCTACTCTGTTCTACTGATAAGTCTGGTCATGTGTGTGCCAATATCATATAGTTTAATTATAAAAAGTTTTATAATATATTTTAATATCCAGAAGAAGTAGACCCACACTTTTTAAGGTTTCTCTGGCTATTATTGTTTGGTTACTTTTCCATATGAACTTTAAAATGAACTTGTATAACTCTAGAAACGATTCGTATGGTATTTTTATTGGGACTGTATTAAATTTATAAAGTAATTTAGAGAAAATTGTCATTTTTATAATGCTGTGTTTTCTTATCCAAGAAATAGAATACATGGGATATAATTTCACTTCTTCAACTCTGTTTTGATGTCTTTCAGGAATGCTTTAGAGAAAAAAAATCATTTTAAATAAAGCATAATAAAACCTGATATAGGCAAATTTTCTTAGTTATATTGGCAACTGAGCTAAACTTTCTAAATTGGAATATGCACATTGATTAATATGGAGTCAATTAATATCTGCCATGGTAAGTTTTTATTGAAAAATATACATCATTCAAGAAACCAGTTCTTATTGCTTTATAAATGATTATTTTTTCTATCCTATTTACCAGATAACTTTAAATGAGGCTGATAGGATTTCCATTTGAATATCCTGAATAGCATATTTACCTCATAATATATTAGACATCTATTCATAAATTCTAATTTGTATCTAAGGTTGTCTTAGGGTCAGGTAACTTTTAGCCCTTGTATTGAAATATCCTTATTGCAATTTCAATTGACTGCATAAACAATTAAATACGAGTAGATACAAATTATCTACTCATTGAAAAGCATCAGAATCCGAGGAAAAACTGATATTCAGTTTTATTTTCTTTACCTTCTATTTGTGTCTGCATGATCCTCTTTATTATTTTGATCAAGTTAAATAAGTTAAATGTTTAATAATGCAAAATGTCAACCCATGCAAAAAAGAAACAATCCATGTGAAGCATGTGCAGGCTGTGTGGTTTAACTCCTTTATTTAATGTCTAACAGAACTGTCTTTGTCGCTTTGGGGTTCTAGATTAGAAGAACCTTCAAGCCAGCATTGAGTGCAGCAGTTCTTAAATGGGCATGATAACTTGCTACCCATGGGGCATCTGGGAGTAGGTGGGGATGTTTTTGCCTGACATTTGACTGTGGATGGGAGAGCATTGACATTTTGTAGGCAGAACCAGGGAAGCAAATCTCTTGCTATAAAGATAGTCCTCCATGATGGAGAATAGCCTTGTCCAAGTTTTGGGTAAGGTTTTGGAAATCCCCTGGGAAATCTAGAATCCTTATTTTCATGTTCCATAGTTAGGCTTCCATTAATTATACATTCAGAATTCCTACTGAATTCAGATTTCTATTGAATGAGGGCATAATTAGAACCAGACCACTTGCTTATTTGTCATATTATCTGTGTGTGATCAGGAGCAAAGTTGTATACTTTTTTTATAATAGAACCCATAAATCAATAGACATTACATAGTATAGCAGAGAATACAAATCTATATTTGTGAAGGTCCATTTTTCTTATGCTAAATGGTTATGGACTCTTGTGCTGGGCTTTCAGATAGTACAAAAATTAATTGGAATTATGTTGTCCCCAGTACATCTTTCTGAGGAGGAAAACAGGCATATTCAAGGGAACCTGAGGCACTAGTTGGACTTTATAATTTCTAATTCTCATACTGCAATAGTTACATGATAGAAATATGTATTTTATTTAACAAAGCCTAATAAAATTTTACCGTTTCTATGAGACTACACTTTTAACACCCGTGGTTTATTAGCAGTTTCTAAATATCTTATCCATGATGTAGCAACATTGTTCTTCCTTTTCTGAAAAGGAGTATTTTGTCTAAGTTTAAGCTCTCAAATATACTATTGAATGAAAGCTGCTCTTTTCAAGGTGCTGTTCCTGGAAACAAGGTCATTAAACTTCAGTTGAGAGAGTAGGTCTTGTTATTTTAACAGTAATTCTTGGCAACATGTTCTTTTGGGAAAAAAAAAAGTAAAGTAAAATAAATTTCATTGTTATCATGTATATTGGCCCAGAGAAAAATAAACAAACAACAAAAACCTAAAGAAAATGTAAGGTAATCATTCAACGCTTCTAAAAGGAAGGGATATTAACTTCAAAGGTAAACAGATTTATTAATAACATACCATGATAGAAAACAAATGTAAGATTAATGCTAAGTATCAGCAGAACATTTTTGTTTTAAATCCCAACCACCAGAGCCCACCCCAACTAAAAAACCTTCAGTCCTGCAAGTCACCACTGCAATCTTGCTTAAATATGTCAGAAGTGGGCACAGGAAATAGAGTTGGCAGTTTTCCTGCTTGTTATAAAAAGACGGAAGCCCATCATGAATGAAAGCACACAACACTGCACTTGCCATCTGCATAGCTTCCAAACCTCTTGTATTTTATAGCAGTAGCCTGCCAAAACCCCAGCAAGCCAAAACCAGAATAAAACCCCCAATCTGAAAGAGAGAATATGGCAAATAATAAAATCATCCAGACAGCAGAGAAATAAAATTACAGAAAATCAGACTAAAATAACAAAACTGTCAAGCAGTGTTGAGAGAGTTAGGAAAAGCCTACAAGAGAGGATTTGGAGGAAAACGGAAGGCTGAGGATAATGCAAACCATTGTTCAGTTGAAAGGTTTTTCCAAAGCAAATATGCTCGCTGGTAAGAAAATATTAAACCTTTCTAGAAAATGTTACTTCTTTCTCGTTTCTAATATCCTAGCTATGTGTGTTTGAGATAAAGCAAACTGTCTTCTAGTTGTTGAGTCCCACTTTATTTTGATAAAAGGAAAGATTTTTTCAGAGGCATTCAAACTAAACCAGGGTTTAATAGTTCTTAATTTGTCATTTGAAGTCTATTCAAAATTAGAAGTCAAATAAACACAGCTTTGAAACATTTAAAACTAATAATCTTCAAGACATTTTAGGCAGTTGCTAAGGGGATTGTGACTTTAATTTTATGTAGGTTAGTAATGCAACTCTAGCAATCAAAATGTATCAAGCTCTTCTAATATATATTAATAAATTAATCAGAAAGAAACATATATATACATACATACACACATACATATATATGTGTATGTATGTGTGTGTTTATATATATATATAATTTTTAAAGTGACCTAAGCTTCATCTGAGGAATAAAAAGGAAAATTCAAATAAGTTCTTGTTTTAGGCTGTAGGTCACCTACATTTCCATTTCCATCCTTCTCCGCACCGTATCCTAAAAGCAATATTAAAGCCTCTCCTATTTTCCTAAAAATTAGAACATAAAAACATGAATAGTAAGATATTTGCTGTAACAACAGATTAAAAATGTGTGTGTATGTACCTTTTATTAAGTACTCAGTTTAAGCTGTTTTTCCTTAAAATCTCTTATCTATGGCATTTCTTTTTCCAAAATCCAGTTAAAGATAATAGGTTTTCTATCCAGTTGATAATTGTAGTGTAGGTGAGTGTTCTGCAGAAATTATCCCTGCTAATTGTCACCTAAAACTGAAAATGCCACCACATTCTGTCACTAGCCCCTGAAATCTGGACATTCTTTCTGCTCACTGATCAAAGTCTATTAGCCTCGTTCTGGCTCAAGACATAGGTAGACTGGGCATGCACTAATCTCAGTGTGCATTGAGAAGGCTCCTTCTCACCTTCACACTGGAGGAGATGAGTAAGTTTTGCAGTACAAAAAAAAAATTTTTTTTTTTTTTTAGTTTAGATTTCCTGAGAATAAGGGCAGCTTGCTTCATATGTTAGCACATCAAGAAGACTTAAAAAAAAAAGGAATGAAGAAAAATGCATTATTAGAGACAAAGAGAATGTCAAAGAGAAGAAAGCTGTGAGGAGCTATTGCCTCCAGGAGAGAAGGGGATTCATGCTTTTCCTTGGCACCCTGACCCCTTCTGGAAAGGAAAAGAACATAGACTGGAATCTTTCTGTTCCTTATCGTATATCCAAGATACCCAGAGTCTGTGAATGAAACTCAAGGAACAGGACACTTGAGTCTGGACTTCTTTTAGGGACGGTGGCACCCTGTCAAGACAAAAGCTTCTCTTAGCCATTTTTTCCAGACAGCCCTTAGCTGGTTCTACTTGTACCAGAATAATCCTTGTCTCAAAGCAGATTCAGTGAAGGACAGGGGCCAGCTGTCTAACTGGTCTCAATGAGGATGATTTTGGACTACCTTGTGCAGCACTGAAGCAAGAGGCTGGCAAGATTATCGGATGTTAACTTGGAAGCTCACTCCTTCCTAACCCAGCCCAGGACTCTGAAAGGCTTCTTGTAGACTATGACAATATATCCTAAACCCCTTTGCATCACTGGTTTTCACTACAGTCTTTGATACCCAGTGAATGTTCAATAAATGCTTTTTGAATAAATGAATATTCCTTTATAATGTGTCTTTGAACTCATTTAGTCTCAGGTTTTAAGGCTGGCTCTGCTATTTATTAGGTGTGTAACCTTGGGCAAGTTAAAAACCTCTCCAAACCTCAACTTCCACATCTATAAAGTTATGATAACAATACTCAGATTACTGTTAACATTGAACAAGTGTGCCTATTGATAATATCTAGCATCATGTCTGTAACTTTCACACCTTTTCTTCTCTATGCTGGAGTTGATATTCTTTGGAAGAACTTTTTATTGTTTACTTTTTGCTTTTTCATTCGTTTGCCAAGACTAATCTCAAACACAGTATTCTCTACGAAGATTTTTCTACTTCTCTACTTTTTCCCCTCTCCTCTCACCTAAATAAGCATAAACTATCTCCTGTAAGTATAAATTAAAGTCACTGTGGCTGTGTTTTATTCAATGACTTATATTTGGGGGGTGGGTTGCATTTGTTCTTATTAAAATATCCTTTAAATATGAAGAACATATAAGCAAAAATAATAAATAAAGCAATCGATTTGCAGAAGAAAAGCTTAATCTGGACAGTTTTTTTTTTCTTTTGTTTAGCTGGGAATTTATGCATCCTAAGTAAATCATTTTGCTATCTGAGATGGACTTGTACAGAGATCAATCTGAAAGGGTTGGCATTTAAAATGTATTGATTTTTTTCTGCTGCCTACTTTGAGCTTATATCAATAAGTTTTTGTACTGTGTATCATTTGAAAAGTCATAAGAAACAAGATTCTTTATGAAAAATGTTATTCAAATGTGCCAATTAGAATAGAGTTTCTAGTCCAGTGGATAAGTCAACTTGATCCTCTTTTTTTTTAGCTACTGTTTTAAGACGATATTCCAACAGTTTTCTTGATGTAATATCTGATAATATTTAGAAAGAAAATGGTAAATGAATACGGAATAGTAGAGTCAAAATCTAAATAAAAAACTTCTCAACTGAGAGTCCTTACAAATAATCTAATCTGGTGCCCCAATTATTCTATGGGCAAGGAATCAGATCCAGAAAAGAGACTTACTCAAAATGTAAAACTAATAAATAGTAAAGAGCAGAAGAGATCCCAATTCTGTCTCTCTTTTCTTCATACCAGCAACAATTAATTTCTTGTCGTTTTATTCATTATCTCACTTGTAAAGCCATTATCCCTAGCTGTGTTTTAAGCTGTATTCATCTGATGCCAAGACAAAAAGTTGAAGTAGAACATTCAGATAATCCTACTTATTATTATAAAGGCATATAATTAATCATGATTACTTGAATGGACTTACCTTTCTTAAAATATTGTTTTGGGCAGGAGAGTGATTGATTCAATATTCTACTTTCAAAGCAAGTGTATGAGAAAGTACTACACTTTCTCATACAAGTGTGTGATTCAAGGAAGTGCTACATTTGTGTTAATTCCTTATTATATGGTATGCTCATTATGAAGATGGTTATTGCTCCATCATGAAATAGAAATTTGAGGATGGTAGAATATTTAAATTGCAAATAAGATATTTTTATCCATTTCCTAAAATACTGCATAATTCAGAGTCATTACTATATCCCTATGGTAAAGAGAGTCTTAGCACTTCTTTATTAGCTTTAGTTTCCAGTAATCAATCAGTAATTACATAATAAAGAGATGAAATTGGGTGTTTAGCACAAAAATATGTAACTACCTCATCCTGTATTGCAATCAGCTTTTGACTGTGATTGTCAGTAGGGGAGGGGAGTTAGAATATAGGGTAGGGGGAAGGAAAAATAATTTTCCTTCTAAGTTTTTCTGGCTAATCTTATAATCACATTGATATGAGATAAATAGAAGAAAATAACCAAATTTATTACATATGTACATATAGAGGTCTTATAAAAATATAGGACTTAAGCTATTAAGATTTATATGCAATCTTGAGGTAAGGAGAATGGGAGGTGTGGTTTGGGACTTCAAAGGTAGGAAGGTAATTCACAGGGAGATGAAAAGAGTTAATATTTAGTAAACAAACGTTTGTTGGGCCATCTTGAAACAATGGGACACAGAGAGGACTTCAATAAAATGGGCCCTGGTACATTCTTTTCCCTGTCTTTCACACCTTCATAGTAAGCTACAGTTATCTATGATGATAGCTCCCTTCCTAGGGAAGATCCTCTATCTTAAATTCTTCTGTGCAGTTTTGGGAAAGGTTAAAGGTTTTTCCTGAATCTTGTTTCTTAAAAATAACCAACTTAAAATAATTAATACCCCCAACAAGTCATATTGGGGGTGGCAAGACTCTGCTCTTCCTCGACTGCCATCTCTCTGGGACTCCCTGAAAAGCCCAGCTGAGCAGGACCTGGGATATGCCTACTATTGTTGTTTCTCTCTCTCTGATATGGTAGTGGCATGATACATTTGTATTAACACCTTATTGTCAGTAATTATACTGCAGAATTATTTGAACTCACTAAGCTATGTCCTCAGTTACAATGAACATGCACATTTAAGTTTTTGAAAAATGAAAAAATGAACGTTTACTCTCTTTCCATGAGGCAGATAACTGAAAATTTCAAAGGTATCAAAATATTTGGACACTGACTATTTGATGATATTCAGAATTTATCGAAGTCCTTTTTTAGAAGTGCTAATGGTATTCTGGTTACATTTTGTTAAAAACAAGACAATGGTCCCCAAAAGGAGTAGCTTCTGCTAAACAACATCACCACACCAAGACTTAATTACAGTCAGCTCTCCCAGAAATGGAATCTTAAACCAGTCAGCCTGATCAGCACTACTTAGGTAATCTGCCTGATTGACCCCTGCCATCCTCTAAATGAAAGTAACTTTGCAGTAACAAATCTGCTTTATTTATTTATTTATTTTTTTTTTTGCCTAGTATGACTTTTTTTCCCTGCTCCCTTCTACCTATAAAGTCTTTCATTTTGTACAGTTTCTAGGCACTCCTTTCTTTCTGCTAGATTGGAGACTACTTGACTGACTGATCATTGAATAAAGCCAATAAGATATTTAAAATTTATTCAGTTGAATTTTGTTTTTAGCAGTTTTTAAAAAGAGTCATAACATTTAAAGGTACATACAGAAATATTTATTGGTAAAATAATGGCATCTATAATTTACTTCAATATAACCAGATATGGGTAGTAAGTAGAAATATATGTAAAACAAGACTGGCATGAGTTGGTAATTGTTGGTAATTTTTTATTTACTTTTGCTAATGCTTGAAATTTTTTATTTAAAAAATTCCAAAAAAATAAAATAGGTAAAATAATTCTATTTTTTCTGCCTTAGAAAACGCTGTCAACATGTTTGGTCAAGGTCCACCACTTAATATACTACAGGATCACAAATTGAAACTCAAGTTAGCTACAATAAAGTGTCGATACAAAAAGTGTCAGTATAGGCGGGCAGGGGATATAAATGAAAATATTGATCACAAGTTGATAACTTTTTAAACTAACAGGCAAAAAAAAAAGGCTCATTACACCAGTCTCTTATATGTTCGAAATTTTTCATTATAAAAATTTTTTTAAAAGAAGGAAAAGATAAAGATGAATGTACACTAAGAATTTAGGGATTTGAACCTACTGTGGTTATTATAATAAAATGTTTATATTTTTATGAAAAAATAAAAAAAATAATAATTTTAAAAATGTCAGTATAGTACGGGTAGAGAAAGATAAAAAACAAACAAACCTACCTGTAAATTCTTGACACACATTAATTTTGTTATTACTCGATAAGACAGGAGAACATATATTAATTCAATTTAACAGCTATGTATATGTTAATGGCATCACTTTTGCCAGGTGTTAAATTCAGTATCATAAAAGAATTTCCCTAATTAATAAATTCTCTCTTATTCAGCTTTATAGTACTTCATTCCTGATCTAGCATCCTCAAGATCTACTTCTGGGAATATTCTCCTGGTTCCTGTTGGTAGATATTTGTTAGATCTTGCAGGTCTTTCAGCATCTAATTCCTCTTCTGACTTAGTAGGCCTAGCATTTTTGACTTGGATCATGTTGTAACTTGACCATGGTTATTGATCTCGTGGCCTAGAGGAAGGAGAAACAAATCCTGCAGAAGGAAAGCCTTGTCTTATGAACAGCCTCATTTGAGGCATCTGCATAATCTTCATGCAAAAATAGAATAAAGGGGAGAGGGTATTATCCTCTAACAAAGGATTGTAGCCCACTTCTGCAGAAGCAGGGGGTTCTAGATTAGCTAGTATTCTGTTATGGATATAATTTATTTAACTTATTCCCATTGATAGACATTTACATTATTTCTAACTCTGCTAGTGCAAAGTCATACACACGCATATGCTTAAAAGCTATTGGTGTTGAAGAAGGGAGTTTATGAAAGATATTTAGAAGGTAGGCTTAAACTACAAAGAGCATATTGGAGTTAGTGAGAGGATCAGGCCTAGATCCCATATCTCCAAAATTATAAACCAATGAAAAGTACATTCTTACAGTTTCTCAAAATTCAAAGGCTACCCTCTCGATGGTAAGTTCCCTGACTGCTCCAGAAAGTGAATTAGTCCCTCCTCTGTGCTCCTTTAGCCTCCCACGCATGTCTCTGCTCAAGTCCTTACCACATTTTGTGTGTGTTTTATTATTTGAGTTTTAAAGTCTTCTATATTTGTAGCAAAAATCCAAACAGTATAGAAGAGCCTAATGTAAACTGGTACATTCTCATTTTGTTCTTTTAAACTTAACTCCCCAACGAAATTCCTTAGGGACTGATTTGTACAAATCCCCAAACTTCCATTGTTATATTCTTGGCTTGTACAAATATAAAATGCATCTATACATATAGTTAAAAACAATGTTGTGATCTTATATACTATTAGGTAATTTTTTTTTCCAATAATGTATCTTTTTTTCAAATTAATACATACACAACCTATCTTATCCTTTGTAAGAGCTCATAGAGAATTGAATGGGTATAACACAATTGATCAAAACATTCATTTATAAATGGGCACTTTGGTTTTTTCTTTTTTACAGTTACAAGTAATGCTACTGAAAATCCATATACATGTATCTTGAAATACTTGCACTTTTATTTCAGTTGGATACTTTCCCAGAGTAGGATTTGCGGATCAAAGAGTATGCCATTTTAGAGTTCAGTAAATATTTCCAGATTACTTTTTTCAAAAATTTGCATAATTTATAACCTTACCAACAGTGTATGAGAGAAAATATTTTTCTAAGCCTTATCACTGCTAAATTCTATTAGTTTTTAAAGATTTTGTCAAATTATTGGACAAAAGTTTGGTACTTCCTTGTTTTTATAGTTTTTGTATTTTTCTGACAACCATTGAAATTGTGATTCTTTTACATTATCTGATATGTGAAACACCTTTTTATAGCCTTTGTCCATTTTTATAATGGGTGGTTTATCTTAGAGCCTTTTGTATATTTTAGATACTGCGTGTTTAGCAAATATTTTCTTCTAATCTTTCATTTATCTTTTGACTTTGCTTATGTGGTCAATGGATATGGATATATCTCTATCTCCATCTCTATATATAGAGGGAGAGGGTGGGGGAGGGAGAGAGAGAGAATACAAGAGAATGTGAAAGAATATGAGAGTGACTTGCCCAAGATCACTAAAATTGTTTGTGTGCTTCCCACTCTCGATTTTAAGCTCATATGAGTAAAAACCTTGAGTATATTGCTCACTTCTGTATCATTGACATCTAACACTCTTAATAAATATGAATGAATAAGTTCTCATGATCATTAGATGTGACTGTATCTGCCTTTTGCTCTAATAAATTTTGTCAATATGGTGGAGCTGAGTAATTATACTATTGACAGGAGGATTTCCCACTGTGGAGTTGTCTGAGTAAGAAAAAAAGCCTAGATGTTTCAGAACAGGATCGAATGTCATTGCTGCTAGCGAAGAGTATCTCAAGTTTTCTTCTGAGGAGAAGGTAGTCCAAAGGATTCAGAAAAAGGACGAAGTGGCACTGGATAAGAGCAAACTATCTTGGCTATGTAGTTGTAGTACCAGCCCCAGGCCATCTGAGTTAAACCCATATACCCACACACACACTAAGGGAAGCAGTAGTTCTACATACTACAGGGAGGACCCAAGTAGGAAGCTGAGATTTTGATCTGGTTCCATTGTTAACAATCTCTCACTTAGCTTCAGTGAGTCCCAATTTTCTCATTTTTTTTTGAAATTGACCCAATAGTAGATAATATATACTACCTAATATTTGTTGAGTGCTTACTTGCATAAAAAGATTTCAGTTACTCTAGTGCTGGAATCCCTATTTCCCATAATTTTTAAAATAATTCCTTAAAGAAAATATTGGTATCTACATTTACAAGTGAGAAAATTCCATCTTCAGTTAAGTAATATCCCCAAGGTCATTTAACCAATGAGCAGCAGAATGAGGTTTATCTCCTCAGTTGTGTTCGACTCACCAAGAACCACAATCTTTCTAGCTCTAATATATGAAGTTTGTATCAGATGAAATAAACCATAGTGCCATTATCTGACTGTATGTGGGCAGGAGTCCCTTAGATTTATCAGTCTCTTTAGACTCTTAAACACAGTTGCTACATGGTAACATTTTTGTGATTCAAATGCCCCAAAATGCAATTATCTTTTAGATCTCTGTTTATGGCCTTGGGAAACTGGAAACTACAGCAAATTCTAATACTATTAAGATGTTGGAAGGTAAAGAAAACAATGGTATGTTCACACCTACCTTCCCAATAGTAATTTGTCTTTTCTTAATTAAAGAGGACAGTGGAATAGTCATAGATGGCTGAGAGGGTTGGAGATCACTATTTATCACCACAGAACTTGGAGTCAAAAGCAGCAGTCTCAAAGTATTGAAACTAGAAATGTCTTCAGCAGAGATCTTTGAATGTTTTGGGCATGCAGTGAGAAAGGGAGAAAATCCAAGTACATGAACAATCATTTGGTGATTTAGATCTTAAGATTTAATTTTGTAGATATTATAATAATGAATCATGAAGTCTGGCAAGTTTTCACATATCTGCATCAGAGTTTCACTCTGCCTTCTCATGTAGCAAACTTTCCTCTACACTCTTGTGAATTACAGAATTGTTGCAGGTAGTCCTAGCAGAAAACTCCATCTAACTGCGTAAGCCACCATCGAACCCTACTGTGAAATGCTGTAATTTCAAATGGAAGGTGAAGGGTTATCAGTCATCTGTACCAGTAGACACACTGCAACAAATGAATATACTGTATTTCTTTAGATTAGGGCTGCAGCTTTGGTGTTCTCAGACAGGCTTCTCAAGCATCAGTGTCAAATCCTGCTCAGTTGGACTCTGTTTAATCTCTTTTGATTTTGAGTTATTAAGTAGAAAACCTGAAAGTCTGACTGGTATTTCATCTTCTGAATATGGAACAGGAGACATTCTTTCTAAAGTGTTCAGATATATTTATCTGAAATAGTTTTATTTATCTCAGAAGTATTATAGATAACATTCTCTGCCTCCAAGTCTTTCAAACACCTTGCCTGTCAGTCAGTCTTTGTTTTTATTTGCACCAAAGAGATGCTAAAAGCCAAAATAAGAAAATCATATATAACTCCAAAGATTCGATTTTTTAATTTTATGTTCACCATTCCTAACCCCAATTTCTCTTCTCAACATTCCTTTTCCTTGAAACCCACATCCTGATTAGGAAATAAGTAGGTGACAGAACCTGTGATTTCCCAAGATGTATAAAACCAAGTTAGGTATGTTGTAATTGTTTTTTTCACTAAAAATTCTCTCCACTTACAGACAAAATTTCATCCAATGAACTTGTAAAATAATCACTGAGAAAAATTAACTGTTCTTAAAAAAGATTCTGAGGCAAGGAGTGTTGGTGGAGGGCTTGGGCAGTGTCACATATTATCAAATGACATGTGATGCTAGCTGGAATTAAAGATAGAGGGTTAGATATGCTTGAGGCCTCTAGTTTCTCATAATCTCATGGATAAGAATACATGGGTAGGTTTCTGGATGCATCCTGCTCTTATTATACTCTGTCTCTTTATAGGGTGGGCATAAGGGGGAAGTCTTTGTAAGCATGAGAATGGTCTTACAAGCCCACACAGATCCCTTGCGGGATGCAAGTGAACTGTGCTGTCGGTACCTGGAGACCTTGTGGGAAGCTGAGGCCATGGGTTGTCCCTCTTGCTGCAGTTTGTTGCCCCGTGACCAGGGAAGATCCACTGGGGCCATCTTGTGGTTATTCCTCTCTTCACAAAGTAACAATATAATTCCCATTTAGTAAGAAGGGGAAATTAAGAAACCGGTTTCTGCCATGAATGGTTAAGGAAAATAGGGACAATTTATCAAAACGTACCTTGAGCTACTTAATGCCTTGAACCTTCTCCCTGTTAGCCATATTTCTCTCTTTACCTCCTGCGGTGTGTGCCAGTGATTTTAACAGTGCCAGTTTAACATTAAAACAATCAAATGGGTTTCTTGAGAGCATGCAAATTTATTGCTTCAATGTACAAGCATACACAGAAAAAGCCTGCTCTTTCTCAACACACTTGAATAATTCTCATTAATGTCAACGATTAATGTCAATGGCAGTTGTGAATGTATATCAAGGAGTGAATAAAATGCATTTGAGAATCCCTTAACAGATCATTCATCCAAACCCTGTTTTGTATATGTATTATAACATGATGAAATTTGCTCTTATTCTTTTCAATAAGTTGAAGCAATCTGCGTCAGTGTTCATTTCTTTAAATGTCATGATTGTGCATTTCCTGCATTCAAAGAATTAATCAGAAATGTAGATGTAGCCAAAAGTATGTGCTATTCCAGGCCAAGCGTTGTAGGAAGAGTGAATTACTGATGGTATTTTCATTGCTGTGGTTGTGGTCATGACTTTTTCAAAAACTGCAGTTAGATATTGACAATGCATCATCATAATCCTTTTTTCATACAGGAAACACCCACTTAAAATAGTTTTCTTTTTTCTCTGAATTCCCGTAGGCAGATAATTTTCACAGTTGAGTTGCATAGAAACCCTTCATTCATAAAGGATAACATCTGAGATATATCAATGAAACATTCATGACCTCTGCTTTTCTAAGCAGTAGGCAGTGACTTTGAAACTGCCCAATCCTTTTCTTTGAAAAAGATTAAAAAAACAAAAAAAACAGCACCTGCAAAGAGGTGTATGTCTGTGTGTGTGTGTGTGTGAGTGGGTGAGTCTACACTTTATCATAATGAGAAGTCAGGCAGTGATGGTCAGAAATCCTTGAGAGCAGAGGCCATGCCAGCTCATTCAGCAGTGTCATCTTGATGCCCACAACTGGTCTTGGCATGGAGCAAACTCCTAGGAATATTTGGAAATACATCCACCACTGATATTCTGGAAACTTCCAGGCTCTACAATAGACAGTGTCAGCCTATCTGTAAATTCATCACAATTTGTAAGTTTAGAGTCAAAGTGTTGTCTTTAAAAGTCTGATTTTCCAAGAATATCCTAACATAGTCAAAACAAATGAACGAATGTTTGCTTTATAGATTTTATGTTGTTTATGTTTCTGCTCATTAGAAGTAATATTGTAGAAAAATGAATGATGACAGAACTTGTTGTTTTGACAGTATTCTAAGAATATTTGGTTAAAGGCAGAAAAAAGAATTGGAGTAGAAAATGTTTTAATATCCAGATAATATTTTGCAATTTATTTTAAACAGGACTTATAAAAGTATCATCAATAATTTCATGTAAAATGAACATGGAAGTTACTTACAATGTCACTGTTTATCAATTAAAGTTCATGGAAATATAGCTCGAGCCAGCTACCTGATATCTCTCCATGATATCTTTGGCCTTTTCTAGTGGAAAAATATCTATTAGAGATTCTACTTATGACAGAAAAATAGCAGCAATACCCACTGACTAGAGAGGTTATAT
Organism: Pteropus medius; assembly: GCF_902729225.1. Lineage (NCBI taxonomy): Eukaryota > Metazoa > Chordata > Mammalia > Chiroptera > Pteropodidae > Pteropus > Pteropus medius. The sequence continues at coordinate 12,015,901 of NW_024352785.1, read as the reverse complement.
AAGGATTTAGAAATCTAGTTATTTTAAATTCTACCTTAGTTCCAACATATTCAGATATTCCTGTTTCTACTTTAGAAACATGCTTTATGAGATCTTGACATTTTATAATCACAGAAGTTTCCTTAAGTACTTGCACAAAACTTTTTATTCAGATTTGGGAGGAAGAATATACAGATTGACTTTATTATTGTGAAAGTCAGAATATAGCAAAACAGCAATTTAAGAAGAAGAAACACACATTACATATGTATAGTATTTCTCTGGCTCTTTTTTTAAAGTAGATTCAAATTAGTATAGAAGATATGCAACTTAATTCCCTTTTTATTACCTTAAATATAAAGAATCATATTACAGTAGGAGATTAGATGAACATTTTCTATAAATTACGTAGGGTTAGAAAATGCTTCCTATAAGCAGATTTGGGAATTTAAATGCCTGATTTCCTCCTGAATATTTCTTTTAGTAAATGCACATTTTCCTTAAAAACGCGGTGATAAGATTTAGGTCACATGCAAGGTTGTTTTTAAATACAGGTGAGAAGAGAAAAACTGTCTAATTTGGAAATTGAGATTTTTTGCCTCGTTCCAGTTGTGTCGACTGAGTCAGTTTTATGCAGACTAAGCTAGGACTAAGGAAAAAGTAAGACATGTTGCCATATGAACTTTCAGTCACCATGCAGAACTGAAAAGTCCAGCAATTTTTGCAGTGGTTCTGAATATTTCCTCAAGAGCAAGAAGTGATAGTGAACTTAGAAATGTGGAAAAAGTCTTCTAATTGTGAGTGTATTGGGCTCTGAGAAGCTATAAATCCATTTTTTAAGTTCATTTCTTCCTATAATAGTGACTAAAATAAACTTCAACTTTTACTCTATATATTACATTCAGTACTCATGTCTTTCAGAAATATTTTTTAAGCATCTACTCTGAACCTGGTACAGTTATGGCCATTGGTCAAATAGCAATGAAAATGTGGAGATGGATATATCTATAATATAATGTTAGGCGATGAGAAGGACTATGAATAAAAATAAAATATAGAAGGACGTAAAGAATGACAGTATATAATTTTATATTTGATGGTCAGGAAAGATTTCTCTGAGCAGAGAAATTTGAACAAAAACACGAATGAGGTGATGAATAAAGCAAAGGTGTGAATCACGTGTAGATTAATGTTCTAGAGAGAAGGAACCAGGAGTGCAAACAATTCGAGACATGGATTTGCTTGGTGTGTTGAACAGCAAGATGGCCAGAATGGCCATGAGGGAAGGGGAAAGTCAGAGGTCTGAAGTGTAGCCAGGTTTGCATCATGTAGAGCCTTCTAGGTGTTGTGAAGCTTTAGGATTCTGTTCTAAGTGTGATCACTATGGCTGCTAAGTCAGCAAGCCTATAGGGGTGCAAAAGTAGAATTGCAGACTCTATTTAGGCAGCTAAGGAAGATCTTAGCTGGAGATGATTGTGGACTGTGCTGGTGGGATAATAGTGGACTTGGTAAGACGTAGTTGGATTTGTTGGTAGACTGGGTGTGGGTTAGAATGACATTGAAGATAGCCTGAGAATTTCACCTGAATATTTTCAGATAATGTTATTCTTGAGTGAGTACATTTTATTAAGCTTTAAAAATATATAATAGAATAGGTTTGTTTGCTCTGAAAGTCTGTTAAGTTTGGTAGACATCTCCTAGATGTCTCTGCCATTCTTGTATCTTTGCCCTGTGGCTCGCTCTTCCATGGAACCCTGGTCTTCTCTGAAATTAACTTTAAGCCAATAGGCATCCAAATGGATCTTTATCTCCTACCCATACTCGTGCAATCCAATTCACAAGTCACATTTCTTCATTGCTGACTTTTCATTCATTCTTTATTTTTTTTAGTTAATTCATTGGACAAATATTAACTCATTCATTTAACAAATATTTATTGGTATCTACTGTGTGCTAGGTGTACCGGACTAAATAAAACAGCTGAAATCTTGCCCTCAGGGGACTTACTTCAAATGGAAGGAGAAAATAAATAGACGAGTGAACATATAGTTTACCATATGTTGATAAGCACTGTGGAGAAGACTAAGGCAGGAAGGGGGGGGAGGTACATTGATTTAGAGGGGGAAGAAGGTAGTATTACAGTTTAAATCAGATGTCAAGGAAGGCCTCTTTGAAAAGACAACATCAGAGGAAAAACTTGAAGCAGGTAAGGGAACAAGCCATGTATGTATGTGGAAGGAGTTCAGTCCAAGGAAAGGAAATACCGTGTGCAGAGGCACAAAGCTGGGAATGTGCCTGAAGAGTTCTTGGCATTGCAAGGAGATCAGTGTGGTGGGTAAAGCAGCTTGAACAAGAGAGAGAGGAGTACTAGATGGTGCAAGAAGGGCAAATGGGGGCAGATAGGGGCAAATATTTACATGTTTGAATGAGAAAAGATGGCATTGGAAATTTTTGAGTAGGGAAATGAAATGTTCTTGTGTTTTAATGAGATCACTCTATGGCTATGTTTAGAATGAGAATAAGATATGGGGGCAGATGTAGAAGAAGGAAGGCAGTTGAGAGGCTCTGTCAATTTGTTATTATTGATTGCACAAGCACAGTGCTCCACACATGTTCTAAGATTTGCTTGCTGTCCTTAAGAGTCATTTTTCACTATTGAATGATTTATCCCATATACATGGAAAGCATTTGTTAGTTTTTCACCACTTTCAGTTTACACATATGTTTTAAATTATTTCTCTCTTCCTTTCTATTGAGAATGTAAGCCTTCACTTAGTAGAATTTTAAATCTTCCGAATGTTTTCTGCTTCGTTAAAAATTATCAAGAATAGGGCAAATAATTCTTGCAAAACATCTCAAGACTAAGCCAACCACAGTAAGTATTCTACAAATAAAGGCCAATGTACAAATCCACAAGGATTCTAAAATTATCTAGTGCTAATGCCATCTCTAGGAAGTGGGCAGATTGACCTGCTTTTTTGGTGGAGCAAAGTTAATATAATTTAATTTGGCTGTTATCTATGAAAATATATGTTGAAAATTTAAGTAGAGTAGCCCCTGTCCACATTTTCATTAATCTGCAACTATGTAATTATATCCATATTTGTTTTTTACAGCTATATTTACTTTGAGGTATGCTTGCTGTGCCCAAATTATAGCTAGCTGGTTTTAAAAATTTAACTATGGATGGTAGCTCTCTGTAATCCCATAATAGTAGCCAAATTTCCCAAGGCTCATTTTACCTCGTGTTCCTGCATGTCTGACTGAAAGGTTTTATGTCAAGCTTCCATACTAAAGTGCAGTGAAAGCTAAAAACATAACAGCAGGCAGTTCTTTAGCTTACTCTCAAAGGACTGTTTATCTGAAGTCAAAAGAATAGAAATACATTTGTAAGCAATTTTTGGGCTATAATTTTTGCAAGAAAAAGCAAACTATAACATCTAGTATAGAAAGAAGGGTCAAAAATATAACATGAACCAAAAAAATAAGTAAGTAAAGAAACCACCAAAAGATATAGTCTAATTTTTTCGTCCACTAGGTAATGTAAGGGATATTTCATGTGTGCTCAGAAATTATCAGGATTTACCTTGTAGAGACCATCTGACTCCATTGTTTTAAGGAATCCAGACTAACTCTCAGAGTACTGCTGACAAGCCCATGGACTCCTCCAAGCTGAGTGTTTCTAAACTGCAGTGGACTCAGCAATACCCATCCTGGGCATTAGAGGAGCTGCCCCTTGTGTTCGCTCTCCTAAGAGAGAGCTCTGTTTGTTCCTGTCTGAATCATTGAGCAGCTACCATCATGGTCCGATGAGGACAGATCTTCTCAGCACAAGAAGAGAGATTGGAAGAATGACATCTAGTGAAAAATAAAGGGAGATAATTCAAGAATCTCGGGAAACGAAGTGTTGCTGGATGTTAATGAAAAGACATATATAGGAAATGGATTCTGATATTTAGGTGACATGCATGGAATGAGAATAATATTAAGCCAGCTTTCAGTTCTTCCTGGATTCGGTTTCTCATTTAGGTTATCTCATAATATTTTCAAAATGGAGATGTACTTTAAAATATAAAAGTATCAAAATCTGATATAGAAGTTCTGGCAAATGAAAAGTGTGTAACATACAAATTTAATCCTCTCCTAATCCTCATAACTTTATTCCTTAGAGACAACCTTTGCTAATATATGTATATTTGCATATATCTTACCAAATCATTTAAATTAATTTATAAACATACCATATATTACATATATCAAACTATAAACTAACAGTTTACTAAACACCACATCAAGAATATCTTTCCAAGTCCCTTTCTCATTTATTATATTGGCTACAAAGATATCTATCATATAAAAAACACCATAAATCATTTTTAACCCACCCACTGCTGCTGTTGGAAAGTTGCTATACACGTGTTTTTATGTAAACAATATTGCAGTGAATGTTCTTGTGTATGTGTGTGTATTTACATTTACCCTTGTTTGTGATTTCACTTCAGATTAAATTCAGAGAACACACATATTGTAATTTGGAAATACGTTCTCATATTGTCCTTTAGAAAAGATAACACTAATGTACAGTCTTACCAGAAGATAGTTTATGAGAGTGCCTTTTTTTCTACATCAAAGTCAACATTGGAATTTATTATTTACTGGATTTATAAAGATGAAAAAGATTGGTATTTTATTGCTATTTTAATGTAGTCAATTAATGTGAGATTAGACACATTTTTATTGTCCATTGGTCATTGTATATATCGTTGACTTATCCATTCACATATTTTGCCCATTTTTTCGAATAGTGTTCATTTTATATCCCACTCATCAGAAATCAAAATTTTTTATTTAGTTGATTTATCTTTTTTTTTATAGCCTTTAAGAATATTTTGGAGGGCTTTCCCTGCCCCGTTTATATTAAAAAAAATCTCTCTCTGGAGTTCTTGTGGCTCTATTTTTACACTTATAACCATACATTATTTATGAATTATTCTTGTCTGGGCTTTAATCCTAAATCCCAGGGAGAACTTTAGTAGTTTTACTAGACTTGTGGCTAAACTTCTATTTCCATATCTAGTTTGGCTTACATAATTTAAAATATAATGACAGGGTTTTTTTTCCTCCTAAAATAATGCCTAAGTATCAACCATCATTGAGGATTATAAAGCTCATCCAAAGCATACCTGCAGAACAGGAGAACCTAAGAAAGTTCTTTGCTCCCAAATATCTTTTCCATCACCTAGTAGGAGTCTAATGCACCATTTATTTCTATCTAGAAAAGCAAATACTGTTGAGATAGGTTGACTTTAGCCAGTGTCCATGAAAGAAGTTATTTCCCACTCATGATTTACTACCCTACTGCATGAATACAAGCTCAGAATCATTCTTATGTTACTGCCGTGGGTGAATATAAGCAACAGAGCAGTCAGCCCTTACTGTGAACATGTATATTAATCTCTTTTACATGTTTTTTTATCATTATATTTATCGATGAACTTATCAGACCTATTCCTAAGGGATGATTTGTGATAGAAAGCTAGGGAAAGAAAAGAAGGTTACATAAAGGAAGGTTATATAGGTGTTCAAAAAAAGGCTTTTTTATTCTTTTGTAAATAATTTGAATGAATTACATCTTGTTTAGGGAGTCCTGAAGACTACCATTTTTATTCTAGGAAATTTGCTAGAACAAAAGTATTCCCACTATCTCTGATAGCCAAGCTTATGTAACATTAAAGCAGGAGAGAAAAATAAGGTAGATGGAAGGGCAGGGAAGGAAATATGGAGAACCATGGGAAATATGAAACTTTCTGCAATCACATGAAAAAACGGAAATCAAATGGAAGAGAAAGTTCTCTCTAGTGCCTGGTAAAAAAAAGTGCTGATAAAAATAAAATATTTTTTTAATTGAAAGACCTGTATTCATGTCTTTAAAATATTTCCAATTAGTATTATTCCAAACCAACTTTTATACTAGAAAACCAAGCCAAAATTACTAATATTTCAATATAACTTCTTAAAATTTTAATAACTATTACTTAATATTATTGTCATAACAATCTACTAAAGAAGATATATCAACCATTATTACATCCATTTTATAAAAGACACATATATACACATACACATATACATACATGTATATACACATATGTGTATATGCACACATCTATCTGTCATCTGTCATCTAAGAAGTGGTAAGCTTCATATCATAGCATCGTAACGGAAGCGAAATGAAAACCTACATCTTGTCATTTTGAGAATAGATTGCAGACTGAGTATCAACTCATCGAATTGCTGTTATAAAGAGAGAAAAAAGCCCAGGGAGGCTAGAGTTAGTGTTACTAGCCATTACTAGATTGGCACACCAGTAGTACTGATTTTCATCCTGGGTTTTTACCCTTTATATCAACAGAGAACACCTTTCAGAGAATAACCCACTTTGTGGACACCAGGCTAGTGTCTGGAGAAGCTTATTCCCAACCTGAGAACAGTGGGATCTGATTAAGCACAAAGTTTAAATGTAGCCATTCTTGCCCATCCCACTCTTCTGAGTCATCTCCCATCTGTGGTTTCTGGGCCCATCCCTGCAAAATAACGCTCAGTGCATAAATAGTCCCTGAATGGGTGGGAGAGGAGCAAAGCACAACAATTTCCTGTGGTTAGTACATTCTCTTCAATGATTTCTTTGATATTGAGACTAAAAGTGCAAGGAGGAAATCTGCTGTCCTTGAAAATTTCATGCTCAGAGAGAAAAAACTGTCCTTTAATGTTCCAATATATAGATTTATCACTGATTAGATCTCCCCTCTCCCTCCTACTTCCTTCCATTCTTTCCTCCCTCTCTTTCTGACTCACTCTCTCTCACCTACATAGTTCATACCAGTAAGTAATTATAAATTAACATATATTAATATTTTATTGTGTTTCAGATTCACCTTCAATATTCACTTTATAGTGTTATTTTTTATATTTATTATCTATGGGGAAATACATACAATAAAATACATATGTAAGAAAGAGAAGGAAAACTTTATAATGGTCAAGGACAGTTTATGAGGCTCAATCAATATAAAAGCAAAAGTAAATTTATGTAGAGAAGGTACGATTTTTATCTTTTGAAGAATATAATGTACAAAGAATTATAAACAATAACATTCAGCATCTAGAATTAATAATGGTTAACATTTCTTCATATTCGTCTCTAGATTTTTTAAGTTCAATGAGGTCATTATTATACATTATGAATACTACAGATGTGACTAAACTCACCTTTTCCAGTATCTACATTCCTTCCAACCCCAGAAGCAAAGCAACCAGTATCACACATTTAATATTTCTCTTTTCATTCCATTTTACACACACGTATATATCCATTCACAATCTAAGAGTATTATTTTGGTGTATTTTTTAACTGCCACAAATTAAAATACAATGTACAGATCATTCTACATCTTACAGCATTGTTTTTGAGACATATCTACATCCTCTCTGCTTTATAATGTTTCATCCTGAGATTATGCCCTATTACCTGAGTATGTTTATCCATTCCTTTACACATAGATGCTTAGGTTGTTCCCTTGATCTGCTATTAAAAAAGAAATGCTACTTTGTGTGTCTCTTTGTATACATGTGTTCTATTAAGTATGAACTCAGAAGTGCAATTGTTGGATTGAGCTATATGATAAATGCATACTTAAATTCACTAGTGATTGATTGCCAAATTGTCCTCTAAGTGACTATCAATTTATGCTTCTGCTAGCTGCATCTGAGAAGACTACTATTTTTCCAAATCTTCTTAATACTTGACATTATCAGACATATCAATTTTTATCAATTTGGTAAATTAAGTGGAATGTGGTTATATTAATAATTTCTCAATAGTGAGGTTGGATAACATTTCATAACTTATGGACTGTTCTGATTTTCACTTTTCATCTCTTCCCTGTGGTTAATACATCCGCACTCCAGTCATTTCTTTAATATTGAGGCTCAAAGTGCAAGGAGAAAATTCTGCTATCCTCTTTTCTGAATGACTTTTTCTTACTGCTTTGTAGGAGAGGTTCTTTACAAATTCTGGAATCTAGGGGAGTTAAGGATAACTCAATGTTTTTGGCCTGGGAAACTAGAAGAATGGAGTTGCTATTTACTAGTATGGATGGGGTTTCTTTTTTTCTTTATATACATCAGTTTATTAGGAGAAAACTATTTCAAGTAGATTTTTAAAGTCTTCTGTACAGTAATGCTGTAGAGAAAGCAGCAATTATTATAGTTCCAAATCCAAAAACAAGAGTAATACAGTTTCTGTTTCCTCTTTCTCAACCAGGGAAAAAGCTAATTCCATTTGGCCAGCACACTTGTCAGTGTCATGAGTCACATCAGTGATAAAGAGGGGGCCAACTAACACAGTCACATCCACCTCTCTTCTAGAGCTTTTTTTCTCCCATTGGTCTCAGGCCAGCTTGATGGGGGAATGTGACATTCTACAGGTATGAGTCTAACAGCAATAAAAATAACAATTAAAAATTAAAATATCAATTTTACCTTTTAAAGGATATCACACATTGCCTGATCATCTATTGAAAGAGCAAGCTGTGTCTGAAGAATCTTTCTCAGCAGATTCAATAGCTTTCAGATGGCATATAATATATAGATCAGATTGCAAATGTCACCAGCAAGTCTAAATGTGTCAACTCTGAACTGAAGACTTGGATACTAATCCTTTGGCTGTTAAACTGTTGTAATAGTGTTGTGTCAGTCACTTATATTTTCACCTTGCTTACAGTGAACTTGAATGTCTAGAAGTGATTTTAATATAATCAAATTTATTATTTTTCCATAGAGTATGTACTTTTTAAATCCTATTTAAGATATGCTTTTCCACCTGAGTTCTTATAAATAGTATACTTTATTCTAAATAGATTTAAAGTTTGTCATTTACATTTATTTTTAAGTTTCTTTATTTAAAAGTTCACCTTTTTTGCCATTGAATAACAGCACAGTGTTGAATAGGAGTGATAAGAAAATATTTGTGTCAGGTTCTTTATTTTATAAAGAAAGTATCTACTTTCTCCAAATTAAGTATGATGTTAGATGTTCTTTATTAAGTTGAGGAAGTTATCTTCTGCTCTTTGTTTCCGATAGTTTTATCATGAATGGGTATTGGATTTGTTCAGTACTTTTTATTGTCTCATGATAGGATTACATGATTTTTCTTCTTTAGCCAGTTGATTTGATGGATTATATTAATTGATTTTTGAAAGATAATCTAGCCTCGCATACCTGGGATAAATCTCACATGGTCGTAATTTTTTTTCACACTGTTTGATTTAATTTGGTAATATTTTGTTGAGGATTTTTGCATTTATGTTTATGAGAGATATTGGTTTGTAGGTTTCCTTTCTTGTAATGTCTTTGTTTTTGGAATTATGGTAATGCTGGCCTTGTAGAATGAGATAGAAAGTAGTCTCTCTGCTTCCATTTTCTGGAAGAGACTGCAGAGAATTGGTATCATTCCTTTTCTAAATATTTGGTAGGATTTTATTTTCACACTCTTTTTTTTCCCTCAATCTTCCATTTGTGGAACCATTTTTATTCTTCCTAATATCTTTTAGTAATCCTTTTAGTGCATATTCGTGTCTAGAAATCCTTTTGGGGATACCTTCTGTCTAAAATTGTCTTCATTTTATCTTCATGTTTATTTGCTGAGATTTTAGGTTGATAAACACATTTCCTTGGTACTTTGGCAGTATCATTCTTCTATTGTTATCCCATTTCTGTTTTTGATGATGGGGATTCTGTTATCCATTTTTATTGGGCCTGTGTTCATTATGATGGGTCTGATCCCCAGGTACATGTTTCTGAGTAATGTCTTTTAGCCTCACAGGAAAAAAAAATTTTAAATTTTTGTTAAAATTTTTTTGCTAGTAATTTCTATGTCTAGGTGGAATTTTTTTTTTAAAAATCATCCTTTGAATTCAGGAAACATTTTAGTCTAAAGAATTTTATTTTCTATTATTAAAACTTTATGTCCTGTAAGTATCTATATATTTTCTCCCATTCTTACTGTTCTTTCCTTCTGAAAATTCTGTTTCTTACCTTCTTTCTTACACTTTTTGTCTCTTTATAACTTTCTGCTACTCTTGAGAGACTCATAATTTATTTCATTATAGTAATTTATTCTTTAGTATCTCTTCAGTTTTAGTTACTGATTATTTTATTTCGATGACTATTTTACATATTATTTCTCCTTGATTAATTTTTGAATCTGCCTGCCTTTCTTTCATGACATCCTCTTTTTATAGATTTCATTTTTGCCCTGTTGAAACATACTTACTTAAAACATCCCTTTCAGATTGTTCTGTATTCTAGTTCTTTGATTGTAAATTCCCTAGTTTATTGATGCTATCCCTAGTTTGTGTTCTTCATGTGTATTTTTCTTCTGTAGATGTATTTTGGAGAATCTCATTCCTTCTTTATGTAACCCTCTAGGTTTTATCGGATCTGAACCAATATTTAGATTTTGGATTTGTTTCTCATTTTAAGTTATATAACTAAAGGGTAGGGTCAATTCAGTCCCCCACATGTCCTCCATTGATCAATACATGTGCTTTTGGTTTTTATTTGGCATAGGTAGGGTATTCCCTTTTTCTACATATGTCCTGAGTAAGCAATTTGTTTCAGGCTGCTAGAATGTGGCTGCTGAAAGGAAAATTTCACATCATCATTCACTTCAGTAATAGACTTTCCTGGGCCCCAGCTTTATATAGGGAGCTCAGTGCTTTTTCTCTGACTCTAGTGATAAGACTTCATGAATCTACTCTCTTCTAAGATTGGCTTAAAACTTTAGCCCCTAGGTCATATGTCTAATCCCCTTTCCCATGGTTCCCATAGCTTCAATTCCTGCTGGGTTTCTGGTACACAGATATTTTCCTACTTTGCCTTCAAGCTTGGCTATATATATTTCTTAAACAGCCTTAATTGAGAAGACATAGATATACCTATGTTCACTCAACATCATCTTGACTGTAAGTCCCAGAAACTATTCTTTTCACGTGGGTGGGGAGACTATTTAAGTGAAGTTTAAGTGCCTAATTGGCTACTATTGAAGTTTTTAGCCATCCTTTGGAGTGAATGTCTTTACGATTCTTAGTTGTAGCTATTCTTTTTATAATTACTATCTCTGGGCTCAGCCCTGTAGTTAAAAAAGGAAGCTTTCTTTAGTTTCTCTTGTCAGTTTTCCTGCTTGGTAAAATAGAATATTGGAACATTGTTTTTCTCTTTAGTTCTCATTTTTCTACATACTTCTTGACCTTTTAAAGGGACCTTCTGGACAAGTACAGGCACCCTCACTAATCACTTAACCTTCTGTGCTTTAAGTTTTTTGAAACTATCAGGCATATCAAGAGAAAATCTAAATAACTAGATAATTTAAGAGCAACATCCTTTGTCAAAAAATTACTTTTTTATTTTTATGAAATTTTATTATGAACTAGCACTTCTCCCCAATATCAAAGTGTTTTCTATACAAGTCAACTAAAAGATAAAGTACTTGATTTCATAAAAGTTGCATGTTATTCTTTTCTAGCTGTGTAGCAATAAAACCACAAAACAGTGGCAATACATGTTTCTGACTGTCTTATAGCTTGTATAGTCAGGAATTGGGACATGTCATAAGTGGTTCCTCTGATTTGTGCCTCACTGGACAGTGACCAGGATTTGGGCTGAGATTGTTTCCTCATCTGAGGTTCTGTGAGGGAAAGATATGCTTCCAACCTTACTTCAGTTGTTGGCAGAACTAAGTTTTTTTGCTGTTGTGGGACTGAGGGATTGGATTTCTTGCTGGCTGTGGGCTGTGGGCTGTGGGCTGTGGGCTGTGGGCCGTGGGCCGTGGGCCGTGGGCCGTGGGCCACTCTCAGCTCTGAGGGGCCATAGGTAGCTCCTCACTACTTAAGCCTCCCCAGTGTGGCCACTTGCTACTTCACAGCCCACAAAGGTGAGGGCGAACAATTCCAGCATAATGGATGCTGCAATCCGTGTGAGGGAATCACGTCATTAGGCACATCCTATCACGGTATACATGTGCTGTGGCTGGTGTCTTCAAATATGTTTATGGAGGGGACTTGATAGGGTCAGGATAACCAGGGTGGGTGTTAGGATATCTTAGTAGGAGCTCTCATTTGGAGTTGAGTAACTGTGTGTGAGGAGAGTGTGGGCACAAGGTGCTCATGGACCTTTGAAGCTTGGGAGAAATGTCTGTTGTGTTATCATGTGAATGATCTGAGTGGATCTCTTGACCATTGCCTGATGAAATCCTCTGAAAGCCAGCAAGTGATGCAGAGTACCAGGACAGGTAAGATATTTACTGGGATTTTCCTCCAAAAGCCTTTGGCTGAGATCCCAGGGTTTTACCTTATTGAACCACTAAGGAAAAGGTGCTTTCTCCTGAGATCTGGGGCTGCGTCTTTGATTGTTGGGGGCAGGATCCTGCAGCTGGCCTGTGCTTAGTCTGGGCTTTCTCCAAGTCACACTTCAACCACTCAAGAGAATCATGTATAATAAGGGACTTCATAGACTTCCATCCTCTTCTCTGTCTACAGATGCTGAACCAGTTGCAGTGCAGCAAACGCCAGGCCGTGACACACAGCTGCCCCTGGAGCCACCCCAGGTGAGTTCCTGTGTCCTTGGTAGGCATAGGGTGGGAGTTTGCTACCCAAGCTCCAGGCCACAAGACATACCCTTCCAGATGGGTGTCAGTGTGACTGCAACTTCTGGGCAGCCTCAGGTAATTTTTTTTTTTTTTTAATTTAAAAAATGCGGTAAAATACATGTAGCATAAAACTGACCATCTTAATCATTTTTAGTATACAGTTCAGTGATGTTTACATTGATGTACAGTCATCTCCACCACCCATTTCTAAAACGCTTTTCATCTGGCAAAACTGAAACATTAACTCTCCTCCTTCCATCCTCTTGCAACCACCTTTCTACTATACCAGGGACATCATATAAGTGAGATCATTTAGTATTTGTCCTTTTGTGATTGCTTTATTTCCTTTAGCGTAGTGTCATCAAGTTCTATGCATTTTGTTGTGGCATGTGTCAGAATTTTTTTCCTTTTTAAAAAAATTTTTTCAATTACAGTTGATATACAATATTGTATTAGTTTTAGTTATATAACAGTTATTAGATATTTATATAACTTATGAAGTGAACACCCTGGTAAGTCTAATAACCATGTGACACCATACATAATTATAATATATAAACAAATACTTTTTAATTCTACCTTGTAGAGTAGAAGCATAAGTCAAAATATACTTATACCCTCATAACTGATTAATGTTGAGTCCAAATTTTATTCATTTCTTGACTCATTCTTTCATCCAATGTATACTAAATGCTTACTGTACACTAGGTATTGCAATGGGTACTGAGATACAACAATGAACACTGCAAACATGTCCAATGCTTTTGCGAAGTATATACCATCTAATGAAGGGATAGCAAACTATGGCCAAAAGGCCAATGGAGCACAGCCACACCCATTTGTTTACTTATTGTCTGTGGATACTTTCTCACTACAAAGGCAAAGTCGAATAGCTGAAACAGACAGTGTATTCAGCAAAGCTTAAAATGTTTACTCTCTTGTCCTTTGTAGAAAAGGTCTAACAGAAGACAGAGACCTTAGACAAATAAAAACTTCAATTAAGTAGAGTCTCTGAGAAGGAAGACTCAACATAAACATGGGAGGTATGTCTTGTCTGAGGGGCAAAGTAATGGCATTTGCTCTAATGGGCATTTAGGAATGAGTAAAAATAACACACAAGTTAAGGGAGGGAGGAAGAAGAGATTCACTACAGCATTTGAGGCAAGGAGTCAGCGTGTAGAAAGGGTAATCTTAGCACAATACAAGAACACAAAGGAGAACCCTGTGTCTAAAGCAGAATAAGTTAGAGTGGCACAAAATGAGGCTGAAGAGGTAGGCAAGGGCCAACCACACAAAGGCTATTAGATTTTATTAGTGTTTTAGACTTTTTTCTTAGGAGTAATGAGAAGCTATTGAATGCTTTCAAGCAAAAAAGGACACTTAGAATCCTATTGTAATTTTCGACATGAGACAGAGCAGTGACCTGGACTTGGGTAATAAGCAAGAAAATGGCATAGTAGCTGGATTTAATTTGATGTGGGTGTTTTGGGAAATGAAGAAATCACTATGACTCCCAGGTTTCCACTTCAGAAACTGTCATTTACTAAGATGGTGGACAGAGAGAGAGGATAGGATTGGGTGAGAGAGCTCATGAGTTAAATTTGAGGGGTATGTTGAGTTTGAGGTGTCTGTTGAATCAGCAGGTGGCTATGCTGGCTGGAGCCAAGAAGAGACACTTATGAGTATAAAGGTGGTGATTTTAAGCCAGTTAATTTTTTTCCCCTCAGAATGAATGAAAAGAACAGAAAAGACCTGACAATATATTTCTGACAGCATCTGCAGGGTGTATGAAAAGGCGTCTGTGAGGTTGGTTGCCTGTGGGACTTTGATAGTAAAGAGCCCTTGTATGGAAACCTTCTTTGCTGCAGGCTTGTAGTACCATTCTGTGTTTTTGATCAGGGAAACATCTATTCATCTCTATGTTTATTTCTGTGGGCTAGGTAGGCAATACAAAAAATTGCACGGGGATGGGCATAGGCATTATGTGACCCCTGTGTGTTGCAGATCTCCCCAAAGGTGTAACCTGTTCCCAGCCTACAAACTTGAAATGTTTTAGCTAGACCTCTCAAATTGAGTAGAATAGTATGTATTAAAAATGTGATCAAATATAATTTATGATAGAAACTAGTAAAAATATTCTCTATATAAGACTTTAGTGGCGATAAAATTTTTCTGTCTGGTTAATGTCTTTCTAGCTGCAATTTTTAAATCATGCCTCTGCTAGGTGGAATAGTTTGTGGGTCGATATACTTACCTACTTCCCATCTTCAGTTCCACCAGAACAATAGCTTATCATTTTGTCAAAGGATATAAATTCTGGAATTATAGAATATATTTCTAATAATAGAAAATGTTAACCTATATATGCTCGTATACTTATCTTTAACTATACATTTACATCTCCAATTATAAAAAATTGCTGCCAAGTCCCCAGTGTTCAAGAGAATTATTTTATCATTAATATAACTGTTTTTGTTGTGTGATTTACTTATCATTGTTTGTATAAATTATGGAAATTTATACAATAGCCCTGGGCATCAATCAAACACAAATCTAACAAGTAGAAAAATGTTTGCAGTCCAATTTTTCTGCATTTTGTTGAGCTTGTATTGTCTTGTACTGAAAACCACATTTTGTACTCTGAGGACTACGGGGGATGTTTATAAATGATCTGAAAGCCCAAAAGTCCTTAATAAAGTTTTTTTTTTTTTTTTCCTAAATGGAAATATCTGCACTGTTAGACAGGGATAAAATGGTTTTCACATTAAGGGCCATTGATGGGAACATTAAGTACCAAAATTAACATCTTAACCAGAGGCTAGCAGATAATTTAGGTTATTCTTTAACTAATGGCAAGGAAGTGACAAAATTCTGTTAAAGGAAAAAGAATGGGACATTTTAACTGCAGTTTATATCAATGGTCATCTGAACAAAAGTGCAGCCAGTACTTTTATAAATGACTTGCAAAATAGGATGAGATTTCTATGGTGAGACCTGTTATTTGTGTAGATGGGATATTAGAGTATAGTAATTTTGCAGTAAATTAGAACATTTTAAAGTTTCAACGTAAAAGTAACTGGTTATAATATATATGATATTTTTTAATTTAAAAGACTAAAGAGCATAAATCATAACGTAATCCATTAGAAATACGCATGTGAAATACCGCTTCAAGCTTAACACTGATGGTTTGGAGGCTTAATCAAACTGAATTAACTTCCACAAATGTGACCCTAAGGTAGGTTGTTGATTATCATTCTCAATTAGTGAGTCCTCTGTTTTTCTCATGTTTAATGGTCAAATTTGGATACATACAGGCAGGGACAGCTGTGGGTGATTCCTTTCCAAGCTACTCAATTCAATTCCTGCCAAGATTTCCCCAGTGTCAATTGCAATGTTAATTGTAATGTTAGTGTTTTCATAAGAGTGCTTGAAGATTAAGACTATTTTCCAAAGGAAGATTTAGATCCTGTTATTGAATGTCTTATGTTTGTTTGAATGAATCAGCTATTTTTTTTCCTTGAATTTACTCTATCATTTTAGAAAATAGATCCAAATTTTAGCTGCGGTGCCCTCCTGGTAGCAGAGTAATAGGGGAAATTTTATTTTTGTGTGTGTTTTATAAATTTTTAAACTTACTTACATTATGTTTATTTTTAAATTATTGTGTTATTAAAGTAAGACATATAAATGGTTAAAATTTAAGATAGTACTAAAGGACTAATAATTAAAAATAGTAGTCCACATTCTATCCCTTTTTACTCTAAATTACTGTTTCCCAGAGGCCTTCATTTCTAACACTTCCAGCTATTTATTTTATTTACATCCATATTTAAAATATGAAAATATATTTATACTCCTATGTAAAAAATTTTTAGTTGCAGCTGTTTTCTACTGATGGCTAAATATGAAAGATGAGCTTTTGGCATTGTTATCATGACCTTCCTCGCCAACCCCATCCTGTCACCTTCTCACACTTTCCCTCCCTCCAGCCTCCCTATATAGTTATGTCTTTGTTTGTTTGTTTGTTTGTTTTGTTTAGACCACTATACAGAGATTACACTATTAATTACATTATTATGACTCCATGTATATTGGTCAATGCTCAGTCATGTAATGTACCAGAATGTATTAGTTATCGGTTGCTTATGCTTATCTCTACTTATCACTAATTAATCTCTAAACTCTGTTAGAACAGTAAGTAACCCTCTCAAGAGGTCACACACATCAGTTAAACTCAGTTTAATTTTTGTCTTGGAGGGATTTTTCCCGAGTGTTTCATTCCCTTGCTCCAATCTGGACTAGAATCTTTCTTCTTTGGTGGATTCTGAGCATCCTGTGAATTCCCTTTGCTGCCCCTCCCGCCGCACACATACACTTAAATGTTTTTCTTCAGTGATGGGTCTTATTTTCTGAATCTTGTGACTTATTTTTGTTCATTATCTGTTCTAGTAGAACATATTCTCTAATAGCCTCCTAAAAAAATGGTTGCCCCACAGGTTAAATTTTTTGAGACCTCAGATGTCTTAAAGTGCTTTTATTGCACTCTTTTACTTGATCATCTAGCTAGATATAGAATTCTAGACTGCCAGTCATTTCTTCTTGGAATTTTGTCATTATTTCTTGTTTTTTAAGTTCTAGATGAGAATTATATTTTGATTTCCAGTCTTTTATATATGACCTAATTTGTTGTAGAATCCTGACTTTATTCTTCTTGCTTCTGAAAAATCAACACGGTGTGCCTTGTTGCTGGCAATTTCACTCATTGTTCTGTGCTTTTCTTGCATCACATTTATTCTGCAAATTGAGGTCTTCAGTGCTGCTAATGTTTCTTTGTTTTATTTCTTTAATAATTTTCTCTGATTTTTTCTTTTTACTCCTTCTGGACACATTTTATTTGGATGTTTTGACCTCCTGGACATAACTGTGAATTCCTTTACCTTCTCTCCCATTTTTAACTTTAACTTTTCTGTTGACATTTTTTGTTTTAATTTTTGATATCACATATGTAAGTTTCTAGATATTTTTCTTGTTTCTGAATTTTTTTTGGTAGCCTTTTCTTATGTTTTAAATGGAATTTTTCACTGAGGTAACTGTAGATTTGCATGCAGTTGTAAGAAAGATAATACAGAGTTGTCATACAACTTGACTTGGTTCACTCAAATGGTAATCTTTTGTTGAACTATAATAAAATTTCACTATCATGATATTGACATTGATATAATCTACCCACTGAATTCAGACTTCCCCAGTTTTACTCATGTTTGTGTGGGTATGTGTTTAGTTCTGTATGATTTTATCACATGTGCAGATTTGTGTCTTCACCACCACAGTCAAGTTCCATCACCACAAGATGACTTGTATTGTACTTTTATAACCAAACCTACCTCCTCCTGCTCCCCTAACCTCCATTTCTAAAATGTTGTCATTTCAAGAATATTATATAACTACAATCATACAATCGGTATCTTTTTGAAGCTGGCTTTTTCTCATTAAGTATAATGTCTTTGAGATTTATCCAAGTTGTTGTAGGCATCAGTGGTTCATTTCTTTTATTGCCTAGTAGGATTCCATAGTGTGGATATACCACCATTTGCTTAACTGTTCACCTCTTGAACAGTATCTGGGCTGATTTCAGTTCTTGGCTATTACAAGTAGAGCTACCATGAAATTTCAAGTAAAAGCTTCCATGTGGATATAAGTTTTCATTTCTTTATGACAAATACCCAAGTATATAATCGCTAGATCACATGATAATTGAGTGTTAACTTGCCACACAGTTTCAGAGTGTTTTTACTATTTTATATTTGTACCAGTAATGTATGAGAGAACCAGTTTATCTGCAGTATTGCCAGAATTTGGTGGTGTTACCATTTTTTTTTTCACTTTAGCCATTTTAATAGGTGTGTACTGCTATCTCATTGTGGTTTTCATTTTCAATTTCCTGATGACTAGGAAGTGGACCTTCCTTTCATGGATCATTTGCAATCTGTGTATCTTCTTCATTAAAATGTCTCTATGTCTTTTGCTCATTTTCTAATTGGATTGTTTTCTTACCATTGAGTTTTGGAAATTCGTTATATAATCTACTACTCATTTGTTGAATATGTGGTTTACAAAAATTTCCTCCAAGTGTATAATTTATCTTTCATCTCCTTTGCGTGGGCTTTCCAAATGCAAATGATGAAGTTCAATTTATCAAAAAAATTTTTTTATGGATTGTGATTTCGAGGTCAAGTCTAAGAAATTGCGTAGCTCTAGATCTTAAAGAGTTTCTTTTATAATTTTTCTAAATGTTTTATGTTTTATTCTATTTCTGTAATCCATTTTGTGTTAGTTTTTGTGTAAAGTGTGAAGTTCAGATCAAAGTTTATATTTTTGCCTATGGATGTTCAATTGCCCCAGTGGCATTTGGTGAAAAGGTAATCCTTCCTCCATTAAATGGCTATTCACTTTTGTAAAAACTGATTTAGGACTATTTCTTGGTTCTCTCTTTGGTTCCATCGACCTATGTGTGTATCCTTCTGCCAATACTACATTGTCTTGATTTCTATAGCTGTAGAGTAAGCCTTAATGTTAAGTAGATATGTTGGATCTTTTATTATTGACTTACAGGTCCTTGAAATCTGGAAAAAGAGCTCTACAGGATCTCATTAAAAATACTAGATTAGGAATTAGAAAATTTGTGTACAAGGATAGATTTAGGGTTGCATCTAACTGGCAGTGTAAATTTTGTTGAACTTATTGTTATTAGTAAGTAAAATAAAATGTCAAGAATGATGAGATACTTTTCATACACTCCTATTATGAGTCAGGATTTATAGCTATAACCATTCTAACCACATTATAATTTTCTGTATTTTCGCTGTAGTAAAATATGCATAAAATTTACCATCCTAACTATTATTAAGTGTACAAGTCACTGACATTTAGTACATTCACAATTTCGTGTAACTATCACCACTATTCATTTCCAGCGCTTTTTCATTATCCCAGACAGAAAGTCTCTACTCATGAAACAATAACTCTTTGTCACACTCTCTAGTCCCTAGCAATGACTATTGTCCCTTTTGTCCATGAATTTGTCTGCTCTAGATACCTCATATAAGTAGAATCCTACAATATTTATCCTTTAGTGCCTGACTTGTTTCACTTAGTATAATGTTTTCAAGATTTAGCCATATCGAACATCTATCAGAATTTTATTCCTTTTATAGCCAAATAATATTCCATTGTATGTATATACCAAATTTTGTTTATCCATTCATCTGTTAATGGACATTTGGGTTATTTCTATCTTTTGGCTACTTATATACTTTAAAGTATTTTTAATTCTTACTGCAACACTATGACATAATTATCATTCCCTTTTAACCTCTTAAGTAGAGGTTAGATTAATCAGACTGTTAAAAATCTTATAGACATCGAGTAGTTTGAATTAGTTTGAGTTGATGCATGTCTCTCACCAAAGTGAGGCAAAACTTTAGATATGTGATTTTTACACATTAGGGGCTGCCTTAGGAATGAAGAAAGAGTTTGAGGGCCCTCTGATTATGACTCTCCAAACCCCCAACTTTAACCAGGGAAGCTCTGCTTTTATATGAACTACATTTTGCTTACGCAAAAGGTCGTGTATCTAAAATCAATCTGTAAAGAACTGCTTTAAATGAAAAATAGTTTTTATCTCTCAAATTTGAATTACCAACAATATTTCTATTGATAGGAAACATGCTTTAAAGTTTGCAAGGTGATTGAATAACTTAGGACAAGAAAGGGATGTGGTTTTCTAATTAGTTGGGATCTCTGTAGAGAAAAATTATAAAATATAACCCCAAATATTACGGAGTCTCATATCTTGTGTATCTTTCTGTGTTATCACCACCTTTCATTGCCTTTGAGCTATCTTACAAGGGTATTTGTTAAAAGCAGATAATGATGCAAATAGTTCTTGTCGATAGAAATGCAAGTGAATCTCATCTTGAGGAATGCAATTGATTTTTATCCTGTAGAAAGACAGTTTTGCATATATTTATAAATGTGTTTCAGAATTCTGATTGACCCTATGTAAATGAGGTCAACATTTTACTCGTAGTAACATATTACTGGATCCCTCATTAATCCTTTACAAGTCTTCATTTTATATTTGTATAAGTCATGATATTACTCTTTTTTTAAAAAATAATCTTTTAACAACATACCAACCTGGGATTTAGGTACCAATACAAGGCCTGGAGATTCACTCTTTACCAAGCCTGGGAAAAATTCCAAAAAGAAGGAAATAATTTCCTAGGTGCCTTGAGAAGCTTATAAAAATACAGAATCACAGAATTCTAGAGTTGCATGAACAGACTCTGGAGATCATGACTTTCTTCCATCCTTTTCACATTGTAGAGGCTGAAACTGAAGCTGGGAGGCTCTACTAATGTGCTCAATCATTTGGCAAGGGCATTACAGACAGAGTCAATTTCAAGGCTCTAATTACGTCTCTTAAATTTATAGCAGGACAACTCTGGCTTGAATTGCAGTTTTCCATGTTAGCAGAAAATACAGTACTTTTACAAATCTAAGCAGAGAATGTTAGGAATAAATCGAAAATGAATTCTGATAGAGTAGTGTTTTCTGAATGGTATGAACGTATTGACCCAACCCAAGCACCAATTTGCCTCCACTTTCATAAACTTTACCATGAGATGATTGAAATAACTTCATGACTTCATTTCTGTTATATAAGTTATTCACATAGTTGCTTTTGTGATATATAAATATTGGCATCCTCAATATTTTAGACTAATAGTATGCTGAGTAAAGTATATTCAAAATGTGCTTAGTTGTTTAATCTAAAATGTTAAAGTTTTGTTTGTTTGTTTGTTTTTCTTTTATAAGTAACCAGGAAGGATTTTAAAAATTAGCAGAGTTGAAACTGAACCTATCAACAACATGTCAGAAGACCTTAATCTGGAAAATTCACTTTCCAGATTTGTAAAAGAAACAAATATTTTTCTCCAAGAAGAAAACAAAGATCATAAACCTCGTGTTCCAGATAATTTTCTTAATATACCGCAGATAGCATAAGTGACATTTCACTACGGATACAGATTTGTTATTGTAATTTCATCATGAGTATTAGACAGAACGCAAATATTAAGAATAAATAAAATAATATGTCATATGCTTCTAAATCATGTTTTTAAAATGCTTTCACTTTCTGGCATACAAAGTTATTTTTACACTTTTTAAAAACAATCTCTCTCTCTTTTGAGTACTTATCCTGAGCTCTCTTTCTTTTTTCACATGAAACCTAGAGGATTTTCATCTTTGGTGTAGAATTCATAGCAACATATGTTTGTTCCTATATTTACTCATTTATTCAACACCATTTATTGAACACCTCTATGAACCAGGTCCTGAGCTAAGTATTATCACTTGGTTTGGTCTTGAGGGATGAAGAAAAGTTTTACAGGTGGGAATAGAAAGCCAGAAAATTCCAACAGCATCTGCAAAGCCATGGGGAGGAGAAAGAATATGGCATTTTTTTTTTTTTCAGAAAATGTTGATACTTAGAGCAAGAAGTCCTCATAAGTAGTTAGAATTGAGGCTGTAGAGAGAGGTGAGGAAATCCTGCTTTAAAGGGAATTACACCATGATGGTCATGTTACTAGTTGAATTACCCATGCCTCTTTTTTCTAACTGGGTTATATATTCCTGGAGCCCAAGATTACATAGTATATTCTTAATTATTTAGAGATTTTTATTCATTTCCTGGATCTAGTTAATAAAATACAATAATAACATTGTAATAAGTATTCTTGATTGTCTCAGTATACATTCTCTCCTTTTCCCTTGTATAAAATCCATATATTTCAGCAGGCATAAGGCAGAAAAAAGATATGTAGATGCGTTCATGTGTACATGTTCATGCATACACATGAACATATATTCTAACTAGATGGTCCTTGTGCAGCTGGAAGTCCATGAAGGCACAGACTTAATATTTTGTTCTCTGCTATTTCCCAGAGCCTAGGACAGTGTCAACCATGTTGTAGGTATTGAATGAGTTTTTGTTTAATGGATTAAACAATTAATTTACACAGTACTGATAGTTGGAATGATATGACTTTGTGAATAGAGAACATTTTCATCTGAAAAATGCACAAATTATAATTCAGAGCGTATAATGGGAATTGAAAAAAAATGATTTCAACAAACAAGTTGAGATGTTACACATTTTCCCTCACATGTAGTGGATGATGAAGGTAAAAGATAGTCTTCAAATGCCTTATCATTTCTTGGAGAAAATGAGAGAGAAAATGATAGATGGAAAAATAACACGAGAAAGATAGAAGAACTTAAATGTCAAAGAGAAAAATACATTTCAACAAAGAAAACTAAAGACAAAACTCATTAGTTACTAGCTGCAAAATTAATCAAAGAACATATTACAGAAAGAAAAACTACACTGCTAAGATGATAAAGAGCATGATGACTCCTGACACATTGGATTAAGGGTTTTAAATAGGTATGACTTTGTATTCATCATACTTTCCCCATGCAAAGCTAAGGTGTAGAACCCTAGTGCTGAAAATAATGCCTCAAGTTTAGTTTTACAAGATAATTTTAAAAGAGTCAAAGCTTAATTTGCTCTATTTTGTGTTGTTAATATTATGATAAAAACTGAATTTGTTCAGAGAATTTTGATGGGATAATTGGAATATTCAAACTAAAGAAAACCACCCGTAGCATATGTTCTCATTAACCCAATCAAAAACAGTTGATAAGGGCCTACTCTGCAGACAGAGTGTGCTGCTAAGGGAGAAAAATGATGAACAAGACAGTAGAGGTTCTTGTCCTAGTGGACCTTCCATTGAAAAGAAAGAGAGAATGAAATACACACATGCACAAAGTAACTAAAAAAATTAATAGCCAATTACTATTTTTAAAAATTTTATTATTCATTTCAAGTATACAGTACATTGGTTAGACATTTATATAGTTTATGCAACAGTCCTCCTGATTGCTTCCTCTTTTCTGTGGCTCTACACCTAGTCATTACATTATTGGTGACTGCATTCCCTATGTCATGTTCCCCAACCCCGTGACCATCTGTCAACTACTAATTTGTACTTCTTTAACCCTTCACCCCTTTCTTTTAGCACCCCAACCCTCCTCCTCTCTGGCTATCACCAGATCATCCTCTATATTTGTGAGTCTGTTTTTGATTAGTTTGTTCTTTTTTGTTCCTTAGATTCTGCATATAAGCTAAGTTACATGGTATTTATCTTTCTCTATCTGACTTATTTCACTCAGCATAATAACCTCTAGGTCCATTCATGTCATTGCAAATGGTAGGATTTCATTTTTTTATAGTTGAGTAATATTCCATTGTACATGTGAACCATAAATTCTTTATCCGATAGTCTGCTGATGGGCATTTAGGTTGCTTCCATATCTTGGCTATTGTAAATTGTGCTGTCATGAACATAGGTTTGCATAGATCTTTACAAATTATTGTTTTTGTTTTCCTTGGATAAATACCCAGAAGTGCAATTGCTGGGTCAAAGGGTAAATCATTTTTAATTTTATGAGGAAACTTGAGACTGTTTTTCCATAGTGGCTGTACCAATTTGCAATCCCATCAATAGTGTATGAGGGTTCCCTTTTCTCTGCATCCTCACTAACACTTGTTGTTCTTCGATTTATTGATGACAGCCATGCTGACAAGTGTTAAGTGATATCTCATCATCATTTTAATTTACATTTCTCTAATGATTAGTGACCTTGAACATCTTTTCATATTAAAAAAATGCCAATTATTATTTCTTATGAAAGAAATGAACAGAAAGCAGACAGAAAGTGATATAGGATGAAGGAATCCTCTTGAATGGCATGGTAGGGAAGGTTCTTTGAGAAGATGAATTTAAGCTGATACTTTAAGATGAAAAGGATGTGATATGCAGAGTTAGGTGGAAGAGTACTCCAGGCAGAGGGAATAACATGGGAAAAGGTCCTAGGGAAAGAGCCTTCTTAGTCTAGAATTGCAGAAAGCCCAAGTATCCAAGTTACAGTGATTAAGGAGGGAGATGGAGAAGATTGAGCTTAGAACCCAGGCAGAGGCTAGATAATGATGAGCTTTATATTCCACAGAATTGAGATCAGCATTATTCAAGGGCAGTGGAAAACCATTGGAAGAGAACAAAAATAGGGCAATAAGGCCTTATTCTCATTTCCTTGTGAACCAATATTAGAAATTAAAATATAATTACTTGTTCAGCAATGTATCTACTCATTTGAATCAGATTTAGAAAAATGCCTCCTGGATCTGTATTCATTTTTTGGTAAACTAGACTAAGACTATTGTATTTCTTTATGCTGCTGATGCCTGAGAACAAAATTAATGGCTATATATAGGTTAGCTATGTTATATTCATTTTTTACCGCATGGCATCATGTTTTAGGGGAAATGATCTGACCTTTGCTGAATCTAAATCCATAAGTCATTTGAGGTGATTAACATCCTGAAACTTTTCATTCTGAAGATTTCATATGTACTTGATCTACAGTTAAATGTCTTGTGATACTTTGCTTTGTTATATCAGGAAGTAAAATAACCAGTTGAAATAATAAACTACTCAATCTAAGTAGCTAATATACTTTTTGTCCTTAAGGAATCAAATTTTGGAATGAAGTAGTGTTTCAAAAAATTGTTATGCCTGTATCACATAGTTTTGCCATTTCTAAATATTATTATTTTCCTCATCTTAAGCAATGAAATATAATAAATTATAGTCTGATGTGCTGGTTATATATTGTTTTCTGTCCTTTCTCTTTTTTCTTTAGTGAGTTTAGCCAGGGGTTTGTCAATTTTATTAACCTTTTCAAAGAACCAGCTCTTTGTTGCATTCATTTTTTCTATTGTTTTTGGTTATATATTTTTAATACACATTAAAATGAGTGCATAACAACACCACCAAAAATCATCTATCAAGTAAAATAATCTTGGGTACCATTAATGTTACATAAAACATACTTCAGAGCAGAATTGGCAAAATAAGACTATTTCTTCATTGAGCTCAACTATACACCTAAACTATCCTTCGGGTGTACAAATGTAGTATTTGTGCCTACTAAAAAAATCAATAGCAACAAACCATGACAGAGCATAAGCAAAAATGGAGCTGACTCTATTCTAATAATCTGTACTCCCTGTAAACTGCCGAAACATGGGACAACTTGACAGACTGTGTTTATAGTACATGAATTACTGTTGGGCACACTCAGCCAACAGAGCTTCCAACTTTCAGTTTTGCTCAAGGTCACTAGGAATAACTCTTAAGTCTATTGATCAGAAGTTTGTGACAAGAGAAGGCAATTGAAGAGCAATATTACTCATACAAGTGAGTCCTTCTCACCTGTAGCTTCTCTGTGAAGCAAACTTTGATTCTGCAGAAGTCCTTTGCCTATTAACAGTTAAGAAATTAGAACAATTGAGAAAGTAAGAAATAAATTAACAATTACAAATAAAGTTGGATGAGGTAGAGAGTCTTAGTCAGCGAAAAGACAAGCCAAATAATAATTGCATTGAAATTTTTATCAAATCTCTTTTAACTCTCTCCTCAAGGAGCAAGTGTATAGTTTGTCGTGTTAAAAGGCAGAAATTCACTTGTAAAGTCTAATATAACCTTCAGAAACATGCTTTACAACAAACTGCTCAAGAGATCAATAACATTACAAATAGGAGGCTGAGGTAAAGGTTAGTAATAGAATTTACCATGATAAATTCTAATGGGGCTTTTTAATAATTTACTGTTTTCTTCCCTTTTTAGTTAGAATCACATTTCAAAGCCCTCTATATCTCCCTTCTTATTTTGTGCCTAGACTATATTTTAAACTAGTGCATAGGGAATTTTAAAGATATACCATAAATGTAGAAAGAATGTCATATGGTCACAAAGTGTCAATGTGAAAAAAGCATAAACATTTTAACTTCAGTTTGTGCCTTCTCTGTGTTCATTTTAACTTAGCAAACATTTGTTGAATGTCTAGCATGTACGAGAGTCATTTCTGTCATTTTCAGGATGGAAAATGATTACTATGACCTCTGGTCTCAAGGAGCTTCCAATTTAATGGGGGGAATGGTGAGAGAGATCAGGATACACCCACAAGAGCTTGAAGACATGATGGAATGTGAAATGAGCTTTAAGGAGTTTTAAAATAGATGCCATTCTCTTCTGTGTTTGCTAGTTCTGGCCACAAGAATATCAGGGGCAGCTTCACTGAGCAGATGGTATATATGCTGTATATCTTTACCTAAACTTCTAATTTGTTGTACCCCATTCAATTATACATTCACCTTTGTGGAAGTAGGGAAATAGGAATGATCCATATCTAACACCTATAGAATTCATAAGTTTACTAACATGAGCACATGTCAAGTTGTATAAACCCTGTTTCTCATTTTTTTGAAATGTGAATTACCTGTGAGTTTCTGTCCCACTGTATGTAATGTCCTCTCCTCACCTTCAAACCCTAATGACCAGTTCCATTTTACTATCACCCGCCCCTGTTTCAGTGTTTAAAACCTTATGGTACACTTGACTTTTCAGTGGAAGAACAGCAAAACTCTAAAGCCCATGGTATTTAAGGGACTATGCTAATGAGCAGGAAAGAGACTGACTCTACGAGTCCTTTTCATGGAAGTCACTATTCAGTGGCTGTAACTTATGGTGTCTGTCATCAAGATATTAAGGGATATGGCAATGTTCCCAGAAGCACATTTTGTTCATAGTTTAATATTGTCCTATTGAAAGTAGATGCAAAACAAAATCTTGCTTGATATGCATTTGGATTAGAAAAGAATAGGTAACAGTGACTATAGGATGTCGATAATGATGCAATAGGACCTCCTTATTTTTGTAAACACCTAGCAGCCTAGCATAACTCATAAGCATCATTTCATATGTTCTCATAGTAACCTGTACCTAAGACAAAAGAGACTCAGAGAAGTTAAGGAACTTTCCCAGATCTGAAAAGTTTCTCTTAGTGGCAAAGAGATCAGTAAAGATTAAAGCCAGGACACGGATCCAGATCCTGCCTTCTAGCTTCTCTTTATGAAACCACAGAAAACCACTGTGATACAAGCTATACCACTTTAACTGAAATTTAGTTCTGCTGAGATTGTTCTTTTTGTGAACAACAAAGACCAACACACATCATTCTGCTAATCAGAATTTCTGAGGTTCTTCTTAGCCATTATTTCCACGGGGTTTTGAGTGACTCATATGATTAATTAAAAAGGAGCTGAGTCAGCCAACTTCTTCTGAATCTACTTTATTGCTTTTTGCCCTGGTCTGGATCTATTTTTATTGATTATATTTCTGAGCTATTCACTATTATGTTGTCAAATATTGTAATATTAAGTGGTTTAGTTCCGTATAGTGACTTAAGCTGCACTGAAAGGAACTACATTAGTCAGAAATTTGTCATGATTAGATGTAAACTGAAATATTTAAATGTCATCGTAAACAACCTCTACAATTTGTTATATCACACAGTGGCCTCTGGTTTTCAGCAGTTCAGAATGTGTGTCACCATGTGTATAGCCTTTTTTTTACTTTAGAATGATATGTGTGTATGTGTTTATTTATGTATTATACATGTATGCATACATACTACGCATGTTCGTGTATTTTTAAGATAATTTGTTATTGATGATAGATGCTATGAAAAGGTTCTATCATGGTAACTAGAAAGAAAAACTAAATGGAAAAAGAAGTCATAAATGATTTGAGAAACGGAGAAGTTACACGTTCATTTAGTGTTACCAGCATGACAAAAGGGAATGGTTTTCATATAATTAATGAAAGACAAATAAGGGAAAGCATTAGATAGGGAGATATAAATAATAATAGTATTTCTTCCTGAGATTTTCTTCCAGAGATGAAGTATTTCAATATCTCTTTAATAATTGTCAAAGGTAGGCAGTACAACTTTTGTCTCACTATAACTGACTAATAATATAATTGTGATAGGAGTATATTATTATTGTTTTACTAGCTCTATTCAGTTAAGTTTCCTTAACTGAAAAATACATCCAACACAAAGATGATATTGCCCCAAGGGGGAAAAATTGATTCTTAAGGTGCCAAAAATCTTACTCTTCTTATGTGTAAAACATAGATATATATAGAATACATAAACAGATATACAGTATATGTATGATATTAAAATTTTATAGTGGGACAAATTAGAAAACAATATCTAAAAAGTCTCCTTGGAGAGCGATATTGAAAAATGGTTGAGAAATTCCATTCTAGATATAGCAATTCCTAAGGTCTCTTTCAACGTTATCTTTCTATGATTATGGACTTTTACATCTTGAATGTTATTTTTATTATATCATTAAAGAAATAGAGGCAAAGATAATGTTTCAAAATGAATAATACAACCTCATTAGCAATACCAGCAATGTAGTTTAGAGCTTATGGAAGTACTGGATATAGTAAGGAATACTCTGAAAGAAATTAAGAGTGTAGGAGATTTTCTTTCTTTCATGTCTGAAGACATGATTTGCATGGCAGCTGAGATCTAGAACTAGAGTCACCTTCTTGGGGTGGAGATTGGAGTGTGCTCTGATGAAGAAAGCTGCCTGGTAGAATTTGTGGTAGAATTCATTGTAAATACACCAATTTCTGTGTATCAATGTTAAACTTTAGGAACATTTAATCCTAAATGTTTACACAGTTACTTGTATCTCATTTCTTTGACATATTATGTAAGTGATGTCCAAAGGACATTAAAAAAAAGAGAGAAAAAATGACAAATTGATAATAATTTTATGTTGCCCTTGTAATTGCATGATGCTTTGTGCATATAAAAGAAATAGCCATTGATTTTCATTCCTGGCATGTAGTATAGGTCAATTTGAAGGAGTTAAAATGAATTTCAAGGACATCCTTTGGCGTTTCTGTAGAAATGGGGTGCACATAGACACACACTGTTATATCTACATCATTTTATAATTTATAGATACCTTAAAATACAACTTACACTGTTAATATACTTAGAAAAGGCTAGTAAAAATTAGAGTTCTGCCTCCATAAAGCATTAGGTTCATTACCTGACTCAGGAACCTGAGTGTCTCTTCACTTCTGAACACAGCTTTATCACTCAAACACAAGTCATGGATAATTTATTAATGTCCAATGACAGGAACAGATGGAATAAAACAATTTATAATCAGTTTGGGGAGCAAAGAAATGTGCAAATAGTTTTGAAAATTGTTGTCATTTTTATTTAATGGAGAATCGAATTATAAAACAAAATTTATAAGATCCTTAAGATACAAATATCAAAATCAGAGAAATTAGATATCAGAATGATTATTGATTATTATCCATTTTTAATTCTATTTTTAGAATTGTCAATAAAAATGGTAAAAAAAATCTTAAACTAGAATGCTAAGTATGAATTAACAGATAATGAATGAAAGTCCAGGTCTAACATCTTAGACTCTGTAGTTCAGGGCGATTTCTGTTTTTCATAATTAATTATGGTTATCTGTTCATTTTAGGATGACATTTAATGAATTTCATGTCTGTATAAAACTTGATTTTACCACTGTGTGTAGAACACCTATGGTGTCAACATAATGTTCATAATTAGTATTTTTCAGAAAGAGAACATCCAAAAGTTTAATATATAAGAAAGTGTTTTTCTTCAAATCTCATTATACACAGTCACATCTTTTTGTTTGTTTATTTGTGTTTTGGGCTTCTATGTTGGGGATCCAAGTATAACTTCATAATAAATTCCTAATTTATTATTTATTTCCTAAGAGCTAACTGTAAGAGATTTTGCATACACACATATGTACTGCCAAATATTGTCAGTACAATATTGACTTTATTTAGTGGCCCTTAAAGCACATAAAATATTTTAAGTAGAATTATTTTTGATTGAAAAAAAATTCTAATTCTGCATTTGAAGGAATAGGTACTTTTAAGGATATAAATTCATTTTTCTTTAATTTATCTTTTCTTGCCACCATTAGGCTTTATTAACTCTCTGAGCTCTTTACATAAAATGCCATTCACCAAGAGTAGCAGTATTTATGGTAGGATCAAGTAATTGAGTTTGCTCTTTTAATTAATTTGTTTTAAAATTCTTTATCATGCATATTATTGCCATGAAGTCTAATCCTCGAATTGACCAAGTTAATTCTGTGGGGTCCCAATCATCTGAATCTAGATACTTTATTATCCCTTAAAAAAATGTTACTTTAGCCCAACCGAAGCTGCTAAAAAATTCACAGTCTACTTTTAACATCTGAACTCTTTTGGGATCCTTTCAAAGCTGAAAAACTCAATTTATCATCCAGATGGACTATGTAAAATGAGCATTTAGTACTTTGAACAGCATCTTTAACTCCTGAGTTAAAGTGGCTTCTTTCAGCCTCTGTGTTATCCACAGAGAGAATACTGCCACCCTGTAAGGTAGCTTCGTGTGTCAATTCATTGTGAGCAGGGGGTGGTGGGTGGTGGTAATGGTTATAGGGTGGTTTGGAGCCAAGAAATAAAAGGAAGAGAAAAAAAGGAAAGTATATAAAGGCACTTGGGCCAAGATATGTGAATTCTGCCCTCTGATCAGGTTTCTCAATCAAATGTTAGATAATGGCCTTATTGTTCCCTACGTTTGTGTGCTATTTTTATGGTGCTCATTTCTTCTCTGTAATATTGGGGCAGACCCAGAGAATTTCCTGGGGTGTTGCAAATGGGACCTGCACAGTAGTACTATTGTTCTAGAGAGAGCAGAGGAATGGTGGGGGAAAGTAGGAAAGAAAATTTTACTTATAAGTAAAGGCATGTTACTTTAAAACTTTGATGGCTGTTTTAAAATAAAGGTTCATTAAGACTATAGTAACTATGACTTGTCATATTATTTTATATCTGAACTTACTTTAGGTTAAATCTATAATTGGACCACCTGGACTAGAAAAGTGACAGGCCTTGGTTGTTAATTTGTGTTTGACAGCTTAATTCTCTTTGGAAAGTTTCAAATAGAAAGGCTTAGGGTTCTTCTAGGGACAAAAACCAGTGGCTTAGGCCTGCTGGGGCAAGAATTTCTTAGCTTTGCATCTGACTTGCTTCATCTCACTTAGCTTCTTTGTGCTCATTTGTAAGATGTGAATTGAAGAATTAATTTGCGTCTCAAGGTAATATTGATGGAACCTAGAAAAATGGTTGTAGAACATTTTGAAAATAGAAAGACCTATGTAAATGTCAAATTATAATGATGAACTGGGTAGTCTAATTATCCATTACAACACTTCCCACTGTTTGATTAACCAAACAAAAATTACCATTTTTCTTAAACAACATCCTTCAAAAACTGTGCAGCTTACTCCAGTAAGCTTTCACATTAAAATTTTAATGTAAAGAAGTGGCATATCTTGACAATATTTTAAGCTTGCACATCTTTTGAATTATATTATATTATAGAAAGTCATTACACTTAAATCACATTTTCTGAGTGAAGGTTTTATTTTTATCAAAGGCTTAAGTCTGTATACTACCACATGCCATATTTTGCCTTAATTTGGTGACTGGAGTAGAACTCAGGTCAAAATATAATTTTAGTTTTGTTCCTTTTTTGTGTTAAAAGTTTTGAATTTGATTCACTTTAGGAATCAGCTTTTTCCAATATTTGTGAGATGGCTTTTATATCATTCTAGGTAAGGGAGTAAATTTGTTCTTTTTTTTTTTACCCAAGACAAATTAGTGTTTGGTAAACTTGATGTGCATGTAGAATAGACCCTATACCACATGATTTGAGTTTATGATTTATTTTTGACACAAAATTTAAACACGATTGAACAATAAATGGTTAAAACATAAACCTTCCAAGGTCACACAGCGGATTAACTCCATAAGTGGAAATTAGTGAATGAAAATTCAACTAGAGTCCAAATCTCTATTGATAGAAAAGTGATTCTAGATGTTTTTAAAGCCTATTTTTAAAAGTCAACACCTTACATAGTTTACAGTTGGTGTATCTTCATTGATAAAATGCTGTACTTTGCAAATCTAAATCTAAGGGCCCACTTTCCTTCAAATTCATATACCTTTAAGTATGCCATAAGTAGTTTTCGCCTTTTGGCTTAAATGGTCAACTCTATCATGGTAAAAAAAAAAAAATTAATACATAAAAATAAATATAAAAAATACATGGTGAAAGACTTTAATTTCCCTATCCTGCAGATAACACAATACTATATACAGAAAACCCTAAAGACTCCACCAAAAAAATGTTAGAACTAGTAAATTAATTCAATAAGACTGCAGGATACAAACTCAATATATAGAAAACTATGGCATTTCTATACACCAGTAACAAACTATCAGAAAGAGGAATTAAGAAAAATGACTCCAATTATAATTGCATCAAGAATAATAATATCTAGGAATAAAATCAACCAAGGAGGTGAAAGATGTGTACACTAAAAACTGTAAAGCATTGATGAAAGAAATGGAAGAAGACACAAATAAATGGAAAAATATTCCATGTTCATCGATTGGAGGAATTAATATTATTAAAATGTCCATTCTACCCAAAGCAATCTGTATATTCAATGCAATCTCTATCAAAATTCTGACGTCATTTTTCCCTAACTAGAACAAATAATTATAAAAATTTGTATAGAACCAAATAAGATCTCAAATAGCCAGAGCAAAAGCTGGGGTATCACACTGCTCTATATCAAACTAAACTACAAAGCTATAGTAATCAGAACAGTATGGTATTGGCATAAAAACAGACATACAGAACAATGGAACAAAATAGAGATCCCAGAAATAAACCCACACGTATATGGATAATTAATGTACAACAAAGGAGCCAAGAATATACAAAGGGAAAAGGACAGTCTCTTCAAAATATGGTGCTGAGAAAACTGGACAGTCACATACAAAAGAGTAAAACTGAAACACTATCTTATGCAATATACAAATTAATTCAAAATGGATTAAGGACTTGAATGTAAGAGCTGAAATCATGAAATTTCTAGAAGAAAACATAAGTGCTAAGCTCCTTAACATGTCTTAGCATATATATATATATTTTTTTGGATATGACTTCAAAGGCAAGTCAAACAAAAGCAAAAATAAACAAATGTGACTACATCAAACTAAAAAGCTTCTCCATTGCAAAGTAAACCATCAATAAAATGAAAAGGCAACCTACTGAATAGAAGAAGATATTTCTGAATCATACATCTGATAAAGAATTAATATCCAAAATATTTAAGAAAACTGACACAACTCAACAACATAAAAACAAATAACCATATTAAAAAATGATCAGAAGGTCTAAATAGACATTTTTCCAAAGAATATGTACAGATGACTAACAGGCACTTGAAAAGATATTCAATGTCATTAATTATCAGGGAAATGCAAATCAAAACCGCAGTGAGAGATCACCTCACACCTGTTAGAATGGCTATTATCAAAAAGACAAGAAACAAGTGCTGGCAAGGATGTGGATGAAAGGGAACCCTTGTGCACTGTTGGTAGGAGTGCAAACTGGTGCAACTGCTATCAAAAACAATATGGAGATTCCTTTAAAAAATTAAAAATAGAGCTATTATAAAACCTAGCTGTTTCATTTCTGAGTATTTATTCTAAGAATACAAAAACACTAATTTGAAAAGATATATGCACCCCTATGTTCATTGCAGCATTATTTACAATAGCCAAAATATGGAAACAACCTAAGTTCCCTTCAGTGGATGAATGGATAAAGAAATTGTGGCACGATGTAATCTTTTTTTTTAATGCTTTAGATGGGAAAATAATAAAATTATTTAAAAAATTAATTTATGAAAACAATGCAGACGAACTGATTTCAATCAAGATTGCAGACTTGAGTACATGTATTCATCTCTATTTTTGAACTCTATGGAAATAAAGATATAAAAATATTAAAAAATTTATTTATAACCAAAAATAAATGTGTGTATTTACAGATTAAATAGAAAATATTAGAAGATGTATACTATATATATCATTGTTTACACCTTATTTTTTTAGTACATATAGGTCTAACTCATTTGTAGGCTCACTAGTAATTTTACCAGTTCCTTATTGATGGGCATTTAGTTATTCTAGTTTTTTGGTTTTTTGTTCTTTTACAAATAAAAATATTTCAATTAGCTTAAACATAACTTTGAATACAAGTGAAAAAACGCTTATAGGATGAATTATTAGAAGTGAATTTTAGAGTTAAAGGACATGTGCCTTTTAAATTTTGATAGATATTGTTAATTCAACAATGTCATGTTTTAAAAAAGTCAAGTGAAATATTCTATAGATTTAGTTAATAAAAAATCTATGATAACTAAATCAAATTAAATTATTGGAGCAGTCAGTATCAAAACTGTGCAATGCTGAGACTCATATAGAGTTTTAACGCAAAGTTAAGTACGTAAACAGCTAAAACATCACAGCAAAATAGACAGCTTCTACCATGATTTCCAGCAAGTTGAAACCATTGTGCCATGTGATCACACTTAGAAAGTTACACTTAATGGATGAAAATCCTTTTTTAGACACACAGGTGTTGTTTCCAGCTTAATTATAACCCTAAAGATAACTGTAGTTTTATCCATAGTTGGTTTAGTTCATTTTATCATTTTATCCCACTTGAGTATTTCTTTGTTTATTGTAATGAAACCCGATTAGGAATCGTTTTTATGAAAAATCACAATCATAATTCCTTTCTCTCACTTCCACTTCCATGACAAAACGAATTTGCAAAAAAAAAAAAAGTGTTACAAAAATAAAAGGCCTGCTTTGTGCCATAAAATTCCTCTAGGTACCAGTTTTTGCCCTCAGCCATAATTTTGCATTGTGGATCCCGAGCATTTTCTGGCACATGTCATTTTGATGGCCGTTGAGGGTAATGGCTAGTGCAGTTATAGCCTATCAATAACAGCAGGAAGCCCCTTCTGTTGGCTCTGCTCAACACAACTTTGAAGTAAGAAGGAGATTGTGATTATAACACATACTTCCTAGGGGACACCATGGAGATACAGTTGAAAACCACCATCTGGATTCTTTAAGAGCGATGCTGAGGCATGCTTAATGATGGTAGCTCTGGTAATATACCCCATACTGTCTGGCAACAGCATAATAATTGTTTTTAATACATGGAATATAGGTCATGCAGCTTTATTCAAGTGAACTGTAAAGGTTTGCATTCTCTCACTTTATTAAAAAAAAAATTGAAATTACCTACATTTTGCTGGAATAGTGACCCTGAAAACACACATGGCCAAATAGTTAAACTAAACAACATGCTTATTTTATATATTAATGCACTCTCTCTACAAAGAACCAACCCTTATAAAGTTTTATGTGAACTGTGAAAAGTTTATGCCATTATTATCCAAATGTTCTTTAACTCAAGGTTAACCATAGAAATGTGAGAACAGGCGCCACTGAACCTTAAAGGGAAGAAGTAAGGTTTTGTCTGCACAGACTGGTGTTTGTCTGCCATTTTCCCAACGTGACAGCATGAACTCACACAGCTCAGAGCCCTGCTTTGGAATCAAATCTCAAAAGTCTTTAATGAAAAAATCTGAAAACATTTTGGAGATGCTTGGAGCTTTGCACAATTCTTGGCTACCTGACTTACCCCATTATGTTTAATGGGCCAAGTTCTCACCTTGTCCTTTCAGGCTGAAGGCCTAAGCCAGTGTGAAGTTTGAATTTAGTTTGAGCTATAGTCCCAGATGAGCTTTGTAAAGCAGCAGAGCAAGAGAGGAATTTGTTTCACTGTGTGCACAGACACCAATGTTTAATTTCAATTTTTTTTAAAGTTAGCTCTCTCAGAGATGAGATTTAAGCAATGGCATGTACTGAATGCTGAGTAAAGTGCAGCAAGACTTTTATCCTTTGTGTGAACACAGATGAGACGCTAGAGTGTGATACATAAAAGCTCACAGTTTAGTAGAATTCCATTCACTTACTATGATGCTCTATAGTTTTTGAGGAGTTCACAGGCAAAAAAAAAATATTAGGAGCGGGTTCCCAGTTGCACCAAGAAACCAAGAAATTGGGCTATGCTACCTCCTCATATCTACCCCATCTGTTCCTAGCCTGCTAAATATGTGCTTTGATGTAAAATCTTTGGGATGGAAGAGTCTTTGCTTAATGCTGGATCACGATGTGCTCTTCAATTGTGCTATTCTAAGAAGAGGAAAAGGAGTTAAGGTAGGCAAGGTCATAGGTTTTTAATACTATGTGCCTGACAAAGCTTGTAGCACTTGAATGTATGCCGTCTCATTTAATCCTCACAGTATCTTAAAATATAGGGTTACCATCTTTGTTTTAAAGATGAGCACAGTGAAACAACCAGTATACTCAACACATACCATTAATAAGTGGCAAATATACATTGCTCTTGTCTATCTGATGCCAAAGCTTGTGCTTTGCTTTATCCATCTGCCTCACACCAGTTGGAAGACTGGAGTGATGAGGAAGAAAGGTGAAGGTGTTATTTTCCATAATTGATAACATTCTAAATATACATGCCACATAATTGTAGAATGAAAACCTTAACTTACACATTCAACTGGTAATGTAGTTCTCTCTGGATGGTGAGATCACCCCAGATTTTCTTCTCTTTGTACTTTTCTATACCTCTCTTAGGTTCATATATTGAGGATACATTTTTTATCATTAAAAAATATACAACAAATGACATTAAAAATTGAAGCCATGCTTAATAAATTTAAACCATTCCATGATCCCTCTGAGCAACAACAGGAAGTTATATGGTATAGCTACCCTATTATGTTATTTTTAGGAGTAATTTCCTATGGTATAATGCTTATAGATAGAGTAAAATGATAAACTTTGTTTCATTAGAATAATATTTTAATACTTCAAAGTGGTAATGTTACATATATGTAGGAAATTATCAGAAAAAGTTACCATGGCACACATCACACTGTTTCTAAGATCCAGGTACTGAACCAAGTGCTAAAGTTACAGAAAGGAGACACTTCCACTAAATTCGCATCTACTTTTCCATGTAGCATACCAGAGCCTCTAAAGCATATTTTTCCAGTGTTATTTAGCAGAGGAGATGTTCCAGATGCATCCTTAGTGAACAGCAACTCGTTTTCCAGCTCTATGCATTTCCAAGGCAAGACTTACAAATTAATTTCATGGAAAACCAAATTGTGATTTGCAGATGATAAACAATAAAGTTTAGAAGTCTTTTAATAGGTATCAGAATGTCCTATTTACTGAATATCATTAAATAAATTATTTGAGCCAGAAGTTAGGTTGGCTGGGTAATGGGCGAGGATTTTAGAGGTACTTCTAAGACACAGTAGATTGAAGTGTTGGTGATTTTGAGATAGACTGAATTAAGAATCCCATCCAAATGGGATTTTAACAAAGGAATTATTCCTGTAGCCATGTTCCTTAGCATCTTCAGAGATTTTCTTGGATTCTCAATTGAGCCGTAGCTCAACTGTCCCATTGCTTGAATTGATTAGAACTTAGTCCTTTGGAGTCGATCCCTGGAGAATCTCAGTTCTTTTTCATGGTTGAGAAGTCCACTTGGCCTGAACTTTGTGATGACACAAAAGCTCTATGCTAATATTGAACTTCAGTTTAAGCTTACTTAGAAGTGAAGAATGTAGGATTACTTATCGATTGTTGTCACCACATAGAAAAAATTTCCCTACGGGCATCTATATTCCATTGAAATATTAGAGCTGACTGAGGAAGCAGGATGGCTGAGTTAGCGGTGGTTAAAGTGATCACAGGGAATTAGCTACAAGGAGCGCATGATCTTCAAGGAAATTAAAGTACCTAGATGCCTGTCTGAGTCAGTCATCTATTATTCACCATTGCACCTTTAAAATCTCTCCTCTAGTTTTTTTTTTTTTTAATTCTTTCTCTCCTTTATCCTTTAATTCTAATCTCACTATTTTATTAGTGTACTTTTGCACCCTGTTGCTTTCTCTGTCAATTAGTCTGACTGCTTTGTCCTAAACTCTGGATGAAATTACCATCTTCCTAATTTACTCATAACTGTGTGGAAGAAAAGCCCAAAGTAACTTCACCAGGAAGAGTTATTTTCCAGGGAGACAGATGGGTGCCAAACTTTTTGATCAACATATTAAGTTCAATGGCCCTTTGAAATCATAACTCAAAATATAGAAAGTTAGAGATTTGTAAAATTTTCTGTGATTTGGATGTTTTTCTTCTTGTATGAATTCTGATTAACTTTGTCCTGTCGCCATTTACTATTGTTTCTTTGTATGTGGTGTGGATCACCTCTTAAGTCTTTGGTTTATCTCATCTTTTACTAAAATTGAAGTCGTGAGAAGAACAGAAGAGTATTCATTCATTAAGCTAAGGAAAAGAAATCTCACAACTGAACTGCAGATATTTGATGTTTATCTAGAAACTAAAATCATAATATTTTTCTAGATATTTAAATAAATAAACGACTAAACCTGCCACTCCTTGAAGTGTAGCTCAGAGCATGATTTTTTTTAACTCTTCCATTTATGCTCTAGAGTCTAATTTTGTGAAATAATTTCACTCTTATCTGTCTATTATAAAATTTTGCTTAGTTATGTTTTAGCTTTTTCAGAAATGTGTTTTCTACTGAGCAATATGGAAACTACTTGTTAAAATATAAGAGGGTATGTGGCTTTTCCCCTAGGGCTTACAATTTATATTTCAATACCAGTAAACTATGCAGTGATACTGGTTTTAACAACTAGTAGGTCTTCCTTTTTTTCTCATATGTATTGTATCTTTTTAGTTTGACTTTTTAATTTATGAACCTTCCTCTAGGCCTTGATGTGAAAATGCTTGTAAAATTTTTAAATATCTGTAAATTTTTAAATAACT
The DNA here is from genome assembly GCF_902729225.1 of Pteropus medius. Classification (NCBI taxonomy): domain Eukaryota; kingdom Metazoa; phylum Chordata; class Mammalia; order Chiroptera; family Pteropodidae; genus Pteropus; species Pteropus medius. The sequence goes on along the minus strand of NW_024352785.1, from coordinate 11,976,283 downwards.
TTCTTTTCTCGAGGGTTATTAATTTGACACTGTATTTTTCTCTTTTACCTCTTTAGCTTCTACCCATACAAATGTGGATCTTCTCTGTTCATTATATTCATTTTTTTCCTTGCCTACTGCCTTCTATTGCATTTTCTTCTATATTCTATAAACTAAGCTATCTCTAGCTATGCTCCCTCTACAGGTTATAGACTACTTTTCTGTTGACAACACACTCCTTTTAAAAGTTACCTGATTTCTGCAGCTACCTCTCACTCTGAATTATTTGCAGCCATTGAAATCCTTTTGCTAATAAAGATATAGTTTTAACTTCTGGATTTATCATGGAATCTAATTTTTTCATAGTGTGTGAATTAGAGTTGAGGAGCAATGGGTACAAGCAATGGGTACTACAAGACAGCTATTTAAATATGACTATTCTTTAAAATCTTCTCTTTCGGTATTTGAGTTCATGATTATTATTAATATCTTCCCCTTACTGTCCTCATTTATCTTATCTTTCATGTGCTCTTAAATTTTAGACGAGGCTATATTAAATTCCTGATATTTTAATGTTTGCCCTCCTTTCATCTCCTTTTCTAAGTTTTACATGACTGCTTACATTTATTTCTTTGCTTTAGACTAAAAACACAAATGATTTATTTTCACATTTTTCTCAATATAATATTTAGATGTTTTTATCATTTAATTAAAAAATCTTATTATTATTGAGATTGCTAGTTTATAAGATGATCTTTGAATGGTTGGTTAGACCACAAAGAAATGGTCTTATTTGATTTTATCGTTCAAACATTTTGTTTCCAATCATTTTTGATACATTAATTGGTTGGGCTCTATTGTGTATTTAACATGTTAATGGGTAGCAGCAAAAATGGCAGGAAAAATTGACTTTACTATAAAATAGTTGGATTGGAAGTGTACTCAGACACTTCTGCTTTTCAATTTAATAGCAAAAGGACTTATTGGGGTTCTTCTCTTTGGAATTTGATCTTATAATCTCTATGAGTCAAGTTCTCTCCCTCTTTTAAGATAGTATATGAGATGCCTACCTGGGTGCAAAGTACCCTTCAGAAGAGACTGACTCTTCATATAATACAGTTAAGTATAAGTAGTTCTTGAGGTTGGAAGGAACTTTGAAAGTTTTCTAAAGTTGTCTATGGCTCAGAGCATAAATGCCTTTGAATTTTCCCAGTTGTACTTTATACAATCTAATCTTATCAAATAATTTTGTAATATATTGTTTAAGTAATGTTTTATTGAGAATGTTAACTTTGGTTTCCTTTAGATAGGAGCAAACTTTAGATATTGTACATCTGCCATTTTTTCTTGCTTTTATTTTAACAAGATTCAATTAATTACAATTAAATGACCAATACAAAAGACTGTTTTCATATTCTTTAAACATGTCTTCTTCCAGCACTGAGTCAGATAGGCAAATTCTTCTATTTGCATGGGTTTGTCTTGGCTAGGTTTTAGCTCCTGTTTATATATTTTTGTCTTACTTTTTTTGCTACAATTAATCTTATCATTTTCATTTGTTTAGTATTTTTTAAATCTCCAATTTTCGCATAGACTATTTTGATCTAGCTTTTATTATTTCTCATGGAAACTTTTGCAATTTTATTTATAGCAGATAGTTTAGCTTTGAACTTTTGTCATATTTAGCACTTAGAACTCAATAGCTAAATTTATATAGACTTTTCCACAAAGATCTTAATTGTAGGCTATTATCATAGGAAGATATTAACTACTGCCAAAACTTGGGATCCCCTCACTTCACCACTATAATTTTATTGTGAACAACTATTAGACTTTTTTTCTGTTTAGTGAATCTCATTTCAACATTATTTACCTTTACTTAGAAAATTTTGTTTGGGTGTTTCAATTTTTTTCTTTTTAACAAAAGTAGTCATATGTAAATGGTAATACATTTCTAGAAATTGCTTCAGTTAAATTCACTTTGATCCACTGATTCTCTTGCTCAGAAACATTTGCTGCCTCAAACACCTTGGTTTGACATTTAATATGGCCTGTACAGTATGTACCTCCGCCAATATTTTTTTATATTGTTTGCTTTATTTTGCCTCCCTATAATCTAAATGTAATCCAGTTAGAGTACTTGTTCTTCTTGATCATGCCCTAATTTTGTACTTTTAATAATGCTTTCTTTCTACAAATTTCTTCTTCCTATTTAGACTATCCACTATTCTTTTTCTTTTTTACTATACCCATAATGCAAGGTCCAAGAAGCCAAGGACAGTAGTGATAAAGCTAATCATGAGTCAGTTACCTTTATCCAGGAAAAAACAATGTTAGGCCAAAGGTTTATCCTTATTCAGACTTTCTCAGGCATGCATTCTGGTCCCCAGAGAACAGCTATATTAAATTCCGGTAACCACCCCAACACACACACACACACACACACACACACACACACTTGAGCATGCATGCATGCTTATGAACACACTTTTCTTAAAAAGCCAATGTAATGACCTCTTACAAACATGCTTTCGTTTTTTTTCTTTGTTTTTACTTTTTCTTGTAATGTGCACTTTTTACGAAAAGAAATAGAGTGTTTCTTACTGAGTGAATGCCATCAGAAATATACATATATTAAATCATAACTTAATGAATACTATTCAGATAAATAATCTATAGTAATAAACACAAACAAGGTAAGAGCTGTGGGAAAGTGGGGCCTGAATATGAAAATGACAGGAAGAATGGTCCACATGGACAAAGGGAGATGTATTAAAACATGTTTCTCTGTCATTCCTCCAATGGTAGTGTCAAAGAACAGCTCTTGAAGTGGTAAAGACCATACCCACAAAAGTCTCCATTCGTCCTTTTACCACAAGTTATCACAAACTGCTCTAAAAATGTCTGTATAGCTGCTCTTAAGCTGATTCTTGATGAAATTCTAGTGTTTTTTCTAGCGACCTGTACACTGGCTACAGCTGCTTGAAGTAATCGAAACGTTAAGCAAACCAAAGCTCCGTGGATATTTTGCACTTTGATATCGCATGAGGACCATTCCTATTGACCTGTTTGTGTTTACATATTTCCATATTTCTTCTCCTCACCGCCCCCCACCACTAACTCGTGATGAGAGAATAGAGTATACATAAAGTATATTACTAGAATGTTGCTTACATTCTTTGCTTTTATTTTAATTCAATACAGAAAGTTTCTAAAAAGTAGCTAAAAAGCTGCTTGGACTTGATTAAACTAAGTCACTGATAGAATTGTTATTCTGTTACCAATCATTTATCCATTTATTCAATATTTATTGACTACTTACTCTCAAAGTTTTCTAAAAACATAGCAAGCAAGCCCTTTGGATCTATAAGCTTCTGTTTTATTGTTTCCTCAGGAAAATCTGGAAATCCTAGACTGGCCCTGTATTTCTTGCCCTCTGTATTTTTCATTCTCCCTCATTTTCGTCCCTGTGTTATTTTCTTTAGAATAACATTTATGTTTATCCTCAACACAATGGATGTGATTTTTTTCAATGTCTATTCTTTTTACTGACTTATCTAGAATATAAATCTGCTAAAGATTTTGTTTTTCTACTAAGTCAGATCACTGAATTTCTGCTTTCCTTTCAGCTCATATTTTTTTTGTATGTGTCTTTTTATTCTTGATTCAAAAATTGCTTGTATTATTTCTCTTTGTTGATGGACTTCTGATATCACATATCTTATTAATTATCTGAACATATAGAACTTGCTCAGAGACTTGAAAAAGTATCTCGTTTTGTTGTTGTTGTTGTTCTAGTATTTCTTATCGATTCTACAAGAAATCTGTCAGATCCAGTGCTTCCCAAAAGACTGTTAGGATGGAGCGTCCTTATCTCTTTTTATTTGGGTGCTAGCTGCTTTAGGCTCTCAGATATGAGCGTGAAGGAGGGGAAGATGTGCTGGATTTTACTTGAATCACCTGCCAAGCAGTCATTCCATTTTTAAAAGCTAGGCTGACATAGACTCTTCTGTGTGAGTGTTGAATTTTCTAACTCAGTGTTACTCCAATTGTGGTTCACAGACTGGTGTGAGCGTGCAAAATGTTTGCTATAGGTAAAGAAAAGATAAGTAAAGCAATTAAAAGTAAGACTTTGGAAACTTTATTTTTTTAATTCACAAAATAGGTTAATTTTTGTCTGTTGAATCTAATAGTTAAAAAAATGTCTTGTATTTTGTATGATGGGTTATTAGTTTAATTTTACAAATGATTCATTTTTATTATATATTTTTTTAAAAGTTCAGTCTGCAACAGATTGGAAATTTTTAAAAAATAAGTAAATTGGTCTGGGACAAAAGATAATTTGAGAAGCACTGGTCTGGAAGAGCAATAGAATATTCAGCAGTTAGCTTTTTATTCGTGAATTCAGAACACTATGTTCCTATGCTCTTCCAATCTTCAAATTCTGTTGTAGTTTCTAAAATGACTCTAGAGAAGGGTTAAGGAGAACAAGAGGAAGGAGGAATGGCTCAGTATCTAGCTGATAACATAATGGCATGGGTTTGAGAAATAGCAGTTTTTTATTCGGCGATGGTGATCTTGAGTTAAGGAACTAGGACTCTACGATCAGGGCTGTATTTTCCCCCTTTGACAGGATGGGCAGCGTGTTCGGTCAGTGCCCTTCAGATGTGACTGAGTGGGTTAGATGAAAGAATGGATTTATGAATATGTCTCTATTGAAGGTACATGTAGTGTGCACAATCCTACTCCCACCTGAGGCTTTAGAAAATTATCTATTTTTATTTTTGTTTCCAGAGATTTTCTCAGATTTTATATATTTGTTTGGATTCATTGATATTTTGTGAGGAATCATTGAGGGGGAGGATCCTACAGTCAGTTAATCTGTTAGTTTAGTTTCACAGGAAGCCTCCCACTGTAATTTATAAAGGACACCACTTTGTTTTCCTTTAGTCAGAAAGAAAAATGTACCTTCTTTATGAACACAGTCCAAGAGATATATGAAAGTTTCAGAAAAGAGAAACCTTTTCATGAAAGAGATTTCTAGCATGGAGACAGCTCTTTTAAGAGGAACTAATGATATATTGATTAATGTGAATCGAGCTTGGGTTTTTTTTTCCTCCTTTCTTTATCTACCATCTTACTCTGACACTTTGATTCCTGGTATTGAATTTCTGCTTTGGAGCAAAATTCTACCCTATGATAGTCGATAGTATATTTATGTGACAAAGATGAGATACAGACTCTCTTAGATCATGACCTTTGTCATCCATATTAATCCCCACAATCAGCCAACTTCAGCAATAGAGAATCTTATCCATTATGATTTAGCTTGAAAAATACTCTATCACCTTTTATAAAACATGTAAACCTTTTCTGAGTGTAAATAAAACTTTCCCTGAAGACATACCAATAGGCATAATATGCCAAGTAAATGGTCTCATACAGGCTAGAGGTAGTGACAGTGAAATGTGAAAGGGCTGAATCTGAAAACTTAGTATGTGGAAATTGATGCGTTCCCTGCCCACGAATTTTTCTGGGGAATAAGAGCCTCTCTCTTTAACAGCCTTTCAGCACATCTGCCATCTCTTTCTCCCAAACACAGATGCAGCTAAATATTAAACAAAAAGACAGTAAAATTAAGTTTAAGTTAATGTTATGAATGTGTCAAACTTGCCAAACTGTTTTTTTTTTTTGTACAGGTTTCTTGATTCCTGAACACTTTTCCAGCATTTTAGATGTCACATTTCCATCACCCCCCTCTGAATAGCTGTCCCTGCTGATATTCAAAGCTATCTTCTTCAACTCCTTACCTAACATTGCAACATTAATCGGTGTTCAATACAATAGAAGGTGGGAAAAGCTTTCAACTTTTCTAGATAACGTAACAGAAAAGTGATGAATGGTTAAAAAAAATGTAGTGCTAAATTAAAGGAAAATTCCCTCCAGATTTAAAACTTTTAGTAACTAATTGGAGTACAATCTTTACTTTAAAAATATTAAATGAATAATAACCTCTGAAAGAACTTATGCTGATCACATCTTCATTTTGACATTACTTGATTTGAAAGCTAACAAAATGACATCACCAAAATATTATTTTAATAAAATTAGTGGATATTAAATTCAGATTTGTGAGATACTTTCACTTAATTCATATCAGCACCTGTGTAAATCTATCTCTAATATAAAACTCACATTCCATGTCAACAAAATTACAGTGAAGAAAGGAAGAAAAACTGAGGATGACATCTTATAGTATAATTGAACAAATAGGTTCATTTCAGCTTAATGTAGGCCCCTTGATTTTAGGGTAAATTTGTGATCTGGAAAATACTGAAACAGAATCCCAACATTAACGAACAACCACAAGCCCTGTATGGTTGGAAACAAGAGGAACGGAAGCTTCAGTGTTTGCCAAAAAAGTTTCCTGGGATGTTTTAATTTAAAAGGCATGCTTAGCGCATGTGAATGAGAGGAGTATCTTCCAACCATTAGGGTTCCTTGGCAGTCATAAACTCTGCCAACACTAACCTCTGTGCATTGACATCAGGAATGGGGGCTGTTATACATCCGGCGGCCTGCCTAAAACCATTGAAAACAACTGGGTCACAGATTCAAAGCCCCAGCATTGCCATTTCTGTGGCTCAGCAGGGCTTTCCAGGAGTCCCAGTGCGTTTATTGTTCTATCTTCTCAAAGCACGTCCTTTATGTCTGGCACTCTAGTAATCACTTGCTCTCCACTACCTTCTGACAAGCTGTTACAGCCTAGCCCAGGACTTTTCTCAGTTCTGATGATCCTTGGCAAACATATAAAATACACGTCTCAGATGAATTTCTACTCTCCCCTCACCACCCAAAGGTGGTCTTGTTAATTTTTGTGGCAATCTGGTTACAGATAATTGGTGTTATCTATTATGTTATTTATAGTCACAGGTCAATATCTTAGATCTTGATAATAGTTTCTGCATCTTCAAGAACGAACTTTTCTGTTTGTTAGTGTTTAGTTCAAAATCAGTTTAGCATATCTCTAGGTCTTTCCTTCTGTACTCCAACATGATGACCAAAGGGTTACTGTAATCTCTGCATTTTATATTTTTTTAGCAGTAAGTTGCTAAGCAATTTAATTTGGGTAACTACAGTCTTCTGATTTGGATCACATCAGCACCTCGCCCCTATAAATACTCAATATCTTTTGAATTAAGTAGATGCATGGATTCAGAAAACTCATATTAGCCTCACATTTTCATTTGAAAGCATATTTTATTATTAAAAGAAAAATAGATATTTTTTAAACTGTTAGACTTTGACCAGAGATTAGTGTCTTGTAAAACACATACATTAATAAATTCAAAAGAGTGTAGTTTTTAAAAACACACATTTTATCATAAAATGTTAAATTTAGAAAAGACTTTACGAATTAGAGTCTAGATGGAAGTGGACATTTTACTTATTGGTTACAATGTTCTGGCATCAACTGATCCTCTTCTTTTTAGCTAAATCAAATGAAAAGCTCACAAAAGCACAATGATTAATTTTTCTTTTTCCACTTCCATCTAACAAACAGTCAAAATACTAAGTAAATTTGTGTCAAGTTGGTAGATTTACCCTGGGTTATACCTCAGCAATGCCAAAATAATTGTTCATTATAGTTGTTAAGAAAAGAAAGTCTGACAGAGTCCAGCAAATAGGATGAATTTTTAATTGATTGGGTTACTAATGTTTAGGAAATGATTTTATGATTTTGACTTTTTTAGCTATAAGTTCTGCTAACAAAGAGCTACATAGGAATATATACAATTGCAAAAGAATAAAACATTATAAATTTTAGGTTGTGGTTTTAAACATGGATTTTTTTTTCCCCTATAGAAACTAACCCGTATATATTGTGTTTGGTTACTGTGAGAGTCTTGAGAATCTATTTAATTTAAAAGATACTTAAAATCATTTGAAGTACTAATAATAACACCAGTACCAAACTGTCACTTTTGACAGCACATTACTGTGAAGTAGCCTTATTTCCACTAGGGTTGTTAGGAGACAGTCTCCCTCGCAGAAAGTGTGAGCTGAAAGATTACCTTTCTTCCAATCTTATTTGATAAGTGAGAAAAATGTACCTTGGAGAGGTAAACCTTACTCAAGAGAACCGGTTATTAGTGATAAAAGCCTATATTTGCCAGCTTCCAGTTTAATGTTTTTGTTACTATTTTACACTACCCGAACTGAGTTTTATCTGAAAAACTTTTGCACAACATTCTGTGTGGTAAAAATCATGATTTTTTTTTTTGTTGAAATATAGAACACTTCTAGGACTAGAGTATATCAGAGTTCTATGATCATGAACAAATATTTCTTAGGAAACATTTATTTATTGCTAGTTATATGCCAGATTCTATAAAGGATAGAAAGACAAGTCAGACTTCTCCTATCTAGTGGTGAATCACTGTCTTGAGATTTGAGAAGAATGAAAGAAACTGCTAAAATACCTAGTACGTATTCCATGTCAGTGGAAGAAGCTTTTTATCTCTTTGATTACAACTACAACTAAAATACGTTTTCAAATGTGACTTATTTTTCTTCTTTCTATAGCCTCTTCATTATTTAGACTTGACTTGTAAAATGATGGAATAGAATGGGTTTTCTCATTTACATGGCTTTGTTGACCATTTTTTTGGAATTTGGCAAAATGGTAGAGATGAGTATACAATACTGTGGGCAGATTTTAAATAAGGAATATTTTGTCAACCATATTATGTTGGTATCTCTTTCCTTTGCGTATTTAATCATTGTATCTTTTGCAATATACAAAATTTTTAAATCCATTTCATTGCAATGGCCATCTGTGAACTTTCAGGATTTTCCTTTAGTAGAAATAAACAACGAATAGGAAATCATTTGGAAATGTGAAACATAAATGTCTCAGTAATATTCTCCCACGAAAACAAAGTTGAGTTTTGAACGAGGCTTCTGGGGAAAAGGGTTTTAAAAAAATTACTAATTCCTCTGTCTCCGATATGGATAAATAGTTTGAGATAATCCTTAGTACCATAATTTAATATCATACTCAACTTAAAAAGATATATATAATGGTAATAGTTATCTTTTAAGTTAATCATTTAAAGTATTTTTCAAATTCCACCAGGAGCAAATGGCAGTTAAAATAAGTCCCTTGCTATATTCAATGTTAAAAACTTTACTTTAGTAATTTTCTTCTGGTTATATTTATACTTCTCTAATGAATTAATCTTAACTTGAAAATGTAGTGGCTATTTCTACACACATCAACTAACTTGCTCATATTAATTAACTGACTAGTTTTTAATCAGGCATAAATGTATTGTTTAAATTAACCATATTGTTGAGTAAGGAAACCATAAAATGAGAAGGCAAAAACAGATTTCTTTAAGGCCGACTATCAACTGGAATTTAACTTTGGTGGGAACCAGAAACCACTTGACATAAAAAGTATGGAATTGTAATTCCTTCATCTTAATTTTACGACTAAAACCTATAGAAGAATAGAAAACACGTCTTTGCCCTATAGCTAATACATTGTGTTCTGGTAAGTCCCCCAATAGGATACCGAAATGACCTGTTCATCTGACAAGCCTTAGTAATGGCTGAATGCAGGCGGTCCTGGATGATTCAAGTATACTGTTCATCAGTGATTAATGGCAGGTGTTTCCATATGGAATGAAATGAACAGAGCCTGATTGGGATGGTGCACATTTTGAGATGTCATAGTTTAGAATTGGTGAATATAGCCAGGAGAGAGTTTTGAAATAAGCCTTGAAGATTAAAGCCCAGATGAGAAATCTATTGTTCTGCAAAAGGCTCTGATATTGATGAAGCCTAGCTGAATAGATTAGGTAAATAGATTTTCAGAAAGTTCCTGACACAAACAACTTACTTGTAATTTCATCTGGGGGATGCATGTATCTCAAATAATACTAGTAAATTTTTAGAAATATAGACATAAGTTTTGTGGCTGAATATAGTTTTGGTTCTCAAGAAATTATTGCCATAAATATTAAAATTTCTGTTAATAAACTTGAAGTTCTATTTTTTAATTAGCTGATTACTCTCTAATTATTTTCATTACTAAGAGATTATCAAATGAGCTCTATAACAGATTTGTATATTGAAGGTTAACCAGATGAAAAACTGGGAATAATGCTGTCACTACCCACAGACTTTGTTGTGGTATATCTATAGATACGTGATCAAATTCTGAACAGGTCAAATAATTTAAAGTTTTTACCATTCTAATAGAATTTTTTAGCCTATAGAAGATTCTTAATATTTTTAAATAAAGGTTTTTAAATAAAGAATTTCTTTAGGTAAAAATAAAGGATTTTAATATAAAGGATTATCTTTATTCATAGCTTTAAAAATAAAGTGATTTTCTTTTCCCCAAACTGAAAAACTAAAGAAAGGTAGGTGACAAGATAAGAGGTGAGTATAATATTGAGTCTTTAGTTTTTATTTTAAGCAGTGAGCAGCAGCACTTCAGCAAGCCCGTGACTTCATGTTATGTACTGCACTACCTCTAACAAGTTAGACGTGTTTGTTTGAAGGCTGATAGATAGCTATGACCCTTTCTCTTTTCTCTGGCTCCGCTCATAGTTATAGTGATGTATTAGTTTCTCCCCGGCATAGCAAAAGCTTTCAAAACCTGGTTACATTTTTTTTTTTTGGTCAGAGTTTGAATGCCTTTACAAAACAAAATAAATCTCTTTGGACCATTTATCTTCCTGCAGTTTGAATTGTACAGTTTCTTTCCAATTTCTTTGTATGGTTTGCTCCTGATGACACATGCAGGGAGAACACATTTCTCTCAAATCTTGTTATTAATATTTTTACTTTCATTATCTCAAATAGATAGCCAGAGTATACCAGCAGCTAAAACACATAAGCTATATTTATATACAGAAAATTAGTCAAAAGGTTGAGGGACTGTTTTAGATTAAGGTGAGCCAATGTGTCCTTCTTTCCTCCAAAGATACACGACTTGCATATTTGGTTTCAAATTCCAAGTCTTGTGTTAGTTTTTCACTGTACATATGTGAGTATAATAACACTGAGACTCTAGGCTCTAATTTTTAAAAATAATTACAAATGTAGAAAAATTTATGGTATTGAAAAAAAAAATGAAGTACCCTTTCCCTCCATTCATTCATTCCTCTACTTTTTAACATTCTGCAGCAGAATTAAAAGCAATTTAATACTGGAAAAAACAAAAGTAAAACACTACAAAAATGGATTCATTAATGAAAAAAAGTAGATTTTTATTTCATTACCTTTTTAACAACTTTATTCACCCATGTAGTTTATATAATGGAAATATTTCTGTTTATTTCTAGTGCACAGCAGCATTGTTTCTTAGTACTTTTTTTTTTTTTTTGGCTCTGTATGTCAGAATGCAAGCTGCTTATTTAGATTGGGAGAACATATGATTCAAAAGATCTGAATTTCAGTTCCAGCTCTGTGACATCTCAGATATGTGAGAACTGAGCAAGTTACTTTACTGAGATTCTAATTTTTCATTTGGCAACTGGAATAGTTCCATTTACTTAATTGGCTGGTTGTGAGGTTAAAAATGAGACAGTGCGAGTGCCATTCCTTCTGTCTTGTAGATCTGGCCTCTGTTATAATGTGTTGGCGTGTAGTAGGTACTCAGTTAAGGTTGAGGAGTCAGAAAATGTGATGCCTGTTATCCATAGAAGCTTTCCCTTGACGAACATGTTGAGTGTCAGAGTTTCAGAGTTTCAGAGTTTGTATCTTGTGACTCTCACGTTTAGCTGGTGGTGAAAGTCAAGTCCAGAGAAATCAAGACACTTTCTCAGAAGAATTCACCTGGTTAGTGTCAATTCTGAGCAAGAACTTATATCCTGTTTTCTAGGCTGGTGCCTTTCATGTTAACCATACAATTATGTAATCCCTGAAAATTGTATTTTATTTGGAAGTCATCATTATAGAACTAAAACAATTCAGAACAAACATTTCTCTAATCATTTAAGAGATTCGGAATGGACAGACATTCATTCTGTAGTGACATATGTTCACATTAGTCAAAGGATTATAGATAATGAAGACTCCAGTTATAGATGGCCATATTTAGTCATTTATACAACATGCATTTACTGAGTACCTGCCATGTGTGTAATATTTTGGTAGGTCCAGGGAATACCCAGAAGAAAGTACTAGGCCTCTAGTGGTCAGACATGTAAACAAATGACTTCACCACATCCAAGTCAAGGCTTTAAAAGAGGTGAGAGGGTGCCAGGGAGCAGAAGTCGAATTGTGAAAGAGAAATAGGAATCCTCCAGATGGACAGCACAGAGGGCAACATTTCAATTAGAGAGTAAGTTGCAGGGGCCAGGACAGAGAAGAATGCATCCATGTAAAATATTGACTAAACTAGGTAATTTGGATTGGATGGACCTTAGCCTTCAAGTGGACAGGCAGTAAGATACAAAGCTGACCAAGTACACAGAGACAGATCTTGGGAGTGCTTCATATTCTATGCCAAAGAGTTCGGTCATTACTAAATGGCTTTATGTTTCAACAGTGAAGTGGTGAAAAATAGCTATGAAGTTATCTAACAGAAATTTAGGATAGTTACATAATACAAGAATTTATTATACATTTGCTTGGTAATTTGAACAAAATCTCTCCACAACTCGTGGGATTCATCAGAAAAAATTATTAGTCTGAGGACAACAGAAAAGCTCCTAAGAACTTGGCCTTTGACGTGAGTTACCACCATTAGTGCCCACAAGGGAAACTCTTGTCAGATAAGTATTTGAATATGATTAATCTGTGCATTATTCAATGGAATATAACTGTTCAAGAATCTTTGTTTTTTAATTAGTAAGAAAGACATATAGGTAGAAACATTTCATGTATTCTTTTTTGGTTGGGGGAAAGGAGACATTCCTTGTAGATATTATTCCCTTAGTGTATCAGCAGTGACACAGCAATAATAAGCTTAACACAGGGTCATGGGTAAAATGGCACAAATATCGTTGCATTCCCTTAAATCTGCAATGCAGTGGGGCTTTCACCCTCTTTTCCGCTCTGCAGAGAAGATTACAAAAACCAATTTCCTGTCATTATTTAAATTAATATTCTCATTAATTTGGCACCGAGGAGTTTGCTGCCTAAGGAAAGAAGGAAAAATATTTGAAAATTAATGACATTAATTTTTAGTATAAAGGTAACTGAAAAGTTATTTACATAAAAATGGGCATTTCAAGAGAAGAAAAACATTAAGCAATAATAAAAACCAAGATGCATCTGCTCTTTATTTTTCCTTTTGAATGTGTTCTCCCTACCAATTTCAACAAAGAAGAGAAAATTTTCAAGTATGTTTATCCCTCCTGAACAGGACTTTAACTGGCAAAATGCAGAAACACTAACATGGGAAAAAACCATTTTCTGGGTTTCAAAAATGGTTAGAAACCTGAGACGTTTGCCTAAATGGTCTAGTTCTTTAAAGTCTGATTTTAGATTAATGGTGAGAAGATAATCTCAAATAAATCTCGTTGTGTTTCACCTGCACCTTTAGAGTAATTTATGAGGAGAAAGAATCTATAATCATGCTGTTTTCAATATGGATTAAATCTGATTGTTACTGATGTGAAAAGAACATATGATCTAGAATTTTTTTTCAATAAATCTTTCAAAATTGTGTCATTTCAAATGGAATGGGACCTCCACGTCTCAATCTTGTCTGGGCACAGTGAACGCAAAAGAATATTATAAAGCTCATGACCCTGTTTTTTGCTTCCCTGCTCCATCTCTGGATCCATTTTATCAAGCCTTTTACTCCCATGGGTCTGTTTCTGGCTCTGGCAGTTGAGGTAAAGGAACCTGTTATCAGCAGGAGTGTACTGTTAGGTGTTCTGAGACTGGGGTTGCAGGAAGCCCAAGGCTGTCCCAGTCTTACTCCCAGCAGATTAGAGAGGGAGCCTCGCTTGTTTCTCTGAATGTCTTCCAGCCTCTGAAGACAAGAAACCAGAGCTGCAGTTCACCCTCTATCACTAAAAGCTTCATCTCTCTGAATCTAGACACATCCTGTGAAAGCAGTCTTTAAAATTACACATTCGATTAATACGCCATTATTACCAAGGGTGAAGAGGCCATACCGATATTTGCCAGATATACTCAGTTTCTCCCAAGGGTTGTGGATGGTCAGGGTTTGGCAGTTAAACAAAAGCAGGGTAATGATATTTATTGCCCAAAGACAAGAAGTAAATCAGTGACTAGACAGAAGAATTCAGATTCAGATCTTTAATTCTATTCTTAGGATTAGATGAACTGAGTGACACTTTTTAGAGAAAAAGTTGGCCCATCAGACTTCTGCATCCCAGAAGTGGTTTGAGTTTAGGCAGGTGTTCCTCTCCAGCTGATACCCATAATTCCTTCAAGGGACCAAGGTTCTAGTCATGCTTTAACAGGAGCTATGGAGGACTAGAAGAATGATTTCATTTCTTTGAAGAAACATTTACGATTCTCTAAATGTGACCTATGTGTTTCTTCGCTACGTATAAAGCAGTGGCTGAATGTTAACAAAATTTAGATCGAGTCTTTGTCAAAGAATTTTTGTCCTTGTAATGCCTATCAGAGCTGGACAATACCCATACCAACTTTCTGAAGCATGGCACCATATGGTCTTTGGTGTGTCCTCTTTAAACTTGCAGGTTTATGTGAAAAATTTTCCAACCTGTATATTTTGGAAGAAAGGAGGTAAAGGGAGGGAAAGGGTAGGGGAAAATTGCAAATAAATTTAAAAATGACTAGCACATCAGTTGTGATTTTGATTCCAGCAAGTATGGCTAATGTCTCAACTTTTGAAAAACACTCAGTGGAAACTTTTTTTTTTTAATCAGTCATGAGAAATGAGAGAAGAGGAAATGGTTATCTACAAAGTGTAAAGCACATTTTCCTTGGTGCTGAATTTTAGCCTGGAATGAATTTTTATGACCACATTATAAACCTCTGAAAATAGAGTTTAGTGGAAGTGCCGAAATGGCCTTAAATATATTTTACTGGCAAATGTGCTCCTGGAATGATTTTCATAAAGGTAAAGATATTAATTTTATGCAATCCATATGTATGTGTGTTTTAAAACATTTGAGGGGTTACTTATTTTCAGTATAACTAGCACATAATCAAAGATGGAACAGAATAATTTGAAGAGTTTTTCAAGAAGAAATTGCACATGCTGACTGTCAAAGGTTCTGCATAATTCATTTCATCCTAATACTGTGGTGCATTTAGCTCCTTACAATATAAGCACCAGGGAAGATAGATCAGTCTGGTATGATTCCAGAAGTTCCTCCTCAGAGACCAATACCATTTTATTGATGATAAGAGTATTCAATCAAAGTGTGAAAAAGTCTTTCTTTCCCACCAGGACATATGTGGTTCTAAATCTAACAATTTAGTTGAGAATTTAGAAACAACAGTAATGGATTTTTTTTTTTTTTTTCACTAAACAGTATCATCCTTATTTGAATGACGTTTGAGAGAATAATACAAAGTTATGATCTGTTTATTCAATATTTTAACACAGAACTCTGTTTACAGATATATTATTATAATAAAATTTAATTAAAGTTTGAAAAAAAACCCCAGTATCTCCCATAATAGATATCAGATTTTCCTCCATTTTAAGGTAGTTTAGACCAAACAGTCCATGATGCTATGAGGAAAAGCCTTCAAATCTTTTGCAAGTTCTCTTCTGTTGCCACCAAGGCAAGAAATACCAACTGAGTAAAAGTATAGTTAGAAATAATTAACAATCTCCGTAAGAACTTTTAAAACTTGGATGCAAAAGGAAGGAAGAAAAGAAGGAAGGAAGAAAAGTAGAATGGATTGAAGGAAAGAAGGAAGGAAAGAAGTGGGGAAAAGGAAAGAAAGAGAAATCCATTATTTAGATAGACTATGGGGAAAGCATTTAAATAGTACCTTACTGGAAAAAGAACTCAAGCTCATGAAATGTAAACTGAGTAATAGAATAAGATACTATCTTCAAGGATTAAAGATAACAGGGTTATGCTGGCTGGTTCTGAAGAGGAAGCAAGAGGACCACTGTTTCTAGTTAAGCCAGGTGGATTTATCCTCATAACAGATAAGGGAAGTTTAATAGTTAGAGCTCTTCGAAGGTAGACTATGTCATTTCATAAACTAGTGAGGTAGTTAACTGTCACTGGAGGCTTTGAGGAGAAACTGAGGGACTTGTAAGAATTAATCATGTGGCGTGCTGAGCCAGAAACTACCTTGGAGTCTTTCTGAAGTCACGGCCTACATATCTTTCAGGTACCTGTGGGTACAAAATCCTTCCATACTGGGGAGAGTACACTGGTAGAATACATTAACACCAACATATCTTGAATCATTGACTTTTCTGTGCTTAGTGCTTGAGCCTTGCATGGAAGCAAATAGGTATAAGAAAGTAGGTGTTTTGCGCATTGCAGAAAATCACTGAAGGCAACCTAAAATATCTTTGCACCCCACCTTCTACTCTACTCTTCCTTGGGTGAATAAAGAACATTATAGTAGAAAAGAAATGTTGTTGTGACTTACAATAAAGGATCTTTGAATACTAGGACTGTCTGGGTCACTAGTTCCAACTGTTAAGTTGTTTGATGTTCTAGATGTCAAGCCTACCTATTATAAACCTGAAGTTCAATAGATTTTCAACTCAGCTTTGATCTAGTTTGCTCTCTGGTGTGTAGGAAATGAGTTTCCAGCAGCAATTTATCCCCTTGTTGAACAGGTTTGGTATGAAAATTTGGTGCAATAATGGAGATAAGGTATTCACTTCTGGCTTATTGTAGCTGCTTCATAATTTCTGTTTCTATTATTATAAAAGTTATCATTACTGAGCTACACAGCTGTAAGCAAGTATCTCCCTATTACGGTGGATGTCAACATACATCTTCTATTACCTTGGGTGCTTTTAAAACATGTCAGTGCTTGAATCATACTCTATACCAATTAAATCAGAATTTCTAGGTATGGAGTCCAGACGATAGTGTTAGTTTCTCCAGGTGATTCTAACGTGCAATATCAAGGTTCACTGTATTGTTATTGGATAAACCATATATAAAGCCAAATAACTCTTAGAGAAACAAAATATCATTTGATTTAATGTGAAATTATCTAGAAATAGCTGATCACTAATTTAGGTTAATACAAGAAATGAATATGAAGGAAGAGCAAGCAAATACTTTCTCTGTTTCCCATTCTTCCTAAAATATTTACATTTAGAAATAAATCCCAATGGTGGCTTTCTTGAAACCAACATGATACAGTAAACCAGAATATTCCAATAAATGGCATCGACACTATTGGAATTAGTAATTTACTGAGCTAGTTTGCAAGTTCGACCAAAAGAAGATGCTTCATATAGAAGTATAATTCTAAAATATGTACAAAAACAAACCCCAAAATATCAACCGGGCACCATTTGTTAGTGTTAAGGATCTTGTTAAGGATCCCTCCTTAGCAAGAAGGGATCCTGAAGAAGGTAACAACTTCTCTCAGGTCATTGAGTGTTTGTCACATATCTTGGACCCAAAATGATCAAAAGGTGTTGTAATATGACAGAGTATGTTAGTTTATTCAAAAGCAACAATTTTTTGAGGAGAGATGTGTTCCTAATACTGATAGCCAGAAATTGGTATATTTAGTATGTAACCGAAAGACATAAAATTTATTAATAACCAACTAGGATATTAATAATGAAGCAGTCACTATCAGAAATAAAGATGACAATGTGTGACACAATGACTGATATTTAGAATAGTTCATTGGTATAGGATATATGTCCATGTCAGAACTGTGATATTCTTTCAAAAGTAAGAGTTATCTTCCTTCTCAGTTTGCATCAGTTTGCACTCCTGTTCTCCACTCCCCCAAATAATAAAGCTGGCTACTAGACATGGATAATGAGGAGTAGGGATTTTGTGGTTTGAGCAGGCTCTCTGTGGAATTTCTTTGAACTACTGAAACCCTGCTACTTGCTGTCTTTCTTGTTTTTACCAGCTTAGCGCAAACATTGCCTTTCAATGCAACTACATGTTCAAAGCGAAACATAAAATTGTGTTAGCTTAAAGGACTCATTAATTTCCTTTGTACTCCAAATCTTCTGCATTAACAAATACAATATGCTGATTCTGTATCCAAACTTATTCCATTTTGGTTGCTGTTAAACTTCAAAGGAAACCTGAAAAAGAAAGTATAAGAGAATTAAATTCTTGTGTTGAAAAATTAATACATTACTGAGAACTGACCCACTTTTTATTTTCTCTATTTTATGAAATTTTAACGTTTTTCTTTTTGTAAGACAGATCTGTGGTTAAACTTGTTTCAGGGTATTGCTCCCTTAAAGATTAAACCTACCCTATCAAGTCAGTGTAGTTTTGTGAATGCTTGTGGTATGGTTGTTTTAATATTATTTTCAGAACTCTGAATGCTATCCCTATGTGTGTGTGTTTGGGTATTAAAAATAAACATTTGATATCTAAACTGATAAACTAGCTGTAAAAATCAGTTAAATCAAGAAAGTGGATTTTAATTTATATTGCTGCCCTTAAAAATTATTCTTTCCTTTAAATAATTTGTCATTTACCTTATTGGGAATCGTCAATATGTACAAATATTGAGCCCGAACTTCTATGATTTAAGTATTGATAATATATAAGTATAAATATATATGTAATTCAAAATATTCCCTTACGGATAGAACTAACCAGGTTATCAATTTAGGAAAACAATTGCATATAGTTAACCCCAAATTAGTGCAGCCCTAATGAATAAATCCTAACATTTTTCCCCTTTGTACGATGATAAACTAAGTTTGATATTTTGCAGTGACAAATCCTAAGCAAGATAAAAGGAAATGCAGTTGCTAGGTGATATCAATAATTCATTTGATACTAAGCAGAGAATTTAAATTCTAAGATGATATGACAGTTTTTGAAGAATATCTATCTGACATAAAATAGATGTCAGTTTCTTAGGATATCTTTCTTCTGTATGAATATAAAAATAAATACCTTTTCTAGAAAATGATTTCTAAAAATTTATTTTCTAATTTCCTAATTTAACTTACTATTTTAGTTCTACATTTGTATAAACAAAAAAAAAACACATGTAGGCAAAAACTCAAATTATTATAACAGTTTTTTTCTATTATTTCTCATATTGCTCCCAACAGAGTTGAAACTCGTGATTGTGTTTTCAGAATAATTTTACTTGAAAATTGGTACATCCCTCCTAACTCCAAGTTCCTGGAGGTTTATTTTTTCTGGAGGTGGTGAGAATACTGTAAAATCTGAATGGCTTTTCTCCTTCAAAACAAGAGACTGCGCACATGGTTCAGAGAGCTGGCAAGTCCCCGTGTGCCGCTGCCTCTGCTGGGATTCAGAGACGGTGCTCTTGGGGTCGCTGACTGCACCGATAATGTGGTACGTCTTACGGTTCAGTCACTCAGTAGAACCAAGTGAAAGTTTTACATTAGTCCTTACTGGTATTTCCACTTTATCTCTTGCCTAGTTACTCCCTGAATAAATATTTCCTGTGAAATTACGAATAGATGACTATTTCTGCTCTATTTATGTTGCTTTATCATAACTTTTTTTGCCCTAGTAAACTTAAAAGCTCTGAGTCACCAGACCTGCTAATTTTTCAAGAGAAGCCCATGCTCTGAAATTTTATGTAAAATCTCTCAACATTTAAGTTTTAGCTTAATTTTTTAAAATTCAAGTAAAAAATTACCTGTGGGCAAGATTTCACCTGGAACATGTAAAGGTTTCCTCTAGAAATCAAGAAATGCTCATCAGTGAAGATATTCAAATATGTGTTAAAATATATCATAATGGCTGGCATCTCTATAAATTATTATTATTTTTTCTCTTTATAGTATGAGTATATGTTGGAAGTAGTATGAATAACTTGCCATCATCCACAATGGTCCATGGTCATATTCTTAATAACTCCATGAATTTGGTCAAGTTCTTTAAATTCTCTTGCCCTCAATTTCTTTGTACACATGAGACTGGGCAGGCAGCTAAATAATATGCCAGTCAGCATCACATAGTTTCTTGCATTTAAATGATCATTTAAAATTTTCATGTTATATTTTTATTGTTTTCCGCGATTAAAACTAAAGAATTAAGAGCTTTCTTCATTTGTATGTGATCACACAGGTGAAGAACTGATTCGTAGGCTTGTGGCTCTTCAGTTGGACTGACTGCAAGGACAATAATATCTCTTTCTGAGAGGTATTGATTTTAGTAGTTCAGACTCAAATTAAGCTCAGATTTTCATTGTGCTGCATTACATGTAGATAACAGCTTTTTAGCTTTTATATTGCTCTAGCGAGATAAACACTGATTTATGACCTCTAGGCCTTAGGAAGGGTTCCTCAGGATTTTACCTAATTCATTTTCCAGTTGTATTTCAGAGGTACTGACATCTTCAGGGAAATATGAATGAATTCAGGAGCATTTAAAGGGGTTGCCATTACCAGATTCTCATATTTCCAATGGTTTCTTTCAAATTCTTATTTCTCTCTTAACAATACTTCAGTCTGTTCATAATAGTTTAGAACAGCTGGATTTAATGTAGGAGCAGATATCCCTTAACAGATTTTTCAACACTATAGTAATTCAGTTAGTGAGAGATTGAACGCTACCACAGCAGCTTCTTCTCAGAATTTGCTAAGATGTTTTGAAAGATTTTCTCAAAAATATTAGAAAGTACATTATTTTCATCTCCTTTTTGAAATGGTTCTCCATTCGTCCTATCCTCACAAACATTTTTGTTTTTCCTGACTCTTTGTCTCATGATTTTGATCATTCGTATTCCTTTTATTCTGCATTTCCTGGTTTCTTGTCATCTTAATAATTCATGGAACAGTGAAACAAAGGCTTGCTCTCAATTTTAAATCAATCCTGGAAGACTCTAAAATTCTTTATCAGGGAATTCAGCTCAGGGAACACTTTCGTGTTATGCTGTCATGCCCAGAGCTTGCCCAAATTTGACAGGTGAAACTAGCATCAGCACCAAGTGAATAACAAAGGCCAATCCAGGCTACGTTACCTGGATTCTAGCAGAAGCCACAGCAAAAGCTAGATTGCTCAGTCTCATGTCTACCATAAAGATAGTGAACAGAGGAGAGAACCACCAACCCCTCCCTTTCTCCACTCTAATAAGCAGTGGCAGATATAATTGGGTATAATTTCCAAACACTGACTAGCCAGTAGCTGCTAGCAGCAGAGTTACTGGTATTAAAGGGTCAGATACTTGACTCTTTTCCTTTTCTTCCATCAGAAAAGCTGCTAGGATAAGATTGAGACTAAAATTATGAATACCATCCAGTCTATGAAGGATGATTATGCCCTAAATCAAGGCAGCATTAAGTGTGGCTGAGTCAAAGGGAACGAATGAAGAAATATTTAGACGGTAAAGCCTGCTTAAATATGTAGAGAATAACGAGTTAAGGAAGATTACATAAAATGACTTGTGGGCCTGTAACTTCAGAGACTGAGTTGCTGGTTATGAGAATCTTGAATTAGGGCATACAGGTTTAGAGGTGGTGGGGAGTATCCTGAGTTTGAGATATCTGTGATATTACATTCAAATAGAAGAATCCAAGAATAAGCATAATATACAGATTTAAATTTCAGAAAAGAGGCTTAATAGGATATATAGTATTGAATTATAAGAAGAGAGCGAGAAATTGGGGCCGTGCCCAGTGTATACATGGAGAGTGTTACATTTAAAGGAACACAAATGTTGAAGGAGTGATAAGAACAAAAGGGACCTGTAAGGAAATTGAGCAATAACAACTGAGATTAAAAAAATAATCACTAGAGGTTACCATCCTGGATACCAAGGAAAGTGTTTGAAATTGAAGACCTTGGATTGAGCAAAGAGTAAATGAATAAATGAATGAAAGTAATTTGAGACTTAAACTTTAGGAGCAAAGGCAGAAGTATAATTTCAGGGACTTGAAAAGTGGGAACAAAAATATGGTTTTATTATTATGAGAAAGAAAAAGAACCAGAAAATCAACAGAATTAGAGAGTTTGCTTATTCAGTTGATGTTTTTTTGTTCTTTATACAGAAGAAGCTTGCACATGTTTACAGGTTGGAGGGATGGGAGGTAGGGTAGACAGCAGAGAGAGAAAGCCTGAAGTTACAGGAGATGGAAAAAGTAACCGAGAGGAAGTCTCAGAGGGTATTGGTCTGGGCAGATGTGAAATAATTAATCCTGAGACACAGAAGGCACTGGAAAGAAGGACATTTGTGGGAGTGAGGACATAATGACTTATATAGGTGCAGGAGAAAGAATTTGGGTATCAATTTCTTAATAAGTGGAAAAGAGTGTTTTCTTACTGGGTGGGCTTGAGGAGATTAATGAAGGATTTGGAAGGAGCATTCTGGGAAATGGGAAAAGCAGTTCAAACTGCTTTGAGCCTCGGTGAGCTTTGAAAAGTTTGTGAGTAATAAAGGCCTTCAACAAGGGAGGAAATGGGAAAACCATTTATATCAACGAATTGGTGACATTGCCCTCTAACATATCCATTAACTAATTAGACAAAATTTCGGTGCAAGGAATTTATCTCAGTGTCTTTGCTCACTTGGAACTGATGAAAAGTGCTTTTATTCTGTTTGCTTATAACTTCAGCAAGTCACCTTTGTTCTGGGTGCTCAGCCACATCTTTCCAGCTCACTCATCTGTGGCTGAATTTAATGAGACCTACATCTTGGTGTGAAGTAGGTTGTGGAAATTATTGTAATGATTATAAAATCATTTTCCTAAGTCCTCTTAATCTTTGAAATGTTTAATTTCCCAAATCCTAAGTCATCTAGAAAATGAAAAGACTGCAAAAGCAGTATAGCTCACCTACCTTTGCCTAACATGCACATTTTCCCTCCCATCTCCTTGATATTTACTGACATCCATTATGGAAATTAAAAAAGCAACAATAAACCACATCATGATGTTCTTGCTATTTGCCTGGAGATCTGAGTTTGAAAGTTGAGAAAGAGAACAGATACAAAACAAAATTTGTCAAGGCAACATATTATGCTTGTGTTGAGATGGAGTATAAGGAAAACACTTTCAAAGTCCACAATTTTATGATTTGGAAATTCATGTATGAATTATATGTGTGTGTGTGTGTGTGTGTGTAACTTGGAAATTTATGTATGAGTAATATATATTCTATAATACATATATAAGTAATATATATTACTCACATATTTGCTAAACTCTGAAGATACTTACTATGAATACATTATTGACAGATTGTGAGTTGTTTGCTCAATACAAATACATTATTGGCAAACTATAAGTTGTTTAAAAGATATTTTGGAAGCTTATTTATGGCCTATCAATTACAGCCAAGATGACCATACATATAGTTTGTCCAGTGAGGTCCCAGTTTACGTATGTTGTCTCTCATGTAGTAATTAATAGTTTCCTAATTTTCTCTGGTTTAAAAGATGAATTTTATGTGTACTCTACTAGGTATGGAAAATAAATATTACCTTTGACCTAGGATAGCAAGTGATAAAGTAAATTCTACTTGTGAATTTGATAGTTCATCCAGTTTAATTTTTCTAGAAGGGTAAATTGTGAAGTGAAACTCTTGGTCTCTTAGAAATGGTAGGAATGCCTACATTTATGCAACTTCTCAAAATACAGAAAAATGCAAATGCTACTACAATCGTGCCGTTTGCAACTCACTGCCAAATTTATATTTTACTTTAAATGTAATAGCTTGAAAACATTGTCAAAAGCAGATCTTAAAAATGCTACATATTTTCTTCCATAAGTAGTGCTAAGCGAAGAATGATTCATTTCTATTTGTAAAGTTCAGAAAAATAAACATTCGATGATATTATGGTCACCTTTTAAAAATAGACTGCTTTTGAGAAATTCATTAGATTTTTTTTATCACTTTTACTTAGAGAATATTGAAATTGCTTCTGTAATAATCTATGTGTACTACCAAAGGCAAGGGGGAACTTGTTATGTCAATATAAAACCACAGTGCAATTAAGGTGTAGGACTGTGTACATATTTTAATAATTTTATCTTTGCTTTCGAGAACTTCAGTGATTGTCATCAATTCTGAAAGATTAGAAAAGTACAAATGAAAAGAATTATTATATTTGCCAATTACAACTCCTACTCTTATCGAACAAGATTAAACCGATAGGATATAAGCAGAAACCAAATTTATTCTTCTCTGCCACTTCCGTTAAAATCTAACCCTAAGCAAATAAACTTTCTTTGCCAAAAAACTGTTTTCTTGGCCCTGGGTGAAATCATGTGTACCACAGTTTTTGATGGTTTTTCTTAGATAAAAATTCTCCAATTCCTTTTAAACCCCAAAACGGTTTTATTAATGTTAAGATACCCCTGACAGAGAAATAATCAAATTTTATCTTGAGCAGGCTGCTGATTAGGAAAGCTGGAAAGATGGAAGGTGATAGTTTATTTCTTCTTTTCTTCGTTCTTCCTTCCCTAGGGAAGGTGATTTAAGGGAAAGAGGTACAAACTTAGGTGGCAGTCATGATTAATATCTGTCACCGATGTTCTCTGAACTTGGAAGATGTACACATGCTGACTCCCTCATGTTTTGCTTCTGGGTTTTCTATACGACGTCTGTTGTGAGATTCTGAATGTGGCTTCCTTGGGCCAGGCGATACATAGAGTTCTGTCTTCTAAGATTTCCAAATCTGCCACAAATCCTAAACCCTTGACTTCCAGAAGTGGACCCCAAACAGTTTTTCTTTCCCGAGGTCTTTTTACCCCTTTTCGGCAATCTTCTTGGTTAGTAGCTCTTAAAAATGAATTTAGCCTGGGTACCTTCATGGCTCAAGCAAAAGTATACATTCTTGGTTTGTCACGGATGGGAGTGCAAGTCTTTCAGAGCAGCTCTGTTTCTCTGATATCTCAAGCCTAAACTTCAAGGTAAGCACATTGTCACCATGTACTAGGAAGCACCCTTGCTTCTCTTTATACTGACAATGGTAGAGAAATACCATAGCATACACTCTCACGAGAATTTTTTTTTCTCAACTTCTTTAACTTTCCAAACTTTGTCTGATTTCAAGTAAGGAGAAAGTTCTATGAGGGAGAAGAAAGAAAATGCTATAGTACTTCAACTATCTCCCTCCTCCCACCAAAGGAATGAATATGTGTGTGTGTACACACACATATATACGTACACACACATATATTCATCTTGTCAAACCTCTTTGACTTATATATTACAATAGTGGGAGATCACAAATGCTGTTAAAATTTATTTTATAATCTCTTAGCATGTCTTACATAGGTGTTCTAGCACCTCATTATAGAATAGAGGTTGGCAAACTTTGTCCTACTGGCCAAATCTGTCTTGCTAGTTTTGTACAACTCATGTTCTAAGAATGATTTTAGACTTGTAAACATTTGGGAAAAAAAATCAAAAGTGATATGAAATCTAAATTTCAGTGTCTATAAAATTGTATTGGAACACAGCCACACCCATTCATCTGCATGTTATCTGTGGCTGCTTTCTTTATACAGTGGCACAGTTGAATGCTTAAAACTTTAGGAACTGCAAAGCCTAAAATTTTATTATCTGGTCATTTTCAGAAAAACTTCACTGACTCCTGCTATAGAATGTGGTGAACTTTGCATCAGTTGTAATGCTCTTGGCTATTGGGTTTCAGTTGAAATTGGGAAAGTAAAAGTTGTGTTTTTAAAATTCTTTTACTCTACATGTGAAAACTGTCAAAATATTATTCTCTTAATTTTATAATTCTTAAATCAGTGTGTGATTTTTAATATGACTTATTAGCTTACCATTATTCACCTAGATGTTTTAAGTGATGTGTGAGAGACCTCCAGAATCATTCATGACAATAACATGTAATTTCTGGTTCTAGCAAATATTCGTCATTTTGCATTCTTTGTGCTCAGATTTCCTTAGGCCAGAAGTACATTTGCCACTCTAGTTTTTTTCCATTGAAATCCTACCTGTTCCTCAAGACTCAACTCAGTTCTACCTCTGCCGTGACATTAATTTCATCTCTCTTTCTCTTGTGACATTAATTTCTTCTTTCTCTCGTAGCACTTTATTATTGCTTCTGTTATTTTGAAGTTGTATTTTGATTTGCTACATAGTTTTTTGCATTTGTATCTCTTTATCGTGTGTGTTTTGTCTTCACAATGCTGGTACTTAGTAGGTTTCACAAAAACTAACTATTGAAGGGTAGACTTAAGCTTAATAACCTTATTTTTAATTTTAAAGAATTTTAATTGTAAGTCAGAAAAGTGACTATTTACTATTTCTTTCTATGCAAAGATATAGTATTTTATTTTCCATTTATTTCCAGAAAATTAATTTTGCAATGTGCAATTAGCTTTTATATATTTATTGTGCATTTATTTAAAGCTTTACTACCGTCTGGAAGCTGGCTCTATCTATCAATTTATCTATATAACTATTTATTTTTAATTTTGGAAGATATAATCTGAGAGAGAATCTTGAATCTCAAAGAGTTCGGGGAATAAAAGAGTATCCTGTGTATGTCTACGTTAATTAAACTCAGTCAGAAAGTCTGGAGAAGTTGTTTATATGGATCAGTATGCAGAGTGCTGTCAAATGATAAACAGTGGTATGAATACCTGCTTTCAATGACCTTTGAGTTGTCGATGGTCTCGGCTCAGCCAATTACACTTAGCCAGAGTATTCTTCGGCAAGTCATTGTGGAATTTCCTTTGAGGAGTTCTTTTAAGTTTTAGATACCTGTAATTCTGATAGGATAGTTTCAGGCCCAGAGTACTGCATAGAAGAAATAAAACTGGCCATGTAGATGGTAATTGAGTCCCATTTTGCAAATGCTTACAATCTAACTTGATTTCATTTAAGTCACCTTTATTAAAAAAAAAAAGTCCCAATTAAAATGGTTATAGTTGTATAAAGATACTGATTCTAAAAAGAAATTAAGAAAGTTTTTTGAAAAAAAAAAGTCATGACATTTTTTGATTAAGCATTTAAGTCTGTATTGTTGACTAGTTTAATGCTAGTTGAATTAAGTAAAATGACAATATAATAGAGAAATAACAGCATCTGGAAGTTCATGATGTTTGTTTGTTCCAAAACCTATTTATTTGTATCTATTCACATCAGATTACCCACATTTTTTTATGATAGACATTTTACAAACTGAAAAAATTTTAAAATAGGAAGCATTATTATCATCTTTCATTTACTTCACATTAAATATAGTCATTATGCAGAATTATGTTGGAGTTTCTCCATCGAATAACCCAAGAATAGCAAATGATTTAATACAAGAGTTCCCAAGGTATTATTAGTCATTAGTTTTGAAATCTTACAAGACATTTAGTTTTCCTACCTTAATTTTTTCATTTTCTAAATGCTATGACTATGACTATTTTATGAGAGTAAATGAAAGTTCATTAAATTTTATTCTAAGTATATTTGAATTTTTTAAATGAAAAGTACAAAGAATAGGTTACATAATACATCATTTTATATAACGACCACATAACTTCTTTACTTGTCTATTCCAGTGGGTAAATCATATTGCTATTTGTATCATCCCCTGATGTGACATGCTTGGAGGAAAGGATGCATTTTACCCAGCATCCAGGCTTATTTACGTGGTTGTGGGCAATCTGAAAGATCTAATACCTATATTGCTATGTATTAGTTTGTGTGTGAAAATTGATTTTCTGAAGTAATGGATTTTGGAGAGGGACCCTTTTCCTACTTTCTCTGAAGAGATGCAGTAGGGGAGGGGAACATCTGTGTGAAAGGTGTAAATTCTTCATCATGAAAATACTGAGGAGCTTTTCCACCCTCACATTTCTTTTTTTTTTTTTAATTAAATTTATTGGGGTGACATTGGTTAATAAAATCATATAGGTCTAAGTATACAATTCAATAATATGTCATATGTATATTGCATTGTGTATTCACCACCCAAAGTTAAATTTCTTTTCATCATCATATATTTGACCCCCTTTATCCTTATCTACCTCTTCCCTCCCCTCTTCTCTCTGGTAACCACTAAACTGTTGTCCATGTCCATGAATCTCTGTTTGTTTCTCATGTTCCTTTGTTGCTTTTAGTTTTATATTCCACATATAAGTGAAACCATATGGGAAACAACCAAAGTATCCTTCAATAGATGATTGAGTAAAGAAAATGTGGTACATAGATACAATGGAATATTACTCAGCCATAGGATAAGATGAAATACTGCCAATTGCGACAACATGGATGGAGTTTGAAATTATCTTGCCAAGTGAAATAAGTCAGACAGAAAATGTTTCCTCACATTTCATTTTGTTCCTTGACCTTTCTTCATTTCAGATGTCACTCATGAGCAATATTTTGTTTTAGTTTATCCCCATCTAAACAGAGAACAAAGATACTAAATTTTCGACTTTTATGTTCTAAAGCTGTGATCCAGATGTAAGAGAGAAAGACTAGAAGACTGTGCAATCAATCAGAGCCACCTTTCCTCTCAGAGAGTTGATTATCCTCTGAATTCAGGAGGGGGAGGAAAGAGAGAAAGGTACAGAAGAGTAAAACACTGAAAAAAGATCTCTTAGGAGATGCTCGAAATTGTGAGAGGTCTTTTCTCACAATTGCTAAGATTTCATTCTCTAGGCATGACACTCCATAAGTATACTCAAAACTGAGATGCTATACTGGGGAGAGGAAGAGGAAAGGAATTCAAATCTAAACAAAGTTTACTCTGAAGGGTTTAGCCTTAATTACATTATATTTTACATTTCTGGATGGAATGGGGCCTCCACTTAGAGAGTAAGTTCAATCTTTAAAAATGTAAAAAGTTAAATTTCTTGCACCTTGATAGGACTTCATTTGCTTTTAAGATTGAATTCTCAGGGTCACTTAAAGGACAGAAGTCAAGGTCAGTCCTCAATGTTTTCTTGCTTATCTTGCCTTCCCTTTGAGTAACAACTTGTTTCTGACTTGCTTCTACTGGCTCATTTAGATATTATATTGAACTGAACATGCAGCTCGCATCGTGGCCATCACTATCATGGTAACTTCCACCTCATACAGTCTCTCTTTCTATATATTCTCGGTAAATAATTCTTCTTCACCTTTCTCATGTATGATTCCCTTAGGGAACTATGAGGAGGTTATCTCATAAATCAGTCAGATACAACTTTTGTTTTTCTGTTTTTACATATATGAGGAATAATGTATTTTCTTATCTGTAATAATAGCTCATTAGATTATCCTTAATTTAGGTTCAAGAGTGAGTATATCAAAATTCATGGAGTGTGCATCAGATATAATTTGGAGGAAAAAAAATCACACTTGATTTGTATATAGCACATCACCACCCAGTACCTGTAGCACACCCCAAATCCTTAGTAAGTCATTTCTTGCTATGGTGTAAATGATGAACAGCTATATACTATGAAATAATTTTTGAGCATTTGCATTTTAATAGGGAATCTTTTAAAATGCTGTATGATTTGTGGAAAAAAATACTTGGTATAATTATATAAAATTAAAAGGCCTCTGTTCAATAAAGGAAACCACAGATAAAGTTAAGAAATCTATGAGCAATTAGTTGAAGGAAGAAATGTGTAATATCTAAAACTGATGAGAATATTTCTTTCAGTGTAACCTTTTTAAAATTTTGCATTTTTATTTAATACTTTAGTTAACTATCATCAGATAATATATCATTATATATTCAAATTTAGATGGATAATATGTACATATGTGTATATATTATATATAATACATATAAGTAGAATATAATTCGCATATACATATTATATACTCAGTATATATATACTATATATAAATGCAAAACACTATTTGTGTTTGTGTGTGTAAACTTGACAGAGATAATATGTCTCAAGGGTCATTGTTTATTATTCCCCGATTTCTCCATTTTTATCCATTTTAAGTTTTCTGTTTTTGATTTACTTGTTTGGTTAGAATATTTTCTTAATTTCTTTCTTAGATTATTGAATAGTCCTATTTTCCTTTTTCCTAGATAGGTGAATGATATATTGGTGGAGTGTGGAATCCTTAAGTTACAGCTCCCTTTTATGACTTGTGGATGTATTTACACTCTCTTCTAGCTTCATGGACTGCAGATGAATAGTCTAATACCAGTCTTTCAGCACCATTTTGATATGCAGGGGGCAAGAAATATTAAGACATGTAATAGAAGGCTAATCTCAAATATCCCCAGAACATAAATAGATCTCATAATGCTCAATTTTTCCCAGTGCTCAGGCTTTATGGTTCTATGCCAGGGTCTCCAAGCCTGGTCACAGGGAGACTTTCATAGAACCAGGTCATCTCATACTCCAGCGGCCATTAGACCTAGTCAGGGATGATAGATTGGAATTATTAGTGGAGAGAAATGGAGCTACATATGATTACCATTTTACCAGAACCTTTTGCTTTATTTCTTTACCAACTCTGTCTCACAGTTTGAAAGAGTTCAAAGTTTTTTACCTCCAGTTAGCTTGTCATTGCAAAATCATATATAGATTTAATGCTGGTACCTTTGAATTAGTCACTTCGGTGTTCAGTTCATCAATAAGCAAATTCTAGTCATGACTTCTGCTATTCCAATGGAATCTAAAACTACTAACTTGGCAATGGATGTATAAGGATAGCTACCTAGTTTTATCTAAGCAGATTGTAAATTTCAAGTGAAAATTTCTCAAAATAGGAAAATAATAATGCACTGAGGGCAAAAAATTGAAGAGCACCTCTAAAAGGCCCTTAGAAGTGGTTTTACTTTGAGTGGGCAAGATACTAATGGAGCAGAAAATAAACTATCTTTAGTGCCAGAGAAGGGTTGTTTTCCACTTATGTATTTCAGAACCACTGTAGTCTCCAGGCATACTGAAGGGCACAGCAAAGTCTGCTGTTACATTTTCCTGCCTAGAATCATGGTAGAGGTTGCCCATACAGATGTGCATTATCATTTTCACTGAAAAAAAAAAAAAGCCATGGCATTACTGATATTTATTGTTAATCTTATCAGATTAAGATACATAAAATTATGTATGGAAGTTTTCTTCTCCAAGGGAAATGGTTTTGAAAAAACAAAGTCAGTATGATTTTGTGGACATGATCCTTTAAAAATTCTATTAAAATGCTGACTGTCTGAAAAATGGGGAGTATGTGAGGAAGGAAACACCTCACACCCATGGGATGCTCAAATACTAAATTTTATTGCCTCTCACTTTAGCACTGGTGAGCACTGCTTTGTTTAGTGTATTGACTCCAGATGCTGTGAGAAACCCGATTCACTTAGGAGAGCTCAGATTTCCTGCACAATGGCTCACGGTTACACTCTGTATGTCATACACATTTCCTAGCACCATAACTAATGGCTACGACACTTATATCTGAAACAGTACTTCCATTCTATTTCAAAGTAGTTACCACTCAAGCTACTGTGAATTGATGTGTACAAAATCTCACTGATTAAAAATTAGAGATAGTACACTGAAGTATTTGAACCACATGCCCAGAAATATACATTGAATACTTTCAGTGATTAATAATTTTATTTATTCTCTACCTTATTTAATCTTCCTGAAACCCTATGAGATAAGAACAATTATGACTTGTCACTTTCCTAAGATTACGCGGCAGGTATCAGAGCTGGGATTTAAATCCAGTAATCTAATTCCAGAGTCAGCGATCTTTAATGTCTTCTGGGCTTTAAAGTTCTCCTGTAATTGTTCTGTACTTTAGTTTTCTTAGCCCTGAAATAGGAATATATAAATTAAGGTTGATAAAGCTCTGAGCATTTAAGGAATAGGTATTGTTATAATAATAATAATTATTATTATTAAGTATAGGGATGCCCAACCCCTGGGCTGCAGACCGGTACCAGTCAGTAGCCTGTTAGGAAACAGGCCACACAGCAGGAGGTGAGCGGCGGGGCAAGAGAGCAAAGCTTCATGTGTATTTGCAGCTGCTCTCCAGCACTAGCATCACTGCCTCAGCTCCAGCTCAGGTCATCAGGCATTAATTCTCAGAGGAGCACCAGTCCTAGTGCCAAAAAAGTTGGGGACCACTGAGTAAGTATATATCATACATCAAATATGAGGCTAAGCATCTTATTTTATGTATCTTACAACCTAGGGGATGGTAGATATTAAATTAAAAATTACAGGAGTGATGTGGGCTACCAAATAGACGTATAAGTAAGACACCTTGGGAAAATATGATGAGGGCTTAATGTAATCTTCAAGCCATGGAAAATTTCCCTCTGGAGGTGACACTTAAGATATTTTCTGAAAGGCAAACAGGAATTAGCAGACAGGAGAAGACCAGAAAGAAGAGTGGTATATAGAAGTACTGTAGATTCAGTCCAGGCTGGAAGATAGATGCAGGGCCTCCTATTCAAAGTTATAGATTCTGGGTTTAGTCCAAGAGCAACTGGCAATGGGTAAAGGATTTCAGCAGGAGAGTGACATGATCAGATTTGGATTTTAAGATCCCTCTGAGTCCTGTGTAAAGAATGGATTAGAGCTAGCCAAGATTGGATGTGAAGAGATCAATTAATTAGGAAGCTATTTCAGCAGCCTCTATGTGAGATAACAGTGCAGCAGTAAATAAGGGTGGTGGCATTCGGAAAGGAGATTTGTCTCGGTGGATCCAAGGAGTATCTAGGTCTAGGGGAAAGAATGGATACGTTAATTGCATTCTTATGACCAGTTTTGTTTGTTTGTTGGTTGGTTGGTTTGTTTCCCTTTGCCACTGAAATAGGACTCTGCTATAGCTACTAATTTTAGGCTATATTTATTTTTGAGTTATATCTGCTGCTGTAGGTTTTCAGCCCAACTTCCCTGTTGTCTCTTCCTGCAGTCTCATTTCCAAATTCAGCATTAAATGTCCCTATGCTGCCAGCGCCCTCCCCCTGACTCACTCTCCACCTTGCCACTACTCAAGGAGATTCTGGTACTATTTTGAACAAAATTCTTCTACACTAAAATTTTTGAAGGATCACATACTCTGAGTCCTAACATTAGAAAATGGCCTTTTCAATGAATCTTCTTTAGTCTTTTCAGATGGAGATAACTCATTAATTGGGTCCCACTCACTGACTGAATAAGCGGGTAAAATTATTATATTCATTTCTACAAGTAATCACTTTTATGGGTAAAAATGGAGAGTTAGGTTGAAATCATATTTAGGGGAGCCTTGACTACTAGGCTGATACCTTTACTTTCTTTCATTTATCACTGATGTGTCGGAATGGTTTTAGAAGAAGAGCACATGATTAGACCATACTTCAGGAAGACTAACTTGCAGTGGCAAGTAGGATGATTTGGAGTGAGAAATCGGTTGGCATTCTACATTAGCAGAGGAATAATATGGTAAATGTAAAAATCATGATATATTCAAGGTTGCATAAATTTGTTTTTGAATCGCTGCAATCACTTAACAGGTATTTGAGTTTCTATTAGCTACTAGAATGAGATAAGGTAAATTTGGAGAGGGAGTCAAGGGCCACATCATTTGCAATCTTCTAGCCCATGGAATGAAATTTAAGCTTTATTATAAGCGCAGTGGGATGATATTGGAAGACTTTAACAGGAAAAACATTATTTAAGCTTTTTAAAATATCACTGCAGCACTTAACAGTTAAAGATGATGGATGGGTGAGAACTGAAACTGTGTAAGGAGAAAAAAACAAGAAATTTAATATCTTCAACTAGATACTAGAAGGTACTGTACCAATAACCCCAAAATATGGTCACATAAAGTGAATAGGACAGAGATCTTGTAACACTCATATATAATACTGGAGTAGAATGCCAACTGAAAGGACTGAATGATCAAATTGAGGAAAGCTCACAGAGGCTAGAGCAAAAAGTCAGAGACAGAAAATAGGAGATAAAAAACAGAAAAATCGGAGACCCATTTAAGTAGGTCCTCCCTCCAAATAATAGGCATTCTAAAAAGAGAAAATAGAGAAAATGAAAGAGGACAAATTGCCAAGGAAATTAATTTTCTCAGAACTAAATGTTATGAATTGCTAGACTTAAAGGATTCACCAACTAACAAGCACAACAGATTTAAAAAAAAATGATACATATCAAGGCACATTATTGTTAAATTTCAGAATATTTTAGAAAAATCTTCCAGAATTAACAAAAAAGAAAGTTTCATGAAAATTATCAGAATCACAGGAGCTTCAAACTTTTTAGCAACAATACTGAAAGCTAGAAGCCAAAGAAGCAATGCTTTCACAATTCTGAGTGAAATGCTTTCCATTCTAGAATCTAGACTATTTTACTCTGCTAAATTATCAATTAAGAGTAAGGACAGATAAGGAAATTTTCAGATATGCAAGATGTTAAAAACATTTACCTCTAATTCTCTCTCAGAAAGCTATTAGAGGATGCACTTGACAGAAATGAGGTAAATAAAAAAAAAAAGAAGTGCTGAGGTTTGTGAAACAGTAAAGGGAATCTTTTGGATGATAATAAAGGAGGATGCCAGAATGACATCTGTGTACCAGGTTTAAAGTTCAACCAGTCCAGACAGAGTCAGCGAGAAGACAGGGTTAGAAATTTCTTTTAGAAGATGAAACTGAGAGACTATGAAAAGTGTTTGAGTATATTTAAGGAAAATCTCACGGCTAGGGAAGAATGAAGGTTAAATTTTTTTATAAGTATCTAGAATAACTAAACATGCATGACTCAGTATAAGTAGCATTTATGCAGTCAAAATAATGGAAATGCTGCATAGTTACATAACCAAAATTATAATATGTCAGAAGGATGAAGGTATAAGCAATGAAAATAAATGGAGAAGAATGGTAAGAGAGCCAAATCCTCATCTTCCATAGATGCAAGTGAATATATAATATCTCAAAATTAAAAATCAAAGAGTGGTATGCAAATGTATCATGTTTTATTGGCATATACACGCACACACACACGATAAATGCCAAACGAATCGAAAGTGGTTATCTCTGAGGAGCATGCTATATCTATGAACTAGGGGAGTTCCTTTCTAATGAAACTGGTGGAATTGTTCTTTTAACCACTTACCTGTATAAGTGATCAAAGTTACAAGTAAATTTTTGAATTTTTCAGTTACTCTTCCTGTTCTGTTAAGAGTGGTTTGTGGTGGAGAGAGAGGTCAGAATGGGAGAAGGGAGAGTGCAGCAGTGGTCAAGAGGGTGATAATGGCATTAATCCCAGTAATATCCCAGTGGATGTTGGAAATTTACCAATTTTGTGTGATTACCAGACTGTTAAAATGGATGACGGCAATACAGACTAGAGCGGTATCAAAGAGAGGGGTAGACGTGCATCTGTGAAGAATCAATCTTGGAAGTAGAGCCAGCAGAACTTACACAGGTGGGAAGTGGAAGAAAAGGAAAAATAATGAGTGAGTACCAGTTGCTTGATCAACTAGGTGGGTCATAGTCCTATAATGAGATGAGAATACTGGAGGAAAAAGAAGTAGTTTTAGAATTGAATCAAAGATTTTGTTTTGGACACTGTATACAGTTGGGATTGACCATTAGACAACCAAGTGGAGAGGTTAGGCAGGCATTTGATAGCTAGTTGATAATCTACCTTTCTTCTCTGTGGAATCCTATCCTCCTGAGTGCCAGGACTCAGTCATTTTCATATTTCTTTATCGTCTGTGCAGTCAGGGAGGTAGCAGCCTTAGATTGAAGTCCCTAGTTCTCTGTAACTCACTAGTGATAATGGATTCTTGTTGCTTAAGTCTTCCCCGCCCCCGCCACCCAGTAAAACACATAATAATTCTTGTCGCCTATGTTCCCTGAAGGAATATTGTGAGCATCAATGAGGTATCTGTAAAGCATATTGAGCTTTTGGGGGAAGAAAGCTGTTTTATAAATTATGAAGTATTAGAGTGTTGACAGGCTGTGAGGTGCTGGCTAGAAATATTCTGTGCCTGTCCAATCAAAAGAAAAATGTAAAACATTAGATAAAAAGGTGAACCTATCTTAAAGTTGTGAAGGTTGTTTTTTTTCTTTGTCTTGTTCTTCTCCCCTCCCATTGTCTTTATCCATGAGCAGCACTCAGATAAAATGTTAATCCTAAAGTGTCTGGTGGAGGTGGGAGGGAGGGATTTAATTTTCAAAGTGATTTGGATGAGGATATTATAATATATTAGAGTTACCAAAGGTGCAGAGCTAATAAAATGAAAAAGGAAAGGAAAGCATAAAAATTTGATGAGGGCTGCCATTTTCCATCTTTTTTCTTCTGCTTCGCTTCGCTCCCTTTTTGCTGTTTAAGCCTCTCTGCTTTGCTCTGTTTCTGTTCGCTCTTTCTTTCATGTATTTTACTCACTCCTGCAACACGCAAGCAGATTAAAAAGGTTGTAACTCAGGTTAAGATATTTAAATTTTCCTGATATTTCATATGAAAATCCAAGGGCATTGCACACAGCTCCAGTATACGTATTCTTAGAATCTAATATTGAGAAAGTAGTGGGTTAACACTATACTGTTCTAAACTACCTAATTTATATAGAAGTTTCTTTTTGTTCATTTGCTAGTGAAAAACTAAAAATGAGAGTGTAATTTATAGTTTTATAAATGCCTAAGAAGATAGAAATAATTTTCAACTTGGAGTATAAAAGAACCCCCTCTTTGCTGCTTGCTAGTTTTACCAAGTTACTTAATCTCTCCTAACATAATTTTCTCATTTATACAATGCCAATAAAATACAACCTATGCATAAGCATATTATGAAGGTTAAATAAGATAATTAATAGGCTAAATATAGTGCCTACTGCTATATGTTTATACTGTTTTATGATTCATATTATTACCTTTCTTACACATGTTTTCTGCTTATATATTCATTTAATATTTATTTATGATTAAAAGTGAACTGTGTTTTGCAGTGTGTATGTAAAATTTGTGGGAAGAAGAATATGAGCTATTCGCACCTGTACACATGGGATGAGGTTGATCCAGTGAGTAGCAAATCAGGTAGGTGAGGGTGAACACTTAATCTTGCCCTCAAAAGAAGAAAATGTAAAATAGAAAATTGTGTAAGTTATAGATACATTCATAGGGTCATGTAATCATAGCTGAAAGGTTCTTTTAAAATGGCCTAATCAAACCTCTACATACATTCTGAAGCCCTAAGATGGTAAATAACCTTCTAGTACCCAGTCAAGGGTACTTCCACAGCATTGGCTGTTTACAGACACATTCAGCTCAGGCTTAGTTCATGCGTGTTATTATGGAGTTTAGTTTTATCATAATTTATTTTTTTCTGAAAAATATGTAAACTACATGTGGGAAAGTAGAACATTTAATATTTCAGTAAATGTGGCTTTTAAAACCTATCAAATAATCCAGTTTTAAGTTTAAAAAGGGACAACATTTACCATAACATCAATGGTTGCTTACTAAATCAATGTAACTTATGGCCTAAACATTTAAAATTAAATGCAAATCCATTGCATAGTTAATTGCAATCTTGCAAAAGAGAGACAAAGCAAATAAAAATGATTTTCAAACACTTTTGCAAAGATACCCAAATCATTTAAAAGAGAAGATTTGGTAAAATAAGGGTAAATTATAATCAAGATAAAGAGAATAAGCAAATAATGAATTAGGGTATTAAAAATGAACAAATAGGTCTCATATCAGTAAATAATCCTGTACCTTAAAAAAACTAGAGGAAGTAAAACCTATTAAACCCAAGAACAGCTGAAGAAAAGAATAGAAGTAAAAGTAAGAATCACTGAAATTGAGAACAGAAAACAAATAAAAATTAATAAAACCAAAAGCTAGTTCTTTGAAAGGTTGCTAAAACTGGTAAACGTTTAGTCAGACTTGAAAAAAAAGAAAAACGGATGGAAGATACAAGTTATCCACATCAGGGAATGAAAAAAAGACATCACTACAAACAAACATTAAAAGAATCATAAGAGAATGCTATAAACAACTCTATGTCCATGAAATTAACGATTAATAATAGGCAAATTTCTTTTTAAAAGATATAAACTACCAAAACTTATTAAGAAAAAACAAAACTTTCATCAAAAAGAAAAATCCAGGTTAAATAATTTCACCAGTGAATTCTATCAATCATGTAGGTAAAAAATAATAATCTTACGCAAACTCTTTCAAAAAGTAGAAGAGGAACTATTTCCAAATAATTTTATGGTGCTAGGATTAATTACCCTGCGACCAAAACTAGGCAAAGATATTACAAGACAATAAAATTAGAACCCAGTATTCCTCATAAAAATAGATGCAAAAATTTTTAACAAGTTTGATATTTAGTATATTAGTATATTGCAGTTTCCAACAATATATAAAACAGCATATTATTTCCAAATGATGTTTGTCCCAGGATGTAAGGTTGATGTAACATTTTAAAATCAACCAATGTATTTTTATATATTAAAAATAAAATGAGAACAACCATTTGATCATCTCAATAGTTACAGAAAAAAAGCATTTGGCAAAATTTAATATACACATGATTAAAACTACCAGCCATTTTGAATAAGAGGAATCTTATTCAGCCCAAGGAAAGGAATATACAAAAAATGATCTGCTGACATCATATTCATAATAAAAGATTGAATGCTTTCTCATGCCCCCCTAAGATCAGAAAAAAGACAAGAATATCTGCTATTGTTACTTTTATTCAACACAGTTCTGGATGTATTAGTTGGTGCAATCATTCATGAAAAGGAAATAATAGTCATGGGTTAGAAAAGAAGAAATTAAATTGTGTTATTTATAGACAACATGATCAATTATATAGAAAATCCTAAGGAATTGACAAAAAACAGTACAAGAACTAATAAATGAGTTTATCAAGATTTTAAGTTATAGGTCAATATACAAAAAAACTGTGCTTCTATATTCTAGGAATAAACAATCAAAAATTAATTTAAAACTATTTACAATATCATAAAATATAAAATAGAGATAAATTTGACAAAGATGTGCTATCTCTATCCACAAATTTGAGCTAATTTAAACGAGACCTGTATGAATGGAGAGTTACACTACATTCATGGATTTGAAGATTTAATATTGTTAAAACATCAATTTTCTCCAAATCTATAGCTTTAACTCAATACCAATTAAAACAAAGGAGACTCTGAAATTCAGATAATAAAAGACAAAGTGTATCCAAAACAATTTTTAAAAATATAAAGATGGTAGATTTATGCTGTTATTTTAATGGTTATTATAAAACTAAAGCCATGAATACAGTGTAGAATTTATATAAAGTTCAGTATATAAATGAATGGGTAACAATGGAATGCAGAAATACAGTCATCTTCTGCATAACAATGTTTTGGTCAACGATGAACCACATATATCACAGTGGTCTCGTAGATTTTAGTAGAGCTTAATGTCCTGTAAGAAATGGAAAGATGGGTGCTTCAGGAGGAATTTTTTTCTCTCTTATAGTAGCAATATCTGTGGGGCTTGGCAACAGATTCCCTCTCACAGCACTTCAATTTTGAGTGCACAGATTATATCCTAATCAGCCAGCCACTGATGTATTTCAGCACAGAGGAGCCTGTCCCCACTAGCATTATGTATTCAGAGGGCACTGCATCTCTCAGATACAGCTTGATGGTCTTCAGAGTACATTGCTGTGAATTCTCTGTTTAGGGCCTAAGATCCTGTGCAAGGACACAGGTCCACAGGTGCTACTTTAACAAGTACCATTGCCAGTTTAGTAAAAACGTTCTTTGGTAATGTGAGCC
This sequence comes from Pteropus medius, assembly GCF_902729225.1. Taxonomy (NCBI): domain Eukaryota; kingdom Metazoa; phylum Chordata; class Mammalia; order Chiroptera; family Pteropodidae; genus Pteropus; species Pteropus medius. The sequence continues at coordinate 11,936,480 of NW_024352785.1, read as the reverse complement.
AGCTTGTCCCTGTCCATTGGACATATTTTCAGATAGTAATGATGTAAAGCATAAGTTTTTATTTCTTCTAGCAGTTTAATGACAGAGAGAGCCCTTTGTGCCAGTAGGGTCGATAGAACGAAAAATAAAAAAAAAATTAATGAATAACACAAAAGTTCCTTAATCTGACCACTGTTCTTACATGCAATAGACAAAACACATTGCCATAACACTCCCCTATATTACTTTATCTCTCTATCTTGATTTCTTATTTCTACTGATCCTCAGGCCCCCTTTCACTTCTTCCTAACAGTTACTGTTATGATCATCTATCTACTCCTTATCTACTCCTCAGCCGTTTTCTCCTCTATATTTACAATCAGTCTAGCCACATCCCTCTTAATGGAGAGTTATTGACATCTTGGATGTTCTCTTTCTGACCTTGTCAGGAGCAATCAGGGGGAGGCCTTGTGGGACAGTGTTGATAAAGTCTACAGTAGTGTACAGTGATGTCCTAGGCCTTCGCATTCATTCTCCACTCACTCACTGACTCACCCAGAGCAATTTCTAGTCCTGAAAACTTCATTTATGGTAAGTGCCCTATACAGGTATAGCATCTTTATCTTTTATACCATATTTTTACTGTACCTTTTCTATGTTTAGATATACAAATAACATTATGTTATAATTGCTTACAATATTCAGTACTATACAGATTTGTAGTCTAGGAGAAATAGGCTATACCATATAAGCCAATGTGTGCAGTATGGTATGCCATCTAGGTTTATGTAGGTGTACTCTATGATGTTCTTACAATGGTGAAATCACCTAATGACACATTTCTCAGAATTCATCCTGTCTTTAAGCAACCCATGACTGTAGATCACATATACTACTAACATATATAATAATTGATTTTTGACAAAGGTAAAGATGCCAAAGAAATTCAAAATGTGAAAAGATGGTTTCCTCAACCAGTAGTGCTAGAACAATTAGATAACCATATGTAAAAATATGTACTTGACCTTAGCCTCATATCATATACAAACATCAGTTTACATGTTAAAAGCTAAGTTTGACAGCTTCCAAAAGAAAACAGAAGAAAATATAGTGACATAGGATAGGCAAGCATTTCTTAGATAAGAAACTAAACACATGAACTAAGAAAGAAAAAAATATTAGACTTCACCAAAATTAAAATATTTGCCTTCCAAAAAAATACCATTTAGAAGGTGAAAAGGCAAGACACTAGTTGAGAGAAAACAATAGCAAAACATATATCTAGCAAAGGACTTGTATTTAGAATACAAAAATAATTTTTATAACTCATTAATAGCAAGATAACCCAATTAAAAAAAGGCAAATTATTTTGACAGACACTTCACCGAAAAAGATGTAAGGACAGCAGATAAATACATTAAAAAAATCTCAATATCATTAGAAATTAGGGAAATATAAATAAAATTCCAAAGAAGTAACACTACACATGCTTTAAAGAACGACAATGAAAAAAGTACACGTTCTCTAAAATGGATAAAATTAGACTGAGCATACTAAGTATTGACAAGAATGTGGAGAAATTATAACTGTCATATACTACTGATAAGAATATAAAATGTTAAATTCTCTTCGGCAAACAGTCCAGTAGTTTCATAAAAGATAAACAGAATCTTCTCATATAACCTAGCTATTTTCCTAGATATTCATTTCATTAGAATAAAGGCACATATCTAATATCTAACAGATTTGTATAGAAATGATGATAGCAGTTTCATTCTCAACAATTCCCAAACTGCAAACAATTCAAATGTTTGTCTATAGATGAATGAATAAAAAATTGGCATAAAATGGAATATTACTCATCAATAAAAAAGAATAAACTATTGATAAATGCAATAACATGGAGAAATCTCAAAATTATTATACTGAGTGAAAGAAACATGGAGCACACATTTATTGATTTCATTTCTATAAAATTCTATAAAATGAAATTTGATATATAAGGCCAGAAAGCAAATAAGATGGGTTTAGAAAAAGGAAAGTTTTATAAAATGACAGAAAAAAGATTTTGGTGATGATAAAAATGTTCGTTATACTGAATAATTTCATGGGTTTATATAATATATATTAAAGCTCATCAGTTTGTACACTTTCAATATGTGTAGTTTATTGTGCATTATTTATACCTTAATAAAACTGTAAAAAATAGAATAAAATAATAAAAATGAATTAAAAGAAGCCCTTGTTAAAGGGTCTGCTTTGCTTTAGAATGTTAAATAGGTTATTTAGAGAATGTGAATAAGTCTGCCTAAGACCAAAAAAAAAAAATTGAACAAATGGAGAGAAATACAAAATTCATGAATAGGCGGTCTCAACTTTGAAAAGATGTCTCTTCCCTCCAAATCAGTCTACAATTTCAATGTGATCCCAACCAAAATCTCAACAGTTTTATCTGGAGGAATTTTTAAATACATGGAAGTGGATATAGCCAAGAATATTTTGAAGGCAATTTTGAAACCAAGTCAAGCATAAGATTATGATATATTAAAAAGTCTGGTATTTCCCCAGGAATCAAAAGAAAAACTACATCAATGGGGGAGTAGCAGGGGGACCGATACTTCCACATCCAATTTGTTGAGACTCATATTACACTGTCTTTATAACAAAGAGACTACTTAACACTCAAGTGACAAATACCCAAATGACAATCTTTAAATAAAAGTTTATAAAAGCAAGTACAATGTTTTTGTTTTTTTTTTATCTTAAGGAAAACACTGCAATTAAAGTTAGTAAAAGTAGTTTGGCTTTTGCAAATGTAGAGATCAAATTTATACAAATCTAATCTGATAATTTGGAAATAGAGTTGCCCATCTGAGCATAAACTGCCCTTCCAAATGCATTAATAGTTCTCTGACTTCATTTGGAACAGCAATGTGTCTAGCAGGAAGATTATATATTCTCACTTCCATTGCCTTGAGGGGTGAATAATGAGATACAAATGAAAGGCAATGAGTGAGGTTTCCAAAATGTCTCTTTAAAGAGCTTTGACGTGGCAGGAAGAATTTACTTTCCTGAAAAATGGATGTGATGGCTGGAAATCTAGCAGCTATCCTATGACCTTGAGAGCAGATGATGTGCTAATATGGTGGTGGAAAAGAAGGATATAGAAACTTGGTTCCTTAGTAACTGTAGAGTTGACATATCATGACTAGAATATATAAACTCCTCTTTTACCTAAGAACTTTTATACTATAGTCGGGACTCTGTTACTAACAGCTGTATCCATTTACTAATTAATACATAGCCTGAAAAAAGTTATACTAATTAATCAAGATCCCTTATATGGCTGCATATTCATTTGTTGATAAGCTAGAGGGAAAAGATAAGGAATTTGGATTTGATCTTGGAGTTAAAGTTTTCTAGAAGAAAATCAGATGATCATAATAAAATATAAAATTGGTAGCTGATGTTATGAGAATTAAGGAAGAAGTTGAATTAATCTGATAAAGCAATTGACATTTTCAAAGGATGAGGACATTGCTTAAAAGTCCAGTGTAAGAGCATTTTAAGGAATATAGGTGGAAACAAAATGTTGAGCATAAGCTAGAGAAGAACAATGTCAACAATGTCAATGATGAGCATAAGAGTAGTTTTGAAACACAATTTAGGTAACCTAAGAAAAGCAATTTCAACTGCTGAAATTTGTAAACAAAAATTTTAAAGGATATCAACTTTTTTAGCATTTTATTTTATTATTAGTTTCAAGTATACAGTACATTGGTTAGACATTTATATAGTTTATGGAATTATCCCTCTGATTATCACTCATCTGACTCTGTACCTAGCCATTACATTACTGCTGACTGCATTCCCTGTGCTGTATTCCCCATCCCTGTGGCCATCTATCAACTACTAATTTGTGCTTCTTGAACCCTTTACCCCTTTCACCCAGCCCCCTAACCTCCATCCCCTCTGTCTGTCACCAGATTATCCTCTATATTTGTGAGTCTGTTTTCAGTTAGTTCTTTTTTGTACCTTAGGTTCAGCATATAAGTGAAATCATATGGTATTTCTCTTTCTCTGACTTATTTTGCTCAGCATAATAACCTGTAGGTCCATCCATGTCATTGCAAATGGTAGGATTTCATTTTTTTATGGCTGAGTAATATTCCATTGCATATATGAACCATAACTTCTTTATCCACTTGTCTGTTGATGGGCATTTAGGTTGCTTCCATATCTTGGCTATTGTGAATAGTGCTGCATAGGGATGCATAGATTTTACAAATTATTATTTTGGTTCTCTTTGGATAAATACCCAGAAGTGCAATTGCTGGATCAAAAGATAGATCCATTTTTAATTTTATGAGAAAGCTCAAGATTGTTTTCTATAATGGCTGCATGAATTTGCAATCCCACCAACAGTATATGAGGCTTTCCTTTTCTCCACAGCCTGGCCATTCTGACAGGTGTGAGGTGACATCTCTTTGTGGATTTGCTGTGCATTTCTCTGATGATATGTGACACTGAGCATCTTTTCATATGTCTATTGGCCATCTGTATTTCCTCTTTGGAGAATTATCTACTCAGGTTTTCTGCCTTTTTTTTTTTAACATTTTATTTTATTTTTTTATTTATTTAATTTATTTTTTTCTTTTTAAAAAAATTTATTTTTTATTATGGTGGCATTGGTTAACGAAATCCAGTGTTTCAGGTGTACAATTCAACAGTAAGGCATATATATATATATTGCATTGTGTGTTCACCGCCCATAATTAGATTTCTGTCTGTCACCACATATTTGACCCCTTTTACCTCATCTGCCTCACCCATTCCCCTGCTTCTCTACCCTTTGGAATAAAACTATCAAAGTAAAATAAAAACTAAAATGTTGGCAAAGCTGTGTCAAATAGTACTAATTACAGTCATTTCAATGATGTCCTTACTGTCGTAGCTTATTACCATGCAGCACAGTATTTGATTAACTAAGTTGTAAGTGTAAGCTGTAAGAATTGTAACTTGCCTCCCTCTGAATACACACACACACACACACACACACACTGCCCACTTTTAATTGGATTATTTGTTTTTTGTTGTTGCTGTGTTGTATGATTTCTTTATGTATTTTGGATATTAACTCCTTATCAGTTGTATCATAAGTGAATATCTTCTCCCATTCAGTAAGTTGTCTTTTCACTTTGTTGATGGTTTCCTTTGCTATGCAAAAACGTTTTAGTTTTTTGTAGTTCCATTTGTTTATTTTGTTCTTTTGTTTTCCTCGTCCAAGGAGATCTATCTGAAAAGAAATTACTAGTAGCAATTTCAGAGAGTTTACCATCTATGTTTTCTTCTTTAGGTTTTATGGTTTGGAGTCTTACATTTAAGTCTTAAATCCATTTAGAGTCTATTATTGTATATGGTATAAGAAGGTAATCCAGTTTCATTCTTTTGCATGTATCTGTCCAATTTTCCCAGCACCATTTATTGAATAGACTGTTTACCTCACTATATGTTCTTGCCTCCTTTGTCATACATTAAATGAGCGTATATATGTGGATTTATTTCTGGGCTCCCTGTTCTGTTCCATTGAGCTATGCATTTGTTTTTATACCAGTACCATGCTGTTTTGATTACTGTAGCCTTGTAGTCAGGTAGTGTAATACCTCCAACTTTGTTCTTCTTTCTCAAGATTGCCGTGGCTATTCAGGACATTTTATGGTTCAAATAAATTTTAGGATTCTTTGTTCTACTTCTGTGAAAAATGTCATTGGTATTTTGATAGGGATTGCATTGAATCTGTAGATTGCTTTGGGTAGTATGGCCATTTTAATGATATTGATTCTTTCTACCCATGAGCATGGTATATGCTTCTATTTATTTGTATCTTCTTCAATTTCTTTTAATGACTTAACATTTTTTTGAGAACAGATCTTTTACCTCCTTGGTTAGTTTGATTCCTAGGTATTTTATTGTTTTTGATGCACTTATAAATGGGATTGTTTTCTAAATTTCTCTTTTTGATAGTTCATCTTTGGTGTATAAAAATACAACTGACTTATTAATATTAATTTTGTATCTTGCTGCTCACCTGAATTCATTTATCAGTTCTAATAGTTATTTTTGGTAGAATCTTTAGGGTTCTCTATATATAGCATTATGTCATCTGCGAATAATGACAGTTCTACTTCCTTTCCAATTTGGATATCTTTTATTTTTCTTTCTTGTCTGATTGCTGTAACTAGGACTTCCAGTACAACATTGGACAGAAGTGGTAAAAGTGAGCATCCTTGTCTTGTTTCTGATCTTAAGGAAAATGCTTTTAGCCGTTCTCCGTTGAGTATGATGTTAGCTAAAGGTTTGTCACATATGACATTTATTATGTTGAGGTATGTTCCCTCTATTCCCACTTTACTGAAAGTTTTTATTATAAACAGATGCTGGATTATCCAAATGCATTTTCTGCATCTATTGATGTCATCATATGATTTTTATCTTTTAATTTGTTAATGTGGTATATCATATTAATTCATTTGCATATATTGTACCCACCTTGCATCCAAGAAATAAATCCAACTTGATCATAGTTTATTATATTTTTAAAGTATTGTTGCATTCAGTTTGCTAATATTTTGTTGAGGACTTTTGCATCAATGTTCATAAGGGATTTTGGCCTATATTTTTTGTAATGTCTTTGGTTTGGGAATCAGAGTAATGGTGGCCTCATAAAAAGAATTAGGGAGACTTCCAGCTTCTTGAATTTTTTGGAATAGTCTGAAAAGCAAAGGTGTTAATTCTTCTTTGAGTGTTTGGTAAAATTCTCCTATGAAGCCATCTGGTCTCAGACTTTTGTTTTTTTGCAAGTTTTTTGATTAGTGGTTCGATTTCATGGTAGTAATCGGTTGGTTCAGATTTTCTGTTTCTTCTTGACTCAGTCTTGGGAGATTGTATGTTTCTAGGAATGTATCCATTTCTTCCAGATTGTCCAATTCATTGGCATATAGTTGCTCGTAATATTTTCTTTGATCCTTTGTATTTCTGTGGAGTCTGTAGTTAGTTCTCCTGTTTCGTTTCTGATTTTTTTATTTGGGTTCCCTCTCTTTTTTTCTTTATAGGTCTAGTTAAGAGTTTATCAATTTTATTTATCTTTTCAGAGAACCAGCTTTTCGTTTCATTAATCTTTTGTATTGTTTTTCTAGATTCTATTTCATTTATTTTTGCTCTCATCTTTATTATTTCTCTTCTTTTACTCATTTTGGGCTTTGTTTACTGTTCTTTTTCTAGTTCTTTTAAGTGTAAGGTTGGATTGTTTATTTGAGATTTTTCTAGTTTCTTGAAGTAGGCTATGAATTTCATATTGCTATGAATTTCCCTCTTAATACTGCTTTTACTATGCCTTAGATATTGAGTCGCTATGTTTTCATTTTCATTTGTATCTAGGTGTCTTTTGATTCCTTCTTTGATCTCATTGTTAACTCATTCATTACTTAGTAGCATGTTATTTAGCCTCCATGTGTTTGTGTATTTTTCAGTTTTTTTTGTTGTTATTACTGATTTCTAGTTTAATACCATCATGGTTGGAGAAGATGTTCGATGTGGTTTCAGTGTTCTTAAACTTATTGATACTTGTTGTGTGGCCCAACACGTGGTCTGAAAATGTTCCATGTTCACTTGAGAAGAATGTACCTTCTGCTACTTTTGGGTAAAACATCCTGAAAATATCAATTAAATCCATCTGGTCATTGTGTCATTTAAGCCCACTGTTTCTGTGTTGATTTTAGTCTGGAAGATCTGCCCATTGGTTTCAATGGAGTGTTAAAGTCCCCTACTATGAGTATATTACTGTTGATCTCTCCTTTTATGTCAGTCAGTAATTGCTTTATATATGTAGGCACTCCTATGTCAGGTGTGTGTGTGTTTACTAGGATTATCTCCTCTTAGTGTATTTATCTTTGTCTCTTATTATAGCCTTTGTTTTAAAGTCTGTTTTGTCTGATATAAGTATTGCTACCTGGCTTTTTTTCATTTCCATTTGCATGAAATATCTTTTTCTATGTTTTACTTTCAGTCTGTGTGTGTCATTTGATCAGAATTGGGTCTCTCTTGTAGACAACATATGCATAAGTCTTGTTTTCTTATCCATTCGGCTACCCTATGTCTTTTGATTGGAGCATTTAATCCATTTATATTTAAAGTCATTATTGATAGGTACATAGTTATTGCAATTTTACTATTTGTATTTATGTGCCACCGACCCCCTCCCCCCCATTTTTTTAACACAAGTCTCTTTAACATTTCTTGTAATACTAGCTTGTTGGTGATGAATGCCTTAAGTTTTTTCCTGTCCAGGAAGCTCTTTATCTCACCTTTCATTTTAATTGATAGCCTTGCTAGGTAGAGTATTCATATTTGTAGAGTCTCGTTTTTCATAATTTTGAATATTTCTTGCCAGTCCCTTCTGGCTTGCAAAGTTTACATTGAAAAAGCAGCAGACATTTTTATGGGGGTACCCTTGTAAGTAATTAGCTACCTTTTTCTTGCTGTTTTTAATATTCTTTCTTTGTCTTTGACCTTTGGCATTTTAACTATGATCTGTCTTAGTGTGGGTCTGTTTGAATTCCTTTTGTTTGGGACTCTCTGTGCTTCCTGAACTTGTATGTCTAATTCCTTTGCCAGGTTAGGGAAGTTTTCTGTCATTATTGTCTTCAACTAGTTCTCAATTCCTTTCTCGCTTCTCTTTCTGGTACTCTGAAGGATGCCAACTTGTATTTATGTTTGTTGAAGAAATCATTTGCTTTAGAAATATCATGCCCACATATGATTATGAAAGCATACTGTGCTGCATTGATAAAGAACAGGGAAGATATTATAATGATCACACTAGTGAGAGAATTGAGGCACCATAATGATTTCCCACAAGTAGTTAGTATAGTAATTAGGAATAGAAGTCAGTTCTAATAACCATATAACATAGACATTATAAGATGTATTTTCTAGAATATACATGATAATTTGTTCTGAAAAAGATAGACGTGTTTAAATGCAAATTCTTTATTTTACTTAATGACCTAATTCTCTAGCAATCATTTTAATAATTTTCTATTTAATGGAGACTTTGCCATTATTTGGGATGTTTAAATCAAATATTAACCTCAGTTCTAAAGTAAATTTAAGGCTATAGTTGAGGAATAGAAAAGTCGTAGATTTAGAATTCTCATATTCTCTGATGCTTTTAAGGACAGAAAACCCAAAATATATGTTTGAAAATTTCCTATCCACCTGTCAAAATTATAAAACCAAAGCAATGAAGAAAAACTGCAAGTTACTTAAAGACATTTTATATAAATTAAACATAGCATTAAAGGCAAGTCACTTTTGTTAAGGGATCTACTAAATAATGAGTAACTTTGGATCAAATATGCAGTAAAATAGAGAAGAAAAAACTAACAAGTTCAAATAAATGTTTAACATTCACATTCACTACAGTTTTATCAAAGGCAAGTTATGAAATTTACAGAAACAATGAAACAAAAGATCTCTATTGAATTCTGGTGGAAATGGTAACATATAATCAGAAAGATCCAAACTTTGTCAAATTCCAATATTCAATAAGATCTTTTGGGGATTATTTAATATGTTTGTTGATACCTGTGTAAACTCTACAGTTTAAAAAAAGATTGCTTTCTTTTTGTTTGCTTAAACAGTTTATGTAACATGAAGATTTTCTATTTCTTGAAAATTTGAATCTCCCCTAGGCAATATAATTAGGGAGCAAATACTTTTGGAGATAATTATTTGAAAAAAATTGCATAGTCTTCCATGGTATTGATATTTTATTTTCTTTTAGAATAAATTTTAATTGTTTATTTTTCTGAAACTATATATTAAAGTTTTCTCTCTGCAACTGTTGATAAATTTATTCAGATTGGTCTGAAGTATGAAAAAACAACTCACTGATAAAAATCCAAACAAGTGATAAATCAAAAGAATGAATTTAGGAGTGTAGTTTCTTTGTTGCAAGAACTTGTAGTGAGCATTAAATCCATTTAATTATGGAATTAAAACAAAATAGTAGGAGAGACTACAGTTACAGATAAGAATATAAATATTGTAAATCTTTAAAAACTATGTATAATAATGTAAGAAACAAAACAACAGAAATACAACCAAAGAAATCAGATGTATAGTACATATGATTAGTTTGAATTTATCTACTAAGCCATAAAATGACAAAAAATTAAAAAACAATCACAATAGTAAGATCAAAAACAAAAAAAATTAGATCACGCAATGTATCTCATTACAGTAAACAAATGAATGAATGAATGAATCTTTACCCAAATTAAAAAATAAATAAATGAGACAGTTTGAAATTTGTGAAATGTGATAAGCTAAAGCAATTACAGTGAGTTTAAAAGTATTAATGCTAATGGCCTCACCTTGCATTGTGCTCATAGTTTCTGTTGTACTAATTTCCTGATGTTTAACTTTTTTTCTATATTGACTATATTTTATTTCTCTTTATTTTATTTGTTTTGTTAGAACCTTAAATGCTACCTCTTTAAGAACTACATTACTATTCTTATAAAATAAAAAAACAGAAAGGTACATACTCAAAACGAACAGCTTAATGAGATAATAATGTCAGGTAAACACACTTGTAATCACCACTTAAATGATGAAACAACTTTTCCAGCTACCACAGATGTCCCTCTTTGTGTCTTTTGCCCATCATAACCCCTTCCTCCACTTAAAAGTAGTTATTGTTCTATTATAATATCACTTCCTTGCATTGTTGTAAAATTCTATCACTCAATTATGCATCTCTACACAGTAGAGTTTAACTTAGTCTTGCCCATTTGAAAAACCAACTATGTCTTTTAAATCTCTATTAATCTACATGTTCCTTTTCTATTCATTGTTTTTCCTTTCAGTGTATCTATTGAAGAACAAAGGACATTTGATCTGAAGAGATGGCTAAATTTAGTGGGTTGCATACTAATAATGCAGTGCTACACATATCTGTGTCCTCTATATGTTCTGCAAATAGACAGCTTGATCCAGAGGAATTTTCCCACTCAGGTTCTACTTTTTTTGGCAAAACCCAGAGGTGATGTTCTGTTCTTTCAACAGGAAGTACTTAATACCTGGCGGTTTCTCTTTTTGTCACAACAGTCGCTATTCAATGCCTAGATGTACTAATTAATTGAGAATTGAAAATACATCATTTTCTCATTTATTAGTAGGAATACTTTAATAAAACTTTTTTCTAATCTTTTAATTGATTATCCAGTTGTAAATTTATATAAGGTATGATAAATACTTTTCTTTTACTTAACTGTTTTTTAAGGTAATGAATTTTCTATTATCCTCAGAAGATGATCAATTAGTTTTTTTTACAAGATCATTATTATTAATACCATATTTAAGCTCAAAATTGTCATTTTTGGTCATTTGAGACCTCCAGTTTTTCTCTTGAGTCTGTTTGATATGACCTTTGAGTATGTCCTTGCTGTCTGGACTGTGATGTTTTAGAGTCCACTTGTATACTTCTGCCTCGGTTCTGTAATCTGCCATTTCTCCAGGAAGTCCTATTTCTTTTTACTTTGAAATGCTATTTAAAGAACACAATCCAGATGCTAGGGATGCCCATTGATGTTGGGTTGCTCATTATACCTAAGACTCTTCACTGGATAAAGTTAGGATAAATTTGTCTCTATTTATCTATCTATCTCTATCTCTATCTCTATCTCTATCTCTATCTCTATATCCATACCTATACCTATATCTATATCATCTATATCTATAATATCAATATCTATAACTATATGTGATACTTCATGAATTGATACTTCATGAATTAATCATTCTTATCAAGTTTAAGACTACGGGATTTCTATTTAAACTCTTCTAATACTGCATTTGTATCAGTTTTTCTACCCCAAGAATTCTTGTTCTGAAGGGCGCAAGGGATGATTTAGAATTAGAATTATTCCATAATTATTCAATTTCTTTATCTCACACCACAGAGAAAGCAAGTTCAAACTAACAAGTGAATAACAACACTAAAAATATTACCGCCTATATTGCCACGATAATTGCTAAGCAGATTTTATTTGGCAGATTTTGTTTTCTGATAAATTTTTTCCTCGAAACATTTTTAGCAGCTTTATTAAGATATACTGTACCTACCATAAAATTCACCTGTTTCAAATGTAATATCTATTTTTTAAATATATTTACAGGATTGTATAATCATCAGCACAATCAATTTTAGGATATTTTCTGCATGCCACAAAGAAAGGCTATCCATTTGTAGTCACCCCCTGTCCCTAACCATCTGCTTTCTGCCTTTATGATTTGCCTTTTCTGGCCATTTCAAATTAACGTTATCACACAATATGTGATCTTCTGTGTCAAGCTTCTTTCACTTTCGATAATTGAGATTAGTCTGTGTTTTTATTTTTTGTTGGTGAATGTTGTAACATAGATATGCTACATTTTGTTTATCCATTCACCAGTTAATGGACATTTGGGTTATTTCTACTTATTAACTATTATGAATAATGCTACTCTGAACATTCGTGTGCAAATCATTTTGTGATCACACGCTTTTATTTCTCTTGGATAGAAATAGTAGAATTGCTGGGTCATATGGTAACTCTGTGTTTAACATTGTGAGAAACCACCAAACTCTTTTTGAAAGTGGCCGCACCATTTTATAATTCCTCCAACAGTATACAAAGGTTTCAATTTCTCTACATCCTCACCAGCACTCATTTATTGTCTATACTTGTGTTTATAGCCATTCTAATATATAAAGTAGTTTTGATTCATTGTGCATTATAGATCTCATCATGGTTTTGATTCATGTTTCCCTAGTAAATGTTGATGTTGTGAATCTTTTCATGTACTTATTAGCTACTCCAATATCATCTTTGGTGAAATGTCTATTCAACTCTTTTGCCCATTTTTAAATTATATTTCTCATCTTCTTATTAAGTTGTCAGGATTATTTATACCATATTCCGGATACAAATCCCTTATTAGATATATGGTTTACAAATATTCTGTCCTACTTCATGAGTTTTCTTTTGACTTTCTTGATTGTTTCTATTGAAGTGCAAAAGTTTAAAATTTTGATGAAGTCCAATTTACTTATTTTTCTTTTTTATTATTTATATTTTTTATTTGCTACCTGAGAAACCATTGCCTAACCCAAGGTCAAGAAGATTTACTGCTACATTTTCTTCTAAGAGTTTTATAGTTTTAGATCTTACATTTATGTGTATGAGTTCATTTTTGGATATACTGTGAAGTACAGGTCCAAATTCATGCTTTTGCATGGGCATATCCAATCATTGTAGTACCATTTTTTTTGACTGTTCTAGTTCCTTTTAATATATAATTTAGTATCATTTTGCTAACTTCTTTTATAAAGCCAGAAGTGATTTTTGAAAGGGATTGTGTTAAATCTATAGGTCAAGTCAGGGAATATTGTCATCTTATAATATTAAGTATTCTCATCTATGAACATGGGAAGGCTTTCCATTTATTTATATCATCTCTAATTTTTTCAACAATATTGTCTAAGTAGAAGTCCTGAGCTTCTTTTGTTAAATTTATTCATAAGTATTTTACTGCTTTTGATGCTGTTTGGAATATAATCTGGTTTCTTAATTTTATATTCAGATTGTTCATTGATAGTATATAGAGAGTCAGTTGACTTTTTATATTAATTTCATATCCTGTGACCTTAACAATCTTGTTTATTAGTTCTAGTAATTATATAGTGGATCTTTAGGGTTTTTCATATAAAAGATTATGATATTTAAAAATAAAGATAGCTTTCTGTCTTCTCTTACAATTTAGATGCCTTTTATTTCTTTTTATTTCTCAATTATTCTTCAAACAATTTTTAAACAAAACAAATTAAAAAAAATAATTCAGATACTTAGGTCCTATTTTTCCTTCACCTTCCCTCTCTGTTTTGTGAAGGGGATGGTATTGGTGGATATTTTTGTTATTCTTTTGAATGCTTACTTGATAGCCTGCCAATAAGGAAATTAACATTTCTTATGCACTTACTCTGAAACAGACATTGGTATAATCATACATTTTAACCTTGTAAGGTCAATATTACTACTTTCTTATTACAAATAAAGAATCAATGATCAAGAGGTATATAATTTGACATTTATGTAGTGCATTTGAAATTTTGACATAGTCTACTTCGGTCTGTAGGCCATGCTCTTTCCAATACACCATGCCAATTTGCTTTTCATATTGCTTAATAGGTACTCATTCATTATCTGAAATAAAAATCAAATAAGCTTTATAAAATGTAAGTTTTTCAGTGTATTAAATTATTTTAAGTTTTTGTTTTGTTTTGTTTTCATTTTTCCCAACGGGAGAAAAAAATTGCTTTGAATTTCAATACCCTGACCTTGTTATGTTATTTGGTTGTCAGAAGTCATTGTTTTTCTTCTTCATGCTTGAATAGATTCATTGCTGCTTTACCCTTCACTGAACACTACAGGTATATGGAAATTTTAAGAGGAAAATAAGCCCATTGAATTGGGTTAACCATTGTTACAGTCATAGAAGTCACAGGGCAAAAAACAACAATAACAACAACAACAATAAAAAAAAACCCACAAAAAAAACCCAATAATCATCTGGAACCCTTTCATGAGTAAAACAGCCCAGGAAACTGTAGAGTAATAAATTCAGCAATATAATACTAAACTACTAGCTTGCAGATGAAAATGTACAAAGATTTTACAGACCAACACCAAGTCATTCTTTTCTAGCAAAATGATGGCATTTATATTGTATCACATAAGTCATACAACATACAACTCTTGACCACTATAGCAAAGCAAAAGAAAAAACAAATGGGAGTCAAAGATACAAACAATATAATAACATGAAATATATGAGGATTAAATAAATATTCTTGAAACAAGGATCAAAGTCCTCCATTCTTTTATGTCATTTACATTCTCTTCAGAGAATATTAGTCACATTTTAGTATATTTGTTTGTAAATATTAATTAACACATTTTGTGTATTGGTATTGCCAATATAGGACATAATATGAGGAGGCTAGATCCAGTATGATGTGGTTTATGGTGGCTATTTACAAACTTTAGGGGCTTCCTGCCATCATTATAATTTTTTTTTGCCATAATTACTATTACTTAATTAAAAATCAACTTACTTTTTACTTACATGACTTTTAATGAGTATAAGTGTATATATTTATACATACATACACAGAGATACATATATACTACCAAGGTCAGATCAGAGATATCACTTAACAAAAATAACTCAGCACTTGCTTAAATAAAGTAATTTTCTTGTATGTGTCAAAGTAAGATCATTTATCACCAGTAGCATGTATTTTATACTTTGTATAAACACTACTGTAGAAATAACATTTTGCCAAATAGCTACACAGGCAGGGAACATAAAATTCCATGATCAGAGAGTCATCAAACATTTTTGTGTAAACGGGTCATATTTTAAGCAATAGATTAGCTAATAGATGTCTGGGATCATGATGGTGGGACTGAATGTAAAAGAAAGGCCTTGCAGGAGCAAAATAAGGAAAACAGAGAGTGGCACTGAAAAACACAGTTTAGGACTGTGTCCAGGTTTCCTATTTGTTTTATTAATTGCTTTTATCAGTCAACATTAGCTGAAATAGCGGGACATTTCTTTCTTTGCTGATAACTGAGATAGATGAATATAGTAAATGGGGCTTTCCTTAAAGCTACCTATTCTTAGAAAACCTAATTCTAATATCAGTAACCTAACATAAAAAAGATAATAGAGATATGGTTACCATTGTTTGGAATAAATTAATATTAACGATTTTAGAGGAATATTTGCTTTAGCAAAACAGAAAATTACAATAACATGCTATAATATTTCTTTCCAGGTATGCATATGAATGCACATAATGTTATTCTGTTTTAGTTATTTCATGAATCTCTTTGAAGCCAATCTATGGTCCCAGGAAAAGAACTGATGGTTTAAAGCATGGTTATTAAATAACTGAAATCTGTTTGTTTTTTGTTTGTTTTAAGTGCAATCAAAAGGTAACATGTGCTTACTTTGCAAAATGGGTTTCTACTAAGATCTCTTTTGGTGTCGGGTTTGGATCACATATTTCCCACGAGAATGACCCTCTAAAAACAGAATCCCCATAGGATTCTAGTACATATTTATTAATTTAGATGGAAAGTCTTTGTTACTTTTAAAATTCTAAATGGGCAGGTATTGTTTCCAGGGCCCTCAAATTTCAGGTATTTTTAGTCGTAGATGTCTACTAATGCTAAAGAGTTTTCCTGTTCTGTTCATAGTGTCTCAGCACATGCATGACTTTTGCTGAAAATTAATTTGATTTCGCAAAGGAAATTTTTCCGGCTACATCAAATTATAAATAGCTCACAGATCATGCTGACTATTCCATTTATAAAACATCATTAGGTGATGGTCCAGGGCTGGATAGAATACTGCTGCAATGATTATTCACTCTTTTCATATTTAATTTAATGTAAAAATATGTTATATTTCAAATAGAATTTATAGTGTGGAGTGTAATTTCCAATGCTATTAACTATTTTATAACAGGTAAAGTCACACTATAGTGGCTATATAAGAAGTCCAATAGAAAAAATCAAATTATGATTGATGCTTGTAATATTTGTACCCCAAATATCATTTATTGTGTGTGGCCCAAAGAAATACACTATTGAATTTAAAATAGGTAAAGGAGTGTTTTGTTTTCAACAATCCTGGAAGATTTATATATGCAACTCTAATTTAGGCTATAGTTAGTGATTGATATTTGTTATTATTGTAATTTGAATTCAAAATCAGAGCCACGCTTAAGAGAAAAAAAAAATGTTCATCTATAGATTTGCAACCTTAAACAAATAAAAAACCTGTCTGATGTGATTTGGAAAATACTCAAAATTGCATATCTTAGAAAGGACAAATGAAATAATACAGTTTTTCAGAGCCTACCCAAAGTACTATAAAAATTTTTGGACCTACAACTTTACAAAACATGATAAAAAGGTGCAGCATTACTTTTGAGGATTAAACATGCTTGGGTACTCAGGCGCTGGAGAGGCAGTGGGAAAAAGTGAGGTCCACAGGGTCAGGATTCTTGTGAGTGCATCCTAGTTCCACCATCTACTAAAGTTTAAGCCTAAGCAAGCTGCTCAATTACTTTACACTTCATCTAACTTTTAGAGTTGTTTAGAATTGTATTTCATAATTCCTACTTAAAATCGTGTAAATAGTAATGATGACATTAATATGCATTTTTAGTTCAGTTTCAGGTTGTTTTTCTACTCAGTATTGTGCAGAATATTTAGTCACTACTCATTGATTGATCAATTGATTGTAGCTTAGCTTAGCTGCTTTCATATTTTCCAACAAAAGTACACCATCGAGTTTGCTGTGTGATGATTAGTTCCTGTACAGATTACTAAAGTTAAAATATTCCAGGTCAGGTGGTTTGAATGATGACTACGAGTTTTTTCTCATTGAGCTGACAATTTTTCACTGGGAGAAAGAACTGGAAGAAGTAGAATTGGTGTTGAGCTAGTGGGTATGCAGTAAAATATGTATAACTACTGAGCATTCCAGCCCCGAGTATTTGGAAAAGTTGGTCATAGACACAAGCTTACACTATTAATCAAAAACACAAATCTATATTAATCAGGTGATTATCTAATTGACTACCTTCAGGGAATGACTTAGGGTAATTTTTAGGATTTTTCAAGAGTAAAAAGATTTCACCTCCCCTATACATGGCTCCTAAGCAAGAACTAATGAGTGACTCTGAAATGCTGAGCTAATAGACTATGCTTCATTGTTATAAGTGGCTTGCACTGCAGAAAAACACACTCGTTTATGAATAAACTTTCACACCTGTATCCAAAATAAATTATAGGCTTATGCATAATTGCCAGTGGTTTTCTGAGCAGATATTTTAAATTAAGAAACAAATCCAAAGCAACATTTAAGGAGCATTCATTAAATAGCACCACTAAGTCTACTAAGTGCCAGGCAAAGTGTCAGGCACTGGAAATACAAAAAGAAGCACAATAGATTCTCTTTTCTTGGAGGATAGCACGCAATCAAAATATCTTATGTCTTCTAGCACTGTAACCACTGCTCCAGCACTCCTGCTTCTAATAGCCATGATTACCATGGACCTACCTCTGAGCCTGCACATGCTTAGTAGGCATTAACTCATTCATTCCTCATGACAACATATGAGACAAGTACTATTTTGTCTCTGTTTTATATATGAGAAAATGCTATAGGAGACAGAGAAGCTCAGAACCAAATGTATTGTCTATATTTAGCGACTGCATAGCACTCTATAAAATGAAAAATGACCTCCTAGAGTGATTTTATTTTCTTACCCTATGTTCTTCTGGCCCAGCACACTTTTATTTTAATTTTATCCTTTTTTTAAAAATGCACTTTTAAACTACTTCAAATTTTATTAACAAGGTAGGAAATATATATAGTTTCCTCCATTGGTATCTGTGATACAATAGCCTTCTGGGTTGTTCTGCAGAGTTATCTTCTAACTATCCATTGGATATACATTTTCACATAGCTTGAGATAATCTCCATTTCATACTCTATAGACAATTTTGTCCATTCCCGTAGCCTTAATTTCTACACAAGTAATTCCCAATATACAAGTAATTCCCAATTTATTATCTTTCATTCTGTTCTATCTTCTGAGTGCAAAGCTAATATGTTCATCCATCTTTTCTAGATCTCAGGGTGGAACTTCAACAATTTACTCATTATTTCTAACCACCAGTGAAATAAGACAAAATCATGATCCTCTTTCAGTAAATTATGCCACCATTCACCCAGTTTCTCAGCTAAACAACTAGAAGTCATCCTGATGCCTATTTTTCCTTTACTATACTTCCTATATCCATCTCTGAAATGTTCTCAAATTCATACACTTTTCTTCATGCCCATCACCAATACTAGTTTAAGGTACCTATCAGACCTTTCCTATACTTCTGATATAGCCTCTTACCTGATTTGCTTACAAACATAAGATCTGACACTGAACTCCAATCCACTGAAGTCAGTGATCTTTTCAATGCTAAAATCTTCTAAGGCGCTTTCTGGTACTTTCAATGATGATGAAAAAAGACTCCTTAAAATGGCCCACAGGATCTTTCATTGTCTAGGTCTTAACAGCCACAATGAGCTTCTTCACTTTCTTGTACTTGAACATGGTCCTGCCTACCACAGGACACTTCCATATGTAGTTCCCTCTGCCTGAATGTTTTTACCTCCTCTCTTTGCTTAATGTAAACATATCTCATCCTGTATGTGTCTTATAAACAATATTATGAACTTTTATGCCATATACTTTTTAACGTTGCCGATTTAAACTTACTACTCTACTAGATAGATGAGAAGAAATAATAAAATACATAAGCTTCTCCCAAATTTATAAGTAACTTGGTGGCAAGTTGCTTGTGACTTTATGTTTTCTGTATCAAGATATAAATTACATATTTAAATAAAGTTACCTCTGATTATTTTTGAAATGAAATAAGGTAAAAACAAAATAGACTCTTCTAGACTAGTATGATAAATATAATACACAATGCTTCTTATTTGGAGGGCTCCTGTTTACTTATCAGTCTGGAAAATGACAACCAAAACTAACATCTGACTACAGGTTGAGAAATTTGGAGAAATAGAGTATATGCTAGATCTATGTTATTCAGTATGATAGCCACTAGCTGCATATAGTTATTTATACTTCAATTTATTATAATTAAATAATTTAAACTTACAGTTTTCCAGTCACACTAGCCATATTTCAAGGGCTTACTAGCCATAACCTATTGGACAGCACAGATACAGAACATTTTCATCATCACAGGAAATTATCACACCACATTGTCCTAGATAGCTCCCACTAAAGATGGAAATGTTAAATGGAATTAGAAAGAAAAATAACCAAAGGATTTCTGAGGCAAAACTAATGGCTTTCACAGCACGAACTCTTAGAAAAGTTAGAAGTAAATTTTAATGAATTTTCCTTAAGTAGTTTGTGCTGGCTCATAAAATACAGTCATATTGTTCCTAAAGCCCCTTTCTCCTTAGAGAATTCTATTTATAGATATGTGAAATTTTCCTGATGTTTTCTACAAGGTAAATTCAAAACCTGCTTTTAAACTGCAGAATGCAGTTGTAATAAAATTGGACTTCAAAATTACTAGGTTCAAAGAGGTATCTAGAAAGTTATGTTCTTATTTAGAATTTAGGGTTTTCTATTAGACATGGATTGTACAAATAAGCCTTCTAGCCTCTTCATCTCTATTTATTTTTATAAAGAACCCTTTACATCTTTTCTTGTTACTAGATGGTATATTTGAAGGCAAAGTCAGAAGGTTCACTTATATTACTCACAGAATAAAGTTGAAATTCCACACAACATTAATTCATTCATTTGACTTATTTTTCACAGACATCGTCTTTGGTGCTTAATCTTGTGCTAGATTCTGATGGTAAGTGGGAGTAAGCATTAGCTAGAAGAAGGAAGATATTGGACAAGGTAGAGTATTATGGGTAGAGGCAATATGAGAAAAGGACTGTAAGTGAGAAGAAGCATGGAGAACCTCAAGTATTTCAGTCTGGCTTTTATGGATGGAGAAACAGATGTGGAAGAGGAAGTATGCTCATACTTTTGTGGAGCGTTATCATCGGAGATGTAAACAGCACACAGGTTTTTGAGTGTGAACCCAGTGTTCATCCCAGTGAGACTCGATTTCCCTAATGGAAAGCATCTAGAGACACTCATCAGTACCACCTGAGGCTTGGGAAAAGTAGAAATTCTTGAGCAACTCAGACTTAATGACTCAGATTTAAGAGTGTGATGATTGGGTTGAAAATTATTATATAGGATGGGGCACTGAATTTCAAGTCAGAGGAACTGTGCTCAAAGTCTGTCTCTGCCATTTATTAGCTGTGCAACCTTGAATCAGTCTTTAATATCTGAGTCTATGTTTTTTATCTATAAAATGTTCCTTGAAACAATACTATCCAACTCATACAGTGATTATGTATGTGCTGGATTTTTAGACGTTACATATAATCTAGATTTAAGATATGCCATGAGAGGTAGAAATAGGTATGGATATACCAGGAAATGAAAGCACATATGAAAAGATGCAGAATCATAAAGGAGTTTGGAGCATTTGAGGATAGATATAAAGGTTAGTGTGGCTGGAACACAGGTTGTGGATATTCGTGTGTGAATCAGGTCAGCAGAAGTTGGAGTGGTGATAGATGAAGCTGAAGAAATTATTTGAGGTCACTAAACCAGACACACCCTGAAGATGGAAATTTTATATTTATATAGTCAGTGCCTAGCAGTGAGCCTAAACACTTAAATTGATGCTTTTGAAATAGGTGGATGGATGGACAGATGGACGGACGGACAGATGAATGAATGAGTGGGTGGGTAAATGAATATCAAATAACAATTATCTGAAGTAAGGGCATTTTGTATAAAGCTCCTAGTTTTTATTTTGTTCTTTGGTTAGTTGAGATGCTAGAAAGTCTTTTAAAGTAGGAAAATCAGGTGACCAAACTTGCATTTTCAGAGTATAGTTGGCAGTAACATGGAAAGTTGACTGAAGTAAGGAGAGAATATAGGCAGTGCAATTGTAAAGGAGGTTGTTTTGATATTCTAGACAAGAAATGTTGAATTTTGTAAGTGGGTAAATAGAGAATAAATGGAATTGAAGAGCTTTTAAGGCAGAGGCAGTACACTGCATATAGATATTTTCATGGGTTAGGAGACATGAGATATATGAGCCAAATGAATCTCCATTTGGAAAAATAATGAGAATTTGTCTAAATCACTTCTAAATTCATTCTGATGTTAAAAATATGATCTAATATTATCACTTCAGCACCTTTTTTAAGGCAATTTTCCAATAATCTGTCCTTTCCCAACTAAAACTGCATTCTCTCTGCTTTTTTAACCCTTGCTGGGTTTTAATTGACTGTTCACTTGCTTATAACCCTTACCAAGCTGCTTACTCTTTAAAGGCAAACACTGTGTCTTGTTCATTCTTCTATCCCCAGCATCTAAAACATTGCCTAATGTACAGTGGGTAGTCAATGAATGTTTCCGAAATAATGAGTGCATAATTGAATGAATGAACTTCTAACTAGGGGAAATTTGGAATCTTTTCCTCCAGAGAACTATCTGAGCAAGAACTTTTCTAGGTTAGTTCCTTCTCTATACCATTTTTTCCTGGGTGGCTTAGGTCCCTGAGACCTAAGAACTGTGAATCCAAACATTATGAGGCAACATAATACAACAAAAGGTCAAACCTGAAATGTCACATATGGAAAGCAAAGCAAACATAAAACAAAATGTTGATGAATTTGGTGCTTTGTAGGTTATACTTTTTGATTACTTTTCTGTGAGAAGACATTCTTGGATGACTGTTGATAAATCAAGAATATGCAATCACATTTTCAGTACCAATTTATTTCTATCAAAATAATTAAAATTAATGTTAAGGAATACTATGTTGTAAACATAATGTGATGTTTTACATCACTTTAATGGCCAGATTCTCTTGGTTCATATAAATGATGTATATTGCTCTGAATATGAAAATAAAAATATTTTAAGACAGATTGTCCACTACCTGCTTTATTTCATACTAGGGATGCACAAAATAAGTATCTTTAAGAAACAACAGTTTTGTTTTAATGGGGTTTTATTTTATTTTTGATTAAATAAAAATTTGTTCCTTCTCAAATTTGCATTTAGGATTTATCTATTTGAATTTGTCAATTTATGCAAATTCTCTGATAGCATTGTTAGTATGACATTTTGCTGTTTTGTTTGTTTGTTTGTTTTTGTTTTGTTTTGTTTTGCTTTGTTTTGACTTTGGAAATGATGTGTCCAAAATGAGAACCCAGGTGGATGCTTTAATAATACTGGTGATAATACTTTGATATTCCAACAGAACAGTTCTCAAACTTAAAAAAAAAAAAAAAATTAACATATGATACATGAAATTATAGACTTGCTAGGGAAAAATTAGATTATTTCAAAGACCAAGCATTCTCTAGGGCAGAAATAAGATTCAGTAATGGTATTTGCCTCTGATCTAATGAGAGACTACATTAACAACCAAGGAAAGAATAAATCCACACAGAGAGAATGGCCAATTGCAGTCTAAGGAAGATGACAGCAAAGATGAATGTGTTGACTTGCTCTTCCATTCACGTACAGAAGAAAGGGTCATTGACGAACCGCCTCAACTTGTGTGCTCTAGTGGTACAGATGCAATTGCAAGCACTATGCATTCATTGTCAGAACCTGAAGCCATGGGCCGTTAAATTAGTACTCTGAATCCTCACTGTTCCGATTTAATGTATACAAAGCAAAACTGAATTAGAATTTGGTTATCTATTACTGAATAGCAAGCTACCACAAAACTTAGTGGCTTAGAACAACAACTAATTAATTCTTATAGTTTCATTAATTGACTAGGAATAGCCAGAAAATTCTCATTAGGAATCTCTTATGGTAGCTGGGGTTGGAGTCATCTGAAGGATCAACGGGACTAGATGTCCAAGACAGTTTTTTTATTCACATGTCTAACACTTTATCTGGCTGACCATCTCTCTCCTTTGTGACTTCTCCACATGCCTTACTTGGGTTTCCTCATGGCATGGTAGTCTCAAATAAGTCAAACATCTTATATGACTGCTGACATCCCAGAGAGATAATTTCCATGGAACCAGGCAGAAGCTACAAGACCTTTTATGGCTTAGCCTCCCAAGTCATATGACATCACTTCTATCATATTCTGTTAGTCTTAGAAGAGTCCAAGGACCAAACCAGATTCCTGGTGAGGGGACTACCAGGAAGACCACTGGAAGCTCATCTTTGGAGACTAGAAACAACAGAGGGTTAAAAGCTAGAGGAATTTCTTAAGACACTTAGCCTAGAAACAGCACTCATTTTTGTATTATAAGTATTTATTTATTTTTAGATTGTTTAATTGTAAAATAATATATAGACCTGTACAAAACAATACAAATATTTTAGAATGGTATTAAGTGAAAAGTAAATCTTATGATGGCCACCTTCCCTAATCCCATCCCTACATCTCTCATAAACATTTTTGGTTACATTCTTCATCATAATCATAACAGAAAACAATTTATAATTCTATTGCCCAATTTATTTAGATAATATATTCAAACTCTTATCTTCAAAAATGGGAAAATTGATGTTCATGTTCTTTATGCTTTCTTCTACTCCCACACAAATATTACGTTTTTATTTTGTAATTTTATTGCTCTCATAATTTTTAACAATATATTTAACTCTATTACATGCATAATTAAAGTATGGGATATTTCTTGGATCACACTATTAAAATGAAGGAAATTATTATACTTTACCATTTTTAACCCTATGCTTTACAATAATAACCTCACTTTTACATTTTAAAATTGGTAATATTTAAAATGTGTCTGTAAATATAATTAAATCTTTAATTCTCTGTATATACAGTTGACCCTTGACCAACACAGGTTTGAACTGTGCAGATTCACTTATATGCAGATTTTTTTCAATAAATATATTGGAAAACATTTTGGAAATTATTACTTTGAAGCAATGCTAATGATTATACTAAGCTACCATAATGCAATCTTCATTATCAATGTATGAATTATTATACCTGTAAATAAATATGAATTTATGTTTTTTGATCTCTAATGTTAGAAATGCATATAACATCTACAATGTTTTGCATTGTATAAGACAATATTAATGTAGGTACTGATAGACAATTCATCTTGTAAACAGATGATGTAAACTTATGGTATCTATAAATACAGTATAGTACTATAAATATATTTTCTCTTATGATTTTTTAAATATTTCTTTAGCTTTATTGTTAGAATCTAGTATATAATGTATATATATATAAAACGTACAAAATATATGTCAGTTGACTGTTTATGTTATTGAAAGGCTTCTGGTCAACAGGAGCATATTAGTGGTTAAAATTTTGGGGAGTCAAAATTTGTACACAGATTTTCAACTGTATTGGGTTTGGCACCCCTAACTACTACATTATTCAAGAGGTCATCTGTATATTGATTCTAAAATTTAGGGGATAATATTTATGAAGTTGTTTAACATATTATAATTGTGTAAATGTTACTCTTCAAAACCAAATGATATGATTGGTCCTGTAGGAAAAATATAATCACGTGTCATTAAGCCTGTGCTACACGAATGAGATTATTTCATTGTCAAGATCAAATGAATGTTATTCCTTTAAACTCTATATTTTGTTCAAAATTATAATCACTTTCTTACCTGGATTATTTCTTGTATGGTATTTTTCAATGCTTTTTTCTTTTTTTGGTCTTCCTTGACTCAGCCTTTATATTATTAAGCTCTCAAACTACTTAGTGATGATATTTCTTGAAGTAAAATATGAATTCATTTCTTAGTGAACAAATTATTTTTGAAGCTCTTTGGCTTCTTGTAATAGGCAGCCTCTAAGATGACCCCCAATGATCTCCAGCCCCTGGCAATCCTCCCTATGTAATCCTTTCTCCTTCTGTGTGGGCTGGACTTGTTTCAAATATATTATGGCAGAAGTGATGGAATGTCATTTCAAAGATTAAATTATAAAAAATTGTGGCTTCTGTTTTGAGTAGTAAATTATTAATAGAAGGTGCATGGTGTTTGTTAAGGCTGCTCATGAGGGTTTGCAGGAAAATGAGATAAATGTTGTTAGAAGGTAGAAGAAAGGAAATAGTTGTTATATAGTGGCAGAAATTTAGCAACACTTTTGTCTGCAGTAATTTAGAAAGTAGAAAAAGTATCTAATAAAATGAATGATCTAGCAAAGGAGATTTCCAAGGAAAGTGTTGAAAGTGCTATTTGATTTCTTAATGCTTTTGGTAAGACGCAAGAGGAAAGAGGTAAATTAAGGAAAGGATTGATAAACATATATGGTAAATGATGCTAAATTAAGAAATGGCTTCCAAGCAAAGATCAAATCCAGGCCACAGCCAGAAAAACACATTTCAAAGAAGAAACCAATAGTGTGACTGTAAAATACTTTTTAAAAAGTCTCAGATGTAAGGTGGTGTATCAGCATATTATATAGACATATAGATATATGGCATATTATATAGAACACCTCTTAGAGAATATAGGTATTTCTTACAGATCTTCTGATTCAAATGATAGGGATTTTATGAAGGGCTTATCTCAGGGATTTGTGGGTATGGCTTTCATTTAATAGCGTGGACCCCAAGAGAATTCCAGGGAGGTCCTTACCATTCTTTAAGAAATGCTGCAGAAATATCCACCAGCTTACATTGAGGGGAACAAAATGTTAAGAATGAGAAAAGATTTTTAGACCCCAGAATTTTACTGACAAGAAACAGTCTGAGACAGCCGGTCAAACCCAATAATACTAATACTGTTAAACCCAATAAAACATAATACTGTTTATGAAAAAGGAAAGATGACATAGAGACCAGTAATAGGAGTTCAGCTGGCAGGGCCAAGAGCTATGGAGAATTATTTCAGGTCTTGAGACCTAATCAAGGAACTTCCAACATTTGCCTGGCTGGATTTCAGAATTTCTATGGAGTAGTAATATCTTTGTACCTTCCACTTTTCTCCCTTTTTAAACAGGAATGTCTATAGCAGTTATCCTAGACTTGTCTCTCTATTATAATTGGTATGTATGGAAAGATAACTTATCTCTTTAGTTGAACAGGTCTACAGATAGATAGAAGCTGTACTTAAGGAACACTATCCAAGGAGCCTCTTCACATACACAGAACTGATTTATATGATGATTCTGAATTTTGAACGTATGATGTAATATGATGTCACTTTCAAGATAGGGAGATAAAATATCAGTGGCTTCCATCTTGAGTGCTTTCTTTTTTCTCTCATGTATTGCTCACCCGAGGGGAAGCTAGCTGCAATTTTGAGAAGCAGCTTTGTGGAGAGGTCCAAGTGGCAAAGGACCATGATCTGCCAATAACAGCATGAGTGGGCACCCAGTTAAGATTAAAGTCGAGCTATTGGCCAGGGTTCCAGTCTTATCTGAAGGCTCAATTAGCCAGATTCAAAGGGAATCCACTTTCATGCCATGAATGCACTCCTGACACTAAGAAACTGTGTAATATAATCTGCGTATGTTGCTTTAAGCCACAAAGTTTTGGAGTAGTTTTTATTTATTTGTTTTTGTGTTTTTTTTTTTAATCTAAATTAGTTTCAAGTATACAGAACATTGGTTAGACACGTATGTAGTTCGTAAAACAATCCTCCAGTTGCTCCCTCCCTTCCTTGACCCTTTACCTAGCCAACGTATTAATGCTAATTGCATTCCCTAAGCTGTGTTCCCCATCACCTTACCATCCATCAGCTACTAATTTGTACTTCTTTAACCCTTCACTCCATTCTCCCAGTCCCCAACCCTCCTCCCCTCTGTCACCAATTTATCCACTAGATTTGTGAGTCTGTTTTTGAATAGTTTGTTCTTTTTATACCTTACATTCCACATTAAAGTGAAATCATATAGTGTTTATCTTTCTCTGACTTAAATACCTTCTAGGTCCATCAAAACAATATCTCTTTCCATCCTCTTCCTTTTAGTCTGTGTCTTTTAATCTGAAGTGAGTCTCTTGTTGGCAACATGTAGGGGTCTTGTTTTCCTTCCCATTCATCCACTCTATCTTTTAGTTGGAGCACTTAATTCTTTTCCATTTGAGGTACTTATTGATAGGAATGTAGTTGTTACCATTCTTTATTCCTGTTGTTTTCTTTTTAAAGAAGTTCCTCTGACATTTCCTGTTATACTGGATTGGTGGTGATAAATTTCTTTAGCTTATTTTTGTCTGGGAAGCTCTTTGTCTGTCCTTAAATTCTAAATGATAGCTTTGCCGGACAAATTATCCTTGGTTGTAGATCCTGGGTCTTCATCATGCTGAATATTTTTTGCCAAGCCCTTCTGTCCTGCACAGTTTCTTTTGAGAAATCAGCTGCCAGTCTTATGGGTTTTCTCTTATAGATAACTGTCTGTTTTCTCTTGCTGCTTTTAATATTCTTTCTTTGTATTTAAGCTTTGGCATTTTAATTATGATGTGTCTTGGTGTAGGCCTCTTTGAATCCCTGGTTTTGGGGATTCTCTGAGCTTCCTGCGGTTTTATGCCCATTTCCTTCACCATTTCAGGGAAGTTTTCCATCATTATTATACTTCTCATCTCAGATAATGTGTTCTTCATTTCAAACTGGTTCCCTTTTATAATTTCCATTTCCATTTTTATGTTTTTTTTTTATCTTTGTTGAAGTTCTCTCTGAATTTATCTACACTTCCCAAAAGTTCATTGAGCATCTTTATAACCAGTGTTTTGAACTTTGCATCTGTTATATTACTGGACTCCATTATATCTGGATCTCTCTTTTGTTCTGTCATATGGTTTCTGCTTCTTTGTCTTCCCATTTTGGCTGCCTTTCTGTGTCTATGTACTGAGCAAAGCTCTGAAGTCTCCCAATCTTATTAATGTGGTTTTGTGAAGTAGGTGTCTAGTGGCACAGTCCTGAGAGGGTTCAGCTGCAAGCCAAACTTAGCCCAAGCCTGTGCCCCTTTGGGGCAACCTGTTAAGTTTCAGCAAGCAATCCACAGATGTTGTGCTTATAGTTGCCTTAAAAGGCCACAGCAGAAACCGAGGCCAGCTGCCTCCAATGTGAGTCTAGGCACTGCTCAGCAAGGCGTACCTGTCTCACTGAGGGTATACCTGGATGTGGGTTGGTTGGAGCCACAAGTTGGGGGAGGTGGGGTTTCAGGGAATCCTCTAGGTGGAGCTACCTCTGTTATCCAGTTTGTTGACATCATGGCTATTGTTGTATTGTGTCCAGCGCACTGGTAAGAGGGAAGGCTCAACAGGGAACAATAGATACTGCTGTAACTTCTGTACAGAGCGAGTCTCCTCTTGGCCCTCACTCCGACAGTTTCTCCCATAAGTCCCTGGTACCCGCTGCACGCGGCCGAATTAGTACTGGTGCTCAGAGAGAGCAGGTCCATCTCCATGAAAATCCACTCGTACACATGGCCCCTTTAAGAGATGTCTGCCTCTGCCGCAGCCTCTGTCTCACTCAGCCCCTCCAGACAAGGCAGCCCCTCGTCCTCTCCCCATCCTACCTTCTGCCATTGCAGGGTGATTTCTTGAATTTCTCCCTAATTGTATGGCTTGTTCATCAAGATCCCTGGTAATTTTTCCTTGCTGCTGCTTCTTGTTTCTGACACAACTTTGATTTCGTTGCCAGAGGGATGAACAGAGCCTCTATCAGCTATGCCATTTTTTTTCTCTCTCTTGTACACCCATGTTTTAAAAACATCACAAGTGTTATCTTGGACCAGAGATGGAGATTGGTAATTAACAACATTAAATGATGCTAAATGAACAGATATATAGAGGGAAAAGGAGAAATTATTGGATTCAACAATTAGGCCACCACCATGAGAATTCTCTCAAGGCCCTAATGAGGCAATTGGAGGTGAAAAGTCAAAACAACCAGTGTCTTAGGGTAGCTTTTTATGTAGCAATAGGCAACTACTACAGGCATAAGAACGCCAACTAAGATGTTACATGGAAAAGAAAGTTGTATTTCACTTGGGAAAATCAGTTCTCTTTTTTCAGCCTATAAATATATGGAGAGGAGCTTGGCTAAATCACATGTGGAAATCTGAGTTTATCTAGGAAGAAAGAGAATAATATCACATATCTTTTTTCTTTGACACCTAAATTTAGGAAGTTTTATCTGATGCACTTATATTATCCTGTTCATGGCCCTGTGACATTATATGCAACAAAGTCCCTTAATATTTTGATAAGAGTAGAGAGAATAAAGACCAGGACAGTGACTTTTGTATTCAGTTGGTCGAGACTAGCAAGGACCTCAAATCATCTCTTCTTGGAGGATATGAGAGAATTAAGCTCATCAGTTGGCAAAAAGAGGGATATAATATTTTGGTACTCATAATACCTGGAACAAGGGCATCTAATAACAGTCATTATGTTTGAGAAGCAACTCTCATGAGAAAACCATACTGTTTGCAACATTGCTCATTACAGACATGTTTCCCAGTAGATAGAGCACAGTAATCAGGGTATTATATGCCAAATTCTTTTCTTCCTCCAAATATTCGAGTATCTGTTTTCTTATAGTTTCTACTTTATATGCTGAAGTAACTGCAAGTAGCAGAACAGATTATGCCCTCATGAGGTGTTCTTCTGTTAATGGACCTTGTGTTCTTGCTCTTTTCTAAAGGAATCTGCTTGCATCTCACCACCACTCTTGACTTGTGAGGATGGCTAAAGGAAGACATTTAAAGACTTTTGATTCCATGTTCACTGGTCAGTTTGCCAAAGAGTGATTTTCACTGAACCTAAAGCTGAAGAATTGTTTCTTCTCTGAGTTAAATGCAGCTCTACCACAAGTGTAGTCACAGAAGCAGGGGATTTTGGATTAGCTACTGTGATTCAGCCACAGTTTTGCTAAGACCAGTTCCTACTCAGCAGCCTATGGCCACTGTCATTGTCAAGACACTGAGATAGAACTAAGAAAGGCTATATACTCTCTGGCCACAGGACTTTCCTAAGCACATAAGAACTTGTTGTCATAGAATGCATAGTGGATGGAGGCTGTGGAGGAAGACAGACTCTTTTTGCTTCCATTTCTCTCTGATGGGCTTCTGCATCTCGCACTGGAAACTGAAAGGTGCAGATCAAACTGCAAAGTGGCATATCCCAATTACATATAAAGTTGCTAGCTGCACTAAACTCTGATTCCTAAGCTAGAGCAATTTAATTAAGATCTTAAAATGCCTTCAATAAATATACCCTTGATTAAATCAAAACATATTTTAATGAGCATAAGTGAAACATTTTTTGTGACTAAACATTTATTTTACAAGACATTCACACGTGCACATGTGTGCGAGCACGCACACATACCTTATTCAGTTAAGGTTAGGTTAAAAAGAAAGACTGTGAGGTGACAAAAAATATTTTAAAAATGTGTACCAGTGCATTTATAATCTTTTGAGCCAGATCCATATGGCAAATAATATTCACAAAGCAAATATTTTGCAAATGTTTATGCCCTTCTGACAGTTGTATAAGTGCTAACTAAAGTTTAGCAACTGGCAATAGTTTGTGGAAATGTTAGCCAAGCAAGTACCCTGCTATTACTGGCCAAAGCAAATGAATGTTTCATTGTCAGTGCTTCAGACTAACATTTCCATGAGGGTATGTTTACCAGGGAGTAAACACCTGCACTTGGAACCTAAGACATGTATATGACTGGGTAAAGTAGATGCTTGTTATTTTGTCATTGTGTGAAATGACAGCTATATTTTCATATTGTATAAAAATAGTATATATAAAACCTTAAGTTACGTAGCACCGATATTCATTAATGATTCACTTTCCCTTACAGAGCATAGATTAAAACAATTGATAGAATCATAGACTTCACAGTTAATTGGCCTCAAGAATTACTCCCCAAACATACATACATATATATATAACTTTGATCATCTTCTAGCATGTTAGATGATTTGAGTATAATTTTTGCAAAGACAGTATTTTTTATTTTCTAAGTTGTCTTACAAGTTTTGGTAAAATATGACAATTTTGTACCATTTTAAAATTCCTCTAAATCTTGTTCAGAGGATGAAATAATTCTATGCTTTCTTTTCTTCATTGCCACTATTGAAATAAGAACAAGATGGTAAGATTTAATAGCTAGCATATTTAGTGAAATACAACACTGTCTTAAGTTTTTATGTATTCTAAATGAGGATTGGGCAGTGATTCCATTTTTTCCCCTCATTAACCAATCGAATTGCATAATATTTTAAAGGGCAAAGCAATAGCAAGTGCTATAATTTATAAAGTGTATAATATATTTAAATCTCTGATAGTTCATTTTTTATGAAACATGTTAAAGGGAACAGAAAATAGTTCAGAATTTAACACATCTCATGAATTTCTAACTGTAATAAAATGAGAAAATACTACAATAGATGGTACAGCCAATGCTATTTTAAGGGCATAATAATTTGGGGAAATGTACATCATTTTGTGTATTAGATATTCTTGTTTCATTTCTATAGCAAAGTACCTAATGAGTTAAAATTTACCTTAAAGGGAAGATTATCAATCACTTGGCTGGTTTGGGAGAATTTCTGCATATCTAGACATTGAGGGTTTTTTTTGTTTGTTTTTGTTTTTTTTTTTCTATTATGAAAGCACTTTCTGTATCCCAAAGATAGAAAATCTGTGATGTTATCATGGATTGTTTACATTTATAATAATTGAGTCAGTTGCCTACTTGGAGGAAATATCTCTGCCTAGCTCTAAGCTCTTTCTCAGAAATATATTTTTCTTAAAGTAGGCATTAAATATGGTGATGTTAATGCCTCTTTTGATCCTAATAAATTATGATCTGAAAGGTTGTAGTCTCTTTCAATGCATTTTTGTCTTTCAATTTTTATATTACCACAGGTAGCCTAGGAATAGTGCATCTAGCTCATCTAATATTATTTAAACTCAGCGAAGGGTCAGAACTGAGAAGGAGTGATACTGGATTAATTAATCACTAATTGCTCATCATCAGCTGACATGAAAAATAGATGGAATGACAGTGGGTTGGCAGTTGAGCCTCCAGTTAAAAAACCTTTCAGCTAAAAAGTTTTAAAGCTGGGAAAACACCTGAAAGAAAGCCCTCAACTATGTCAGACTTGGAATGAACAAGGAGCATATGGATTCTGTGTGTGTGTGTGTGTGTGTGTGTGTGTGTGTGTGTGTGTGTAATGCTTTCTGCTCATGCCTTCTTTATTTTGATGAGTTCAAGCCTTCCTTTCTATTTTAAAATGTTTAGACTAATAATGATTTCCTATGCCTGAACAGGACATGAGCATTTTTTTTCTCGAGTTTTTGATGTAGCAACAGAAATCTCATTCTACTCAAACTGACAAACTATCATAATCATTTAGAACAATATTTTTCTTGGGGAAAATGCATCATAATAGCGATTTCTTCCAAATAGATAGCTAAAAAAAATGAGCAAATCTGCATTTATTTTCAGCTTTAG
Source organism: Pteropus medius (assembly GCF_902729225.1). NCBI lineage: Eukaryota > Metazoa > Chordata > Mammalia > Chiroptera > Pteropodidae > Pteropus > Pteropus medius. The sequence goes on along the minus strand of NW_024352785.1, from coordinate 11,903,239 downwards.
CGAGTTCATTTTATCATTATCATCATCATCATCATCATTATCAAAAAGATAACAAAGACCACATTAATGTAGAAGAGAAATTTTTCACAAATAAAATAGTGCCAGAAGAATTTAACTGAGGAATTATTTCCTGTTTGATCACCAGTGGAATTACAGTGGGGAAAAAAGGGGAATTTTTCCTCCTTTAAGGCGTATGGCTTTGTGTTCTGAGTAGAGATAACAGGCTAATTATGAAGGTCTGGCTAAATCATACTTGGGAAATTAGTCTTAATGCTACCTAAGAAAGAGAAGAAAAAAGATATGTTAAGTTGAAAAATGTGTTTCTCTATGATAAAGGGCAGTTATAGGATCATTTAGGTGGTGCGGGTCAGAACTCGAGCTGAATACTACACCTTAGAGATGCATGACTAGGCATGAGTGGGTATTTGGGCAGACCTGGTCATTAAATAATGTGATTTTGGGCATCATGCCAAAAAACATTTTTTGACACAACTTGAAAGAGATTGCTGAGTGGGTGTTTGTGGCAAGACTCAGATAGTGATGATGATGGATAAGAGCAGGAGAGAGGAAATGTGTAGCAGGACTTCAGGCAATGCAGTGACACTGTGGCCTGAAGCCAGGGTCCTCCTCTTTTAATCTTCCAGGATATCCTAAGCCCAGGTAGTCTGTGTGATTTGATGGAACGGGAAAGGAGCTCAAGTAATGCCTGACTTCAGGCCTTGTGACAACCTTGGTAAGGTTGTTAAGAGCTGAATTTGCTTTACTTTAGAAAAATGGAGGACATTGACATTTCTTGCTCTTTGAGTATTGTGGAGCAACTAATACTTGTTATATTAACAAAAATAATTTCATTAGTTTCCTGTTACATACACACACACATACACACACATATATGTATAATCTATAATCCTTGCAAAAACATTGTTAGATAAGTTTCTTCTCGATTTCTTAAATGTCTTTATGTGTCCATTATTATACTCATTATATCAGTATTATAGTTATTTAATCAACCATTTGTTCCTTTTGGCAAATATTTGCGCTGCTCTAGGTGATAGAAATAAACAAGAGAAATAAAGTCTCTGCTGTTTAAGACATGAAGATGCTAAACCAGAGGCATTTTGTGATCAAGATCCATTCTCTTATTCCCAAGTAATCAGAGGTAGAATAAAGTAACTAACATTTGTCATGCACTTACTTTGTGCTTCCATAAGCATTTCTATATTGTGGTAGTTAGGACTCTAATTACAAAGAATACAGCTTTAGCAGGAAGAGGGTATATTAAAAGGACTTCAAGACAGCCCTAGTGACCTAGGGACTGGAACTGAGGAAACTCTCTCTCCAACAATCAATTATATTAGTTTATTCTCTCCTGCTACACATAGTCTTTCTCTACTTGGTGGGGTATTTTTACCAGAATCTTCAGATTTACTCTCTTTCGGTTTCATGATCTGATTAGCAAAGATACATTTGACCCAGCAGCAGTTGTAAAAATCCTGGGAAGGACTCCGATTGTCCTGACTTAGGACACATGCCCGACCCTGGAAATTTAACAGGATGAGGTCACTATAACTGGTCCAGATAGGATCTATGTTCAGCACACGGGGATAGCTTCCAATAGAAGGCAGAGCCTGATGTGGACTAACACAGGTACCACATGTAATTCTTATAACAGCTCTCTCAGAAAAAAAAAATATATATATATATATATATATATGTTTTATATTTTTTTAAAAAACCTTAATTTTGTCTCAAAGACACTAAATAAGTTATCTGTATTCACTCAGCTTATGGAGGTGTGATTCAAATCCTGTTCTGACTGCTAGAAGTCTGGTGCTCTTTTTGTGATGCCATACTACTTCCATGATGCCTGGAACACAATCACTCCTAAGAAATAGTCACTGAATAAATACATGAGTATCAAACTCTGTATAGTTAGGCTAATCCAGAGGAACCTATGCAAATTTTACCCAGAATTTAAATTGGAATATATGTAAGCCTATGAATTTTTAGTTTGAAATGAGAATATTTAACAAGATAGATGTATAAATATGCATAGAACACACTGTGATATACTTGGGGAACTATGAATATAAAAGTACAAAAATAATTAGTTCCAATATAAAAAGTACTATTTAAAATTTTTTACTTAGAAAATACTTTTTTAAAAAAGTTTTAAAATTGCCAAAATTACTTTTATTTTGACAAAATGAATCAGCTAAATTACTCTTTTGGCATATTGAGAAGAATTTTCTCACTAAACTGGCTTCTAATGGTTAACTGGGACATTTTCCATCATTGTTTGGACCACTCTGCACCTTCTTTTTAGCTTGTCTCTCGTGGTGGTAAAATTTATAGGTAACTTCTGACTGAGTGGCAGCTATTGCTTGTCAGTGACCATCTGTGAGAATCAGCAGATGTTCTAAATAAACTACAGAAGCTTATCTAAGGTGTCTCGGTGTAGGGGCTTTTAAACAGGTGTGCTCCTGAGAAACACTACAAAAACCCAGATTCAGATGGCTTAGCCAAGAATACTCTTACTCACAGAACTGGTGGGGATGCTGGCAGTAAAAGGAGGACAGTGACAGAACGGAAGCAAGATTAGGAGCAGTCCGTGCAGAACTTGTTCAGGCACCCAAACAAAGTTTATTTTTTACTGTCTTCCTTCAATGTATTATATCAGAGGTCAGCAAACTTTTTCTGCAGTGGGCCTTTAAGGTAAAGCCTAAAGTATTTCAGGCTCTGTGGGCCATAGAGTCTCTGTTGCAGCTACTTATCTCTGCTGGTGTAATGTAGAACCAGCCATAGACAATGCATAAATGATTGCATAGGGCTGTGTTTCCAAAATATTAATTTACACAAATTGGTGGGAGACGATATTTGGCCTGCAAACCGTAGTTTGACTTATATGTAGGCTATTATTTCATTCATGTCACCTATATACATCTATCAAACTCTATATGCAGTGATCTGTGTTAGATAAAGAAAAGAATGTGATGATGTCAGTAGCTTTGGAGACCATAAATTTAACATGAAAAAGGAAGGGGAAAAGCCATAGTTTTTCATATGGAATACAAATATAAAGCTTTGTAGGTGTTTAAGGGAGAGAACTCTTCTAGAGGTTAAGGTCATATGAGAAAGCAGAATCTAAACAAAAACTTCAAAAGATTGTAAAAGAAGAGTATAGAGAGTATTAAATTATAGGAGATTACAAAGAATAAAAGCAGAAAGGAGGAAAAGTAGGGACATGATTAAGGAAAAGTTATTATGTCTTGCATCTTGGACAATATGAAGAAGTTTGGGTTCAGATTGCGTAGGGCCTTGAGTGCTAGATTATTGAGGTTGGGTTTTATTTTTAAGCAATGAGTGGCCGTGGGGCTTGGAAACAGAAAGTGGGTAATATGAGCTCTCTAGCTAGAAGAGGAATGTATAATATGTAAGTAGTTTGGACTGGAGTGCACAGAGCTTGGGAATAAGGAGACTAATTGGTAAGTAATTGGAATGGTCTAAATGAATGGAGTAAAGACTTGGATCGAAGTGTTGGAAAGTGGAAGTAAGGAGATTGTATGTATGTATGTATGTGTGTATGTATGTATATGCCAAGCACGAATAACTAGGATAAAAGTGCTCTTACTTTAAAAAATAGGGAAGTCAGAAGGTAAGGCCATTTGGGGAGAAATATAATTTAGCTTTAAGTATATTACACAAAATGAAAAATTGAGTCAAATGAGATGAGTCAAAGGAGATTCTCTTCATGTCAAAAAGTTTCTTATTTTGAACCACATAATGGTTCTGTATGTAACTGAATATGTAACTGAAATTGCGGAGCTCATTTATGTTAAATTACTAAATCATGGCTTATAGCAGAATAGCAATTACTTTACTATTGGACCAGGCCTCAATCCCAAAGAGTAGTAATTCTCTTATTTATTTTATGAGAAAGTACATAGGAGAACAGATGTGATAGGGAATATTAGAAGTAGAATGAAGTTATGATCTTCAACATAATGTTATTAAATGTCAGTGATCATTGTTTTAAAGATTAATGGCTACCTCCTAGTTTAAATTACACTATACTTCATTACTGATAGCCATCACATGATGTAAAATTGTAAAAGCTACATCACTCTAAATTATGTTTAATAAATTGGGGCATATGTTTTGATAAAGAACAAAAAAGAAACCCAGTTAAATCATGAATCTCATAATTACTGGTTGACATGGAAATAAAATGCTAGGTTGAATTTTCAGAACCTGTGTTTTTAATTAGAAGTCATTGATAATGTCATTTGGTAATCAGATTTAATTCTAAATTGACAATTAGGGATTCTTGTATTTTTCAAGTGGCAAAAGGACGTTGGTTAATGAGGGATAGCATACAAAAATGGCATTTTAAATGCTCTAACTGCTTAATAATTTATAGCATTTCAATAGAATATGTTTTTCTAAGAGGTTTAGAGAATATTTCAGGTGTAAAAATTATTTCTATGACCACTTCTGTGTTGTAAAGGAGCCCCAATAGAGTCTATATTTTATAGAGTGGGGTTTTGCTACAGCTTACTTTAATGAATTGGGTGCCTAAGTTTTTCCAGAATCTCAAAAGAAGCAGGACTTCGGGCACATGAGGGAAGCTTTGTATCCACTCACTAGATTTGGTGCTTTGTTCTGTGACTATTCAGGCCTACAGAAGACGGGATATACATGGGAGTTGTAAAAAATTTTACTTTGCATCTGAATATAGGCTAACAATGCATTGATGAAAAGAGAGCAGAATTTTCTTTTGAATTCAGTAATAAGTTCTTAAAACAATGAAATCTTCAATAAATCAACAGACTTGCTATAAAGAAAAAGGGTCAAGAGTAATATTGTAACATTCCTTTCTTAGTGGAGAGTACCGAAAGACAGCAGTTGAGGGTTGTATTATTTCATGTGTATAAAGATATAGAGAAAATTTGATTCATTAATATTCTTAAGTAGAGTACTTGAAAGATTTTAAAAACATACATTTTGCAAGTTCTGAGTATATGGAAATCTGATTCAGTGATAAGACACCAAAGGTCACATAAAGTAACAAAAGGGTCACTAAAGTGTCCTCAAAGAAGGATGGGTCTTGAAGTTGAAGTTCCCTTTGTTTACATTTCATGATGAATCTGGATATGTGAGTTTGGGATTAGAAACTGCAGTGGAGTTTGATTGCACTGTGTACTGAGGGTGGAGACTTAAGTTCCCAAGGGAAACGTTAAAGGCAGAGGCAGAAGGCTAGGTACTTTGTAGGTGAAAAGTCTATAGAAGGAAAAAGAAAATCTGTGATTGAGTAAAGACTTCAATCTAGGAGAAAACAAAATTATTTAATAGGGATTTGAATTAGAATACTTTTGTGATTTTGCAGTTGCAAAGACTGTTAAAATCACAGCATGCTTGGGGAGTTGGCTTTCTTGTTAAAGTGAAGAAGGGCGTAAATTTTCTCTGCAGGCTGGTGTAGGGCCTGGCAGGAGTCATCGATCACTCATGAGTGGATGGATGATAAACTTGGGTTGCAATAAATATTTACTTCTTTGCTCTCTTTACTTGAAATAAATTCATGGAAACCTTCTTCCTCTATTAGGAACTCAAGTATGAGCTTTTAAACACTGATAAATACAGTCCTAATTCTCCCACCCTAAAGAAATTACAAAACCCAACCACAGGGCAGGAACTGCATTAGGTATTTCATATTAATGAGTTAGTACAGAGGAGATTTCATCCTTAGTTGACGTTTCCGAACCTAATTCCTAATGGGAAAGAAGCTTCTAGATTTGGGCAAATAGATGGTTTAAGAAGTCATTAACCCTGATTCTCAAGAGTACTCTTCTAGGGGAAGCACCTCACTTCTCTCTCTTTTTCATCCAAGCTTTTGAATTTAATTCTTACTCAGCTCAAGCAGAATCTTCAGCCAGCTTCATGTGCAGGAGAGCCAGGGAAGTTTCAGGAGCGTTTAGTAAGGTATTTCATCTTTAAGGCCAAATATTCAACCAGTTTAGGGACAAAATAATTTAGTAATCACAAGAGTGACCTCTAACTACTTAAACCAGGACCTGAGGTTGTGGGTTTAGAGTAGGTCAGCTTGGAGAAGCAAAAAGTTTCTCAAGTCAATCCTAAATGGTTTCTGCTTCCACCAACCTACCTGCTGTATTTGATGTGGTATTCCGATTTAAGGAAACATTCAAAGGTAAACGGATAGATTTGCCAAAACAAAAACCGATCAAAAGTAGATGAATATAGGTCTTTATTGGCAGGTATGAAGGGGCAGAAAACTGAAATGAGGGGAGGAAAGTAGCTACTGATTTATCAGTCTATGGAAATAAGATAGGAAAGATAGGAATAAAAATGGCAAGAGAGACTCAGGAAACAAGGCTAAGTGTGAGTTGAAAGATTATCAAGATATGGAAAGCTGTTTTATTTGTATATACTAACTGAAAAGTCCTGTGGGGCTGGGGCTGTAAAGCAGAGGACCCCAATCTTTTTGGTACCAGGGACTGCTGCTCTTATGAGAATCTAATGCCTGAGGTGGAGCTGAGGCAGGGATGCTAGTTCTGGGGAGCGGCTGCAAATACAGATGAAGCTTCGCTGGCTCAGTCACCTCCTGCTGTGCAGCCCGATTCTTAATAGGCCATGAACCAGTACCGGTTCGAGGCCTGGGGTTTGGGGACCCCGGCTTTAAAGGATATTATAGTATGTACGCTTCCTTTGAGAATCTTGAACAGTCCCAGCACAGTCTTCATGGATGGTATTGAGGTGCCCTCAGCCTAAAAACCTGCAATTAGTATGTATGATTCAGTAAATCAAAATTTCCAAGTTCACTACAAGGCATAACCTAAAGTGTCTATGTATATTGATGGGAGTTTTTCAAGTGACAAAAGGACAATGGTGAAAACACAGCCAAATTTGTGCCCTGGCAACACTCAGCCATCGTCACATTGTCTTTTACTGTTCATTTGGGCTTTGGGTTGGCTATATTACTGTTAAAGACTAACCAGTGACCCTAGGGATTTGGACATTAAGAAATTTAAGCAACATACTCAGAACAAAGTATTGACTATCCTTGCGAGAGGAGCAGAAGACTTGCATATTTATATTCTACTCAGAAAAGCAGTCACCATTTTAAAAGCAAGCCATTTCACTAGTTTTATCCTAGTTTTATCAAATATGGCAAGCCTGGAGTTTGAGCTCAGAACATGTTCAAACACTTGAATTTTTCCTAGAGAGTAATTTGGATGAGCATCAAATTAAGTGCAGCTTCGCTAATAGCTGCAGCAGCCACTGTGGTCTCTAGGGTAGTTACACTAAATGTATTTACATATAAAAGTGATTATTCTTTAGTCTCTATGGAGATATGTAAATCTGCATGGCTAATTCCAACTATTAGGCCTGCACTGGATTGCAGTAGTGTGATACTGAACTATTTCCGAACTCAGAAGGAATCTTCGAATTATGTTTTAGTGTCGACGAGGAAATGCTGCTGTTATTCTACATTTGATACTATCTTTAGCAAATGTAACTGTACTTTACTAAAATACACTTTCTTATAATTCAGTTCCCCCTTTACAAGTACATAGACAATGGAAAACATCAATCTAATATTTACCCAGCCCCCAACACATTTTATTTGAGAGGAGGCAATGTAAAGGATGACATAATTGATTAGGAAAGTGAGTAACTGGCACTTGAATACAAGTGGCCTCTTTCCGTCAAGAATGGAGTTCATTATTTGCCACTGTACGAGGAATGACATGAAGCCAATAAAGCACTTTGTGTAATTTTTCAGTTCCCCCTTAACAAGTACATAGTTTCTGTATGTGAGCCAGTGCCAAAAGATTGTCAGGGTACATGTACTATTTGGAAATTTGTTAAATGTGAAAATATTTTAATTTTTTAAATTTATGCTTGCTCTTTTCTAATTTTCTGGCCTTTGTTTTGGCATTCTAAACTAATGAAGACACCCAAGCCAGTAGTACTTCTATTTCTCTATAAAAACCGATGCTTTATACAAAAAAATACTACTAGATTTGAACAAAGTTAAGACATTTTTAATACTGTTTAAAATATCCCATTTTGTGGTTCATCTCCTAGTAGTGCCCTTTGGAATAGTAAGTAAATCCTGTGCCACTCTATGTTAATTTGGGCTTTGTGTTGGCTGTATTACAGATAAAGACTAGCTAGTGACCCTAGAGGTTTAGACTGTCTCTGGGCTGTTTTATTTTACTTTCTTTGAGTCTGTGACATCTTTCTGAACTTTGCTCATTACTTAAAGGAAGAAATATATGTCATGAATTATTTTTTCTAGTGAAACAGATTAACTGAGTTCCTTTTTTGAAATATTTAAGAAATAACTTTTTTCTAGTAAGAGTATAGTTTATATTTAGTAACTATCATATACCATATCGAAAGGGCTACTTTTTGTATATTGTTGACATTGATTTAATGCATCATTTGTCTCATGATATGTTTGAAGTGCACTGATTATAGTTAAATCTCATTGATAAAATAGGTACAGCAAGCAGAGTAATATAACTCTATCATTCCTATGACATTGATAGTTCCTGTGAACATAGATTTAAAAACAAAACTCGCACATTGTAGCTCTGACACTACAGAGGAAAAAATCTTGTATATCGAATGGACTGTTCTCACTAAACAAAAATAAATGTTCACAAACACACATGCATTATGGTTGTGTGATATGAATAACTCACATACGCAAATTGAAATTAGCAGTCATTTCAAATAATGTTTTAGTAGTTTTATAAGAGAGATGAAAGGATGTTAACTGCAAAAGGTTGTGAGAAGGTTGGTGAGTGAAAGAAGTAGTAAGAATAAACAAAGATAAGGCATCCCTGAGATCCTCTGAGAAATGGTCAGGATCATATTGAGGTCCCATCTACTTTAGTTAGTGGGATTCTTTGATTTCTGGCCAAGTTTTATTGTGATCTTTAAGTCTTTGATTTCATTCACTAGAGTTTTGTTATTTTTATGCTTAGAAATACTGTAGATAATTGTTTGATTTATAACTGAATATTTCTTTTTAGGGCGCTATTGTAAATGAAAAGTTCTTTAAATTTCAAATTCTTGTTTTTCATTGCTGGTATATGTATAGTTACACAGAAGTAATTGACTTTTACCTTTCCTGCTTAGTTTCAGAAGGATTTTGGGGGTCCATTTTAAGGAATTTTATACATAGACACTAATGTCATCTGCAAACAAAGACAGTTTTGTTCCTTCCTTCCCAATCTGTAACCTCCAATTTCCTTTCCTTATCTTTTGTCATTAGCTAGGATGTACAGTGCAATATCAAATAAGAATGGTAAGAGAAGACAGGCTTGTGATAGGTTTCAGATGGTTCTTTTAATATGCTGCTGATTTCAGTTTGTTAGTATTTTGTTGAATATTTTTACATCAGATGTTCATGAGGCATGTTGTTCTACAATTTTCTTATAGTGTCTGTCTGGCTTTGGTATTGGGATAATGTGGCCTTATATGTTGTGGTAGGAAGTGTTCCCTCTTTGATTTTTTTGCAAAAGTTTTAGAATGAATGTTGTTATTTCTTCTTTAAACGTTTGGTAGAATTTACAAAAGAAGCCATCTGGTCCTGGGCTTTTCTTTGTTGGGAGATTTTTGGTTACTGAGTCAACCTTTTCACTAGGTATAAGTCTATTCAGGTTTTGTGTTTCTAGGAACTTTTCCATTTCATTTAGGTTATCCAATTGGTTGGCATAAAATTGTTCTTGGTACTCTCTTATAATCTTTTTTTTTTTTAATTATTCCTGCAGAATCAATAATAATGCCCCCACTTTCATTTTTGATTTTAGTAATAACTCATCTCTGCCTTAGTCTAACATAAAGAATAAAAAACGACTTAAAGAACAAATAGGTTATATTAGTTTCCTCTTGCTGATGTAACACATTACCTCAAACTTAGTGGCTAAACACAATGTAAATGAATTATAGTTCTGGAGATCAGAAGTCTGAAAAGCATCTCACTGGGTTAAAATCCATGTGTTCACAGGGCTGTGTTACTTTTTGGAGACTCCAGGGGAGAACCTATATTCTTGACTTTTACAACTTTCAAAGGCTGTCCTCATTCCTTGACTCATAGCTCCTTTCCATCTTCAAAGCCAGCAACAGCTTTCTCATATGGTAGACTATGATATCAACTCTTTCTTCCTCCCACTTCCACTTTTAAGAACCACTGTAATTACATTAGACCTGGCCAGATAATTCAAGATAAATCTGTCTATTTTAAGATTATCTAATTAGCAAACTTAATTGCATCTGTAACTCTATTTCTCTCATGCAATGTAATACAGCATATTCAGAGATTCTGAGCTTGGGACATGGACATCTTTGCAGGGGCCATTATTCTATCTACCACATGAACCATCTGGATTTTTGTTTAAGGTCACTTCTTTACGTGTCTAGTTTTCATTCAATTTTTTGCATGGCTAATTTAAAAAGTGGAATATGGAGGCTGTAAAGTACTGGGTAAGGATTATCCTGAACCTAATTTTTCCTTCCTCTTGATGGAAACTTAAAGGTCAGTTGGCTAGAGGTATCCATGTAAAAGAAGGAGTCAAGGATTCATCCAGGGTTCTGACTTGGCTGGCAGAATGAAGGGAGTTCTACTCATAAAGAGGAGGAGCCTCTTAGAAGCTATAGATTTAGCTGAAGGGAGTGAAGAGTTTGGTTTGACACTGAACTTAAATTACCAAATGGACTTTTCTTATGTAGTTAGACAGGAGCTTGAGGCTTAGAGAGAAATTTGTGCTGAAAAATAAAACTTTAGGAGTTGTTCACATAAAGATGATAATTAAACTAAGGAAAGTGGCAAAAGTCTTCTTAGGGGTACTTGCAGAATAATAGGAGAAGGGATCTGACCTAGAATGCAAAAAGTGAACATTAAATTAAACTGATTCCTCTGCCAAGAAGATCGAGAAAGAATAGACAGACAGGTAGGGCACTACTATAACAGGGCAGTATTATGGATGTTAGAGGAGAGTATCTCTAGAAGGTTGGAACAGTCAGAAGCATTAAATGATACAGAAAGCTAATTAAGCTAAGGGCTGAAAGGGGGCAATTGAATTTAGCTAGAAGCAGGTCATTTTGACAAGAGTTGGGCCCTTGCCTTGGTGAAAACAGTAGCCAGATCAAGTGTATCGAGGAAAGAGAAGAAAATATGTAGTTAACTGGAAAGCAATGGGGTATTATCTGAAATGGGTAAGGAGAGAACATGGGAGAAACTTGGGAACTTGATATGCCTTGAAAGAAGTCATCAAAGGGGCTTGTGTTGAGGGTACAGGGAAAGGAAGAAATGGGAAGTAAAGGCTGAGTAGAAAGAAAGGATGTATCAGCAAGGAATTACTCTCAAACAGAAATATCTTCTTTTTATTTTTTTAAATCAGAATAAAAAAAAAAGATGGGCAAATATAGTCACATATTTCTGAGAGTCTACAGTTCGGAAAATCTCATTCGATTGCTTTTATTTCCTCTGTGAATAATGAACAATGTCTCTGTAAGGAACATATTCTCTGTGAGTGAGGAACTGAATATGAGGGTGGAGGTGATGAATTGGAGAGGTTTGTGAAGAGTAAGTTTGAAGTAGCTGCCCATAATAAGGATGGAACAAGTCTTTTCACAACATTCGAAACTCCTGTCAGTCTCTAGCAAATAAACTCCCTCAACTCAGCCTTTTTTTGAAATCCCCTTATATTTCAGTCCCCTTTGGCAGCTTGATTTATGAGGACATTGTGGTAGTAAGACTTCTAAGATGGCTCCCAGTGATCCCCACTTGCTGATTTTCACATCCTATGTAATCCTCTCATCTTAAGTGTGGGCTGGGCTTGGTGACTTGCTTCTAACAAGCAGAATATGGCAAAAGTGGTGGAAAGCTTTTTCTGAGATTAGGTTGTAAAAGACTGTGACTTCCATCCTCTTAGCGCTTTCTCTCTGCACCTCGCTCCTTTGCTTGCTCACTCTGATGAAACCAGTTGTCATGTTGTGAACTGCCCTGAAGAGAGATCTACATGGTAAAGAACCGAGGGGAGCCTCTGGCTAATAGTTGTTGGGAAATTCAAGCCCTCAGTCCAACAGCTCATGAGGAGCTGAATCTTGGAACTCCCGGGTGAGCAAGCTTAGGAACGGATTTTTTCACAGTTTAACTTTGAAATGACAACAACTTTAGTCAACTCCTTATTGCAGCCTTATGAGAAACCCAGAGTCAGAATCTACTCAAGCTGTGCTTGGATTCCTGACATGCTGTGACATAATGAATATTGTTGTTTTAAGCCACTAAGTTTCGAAGTAATGTGTTATGCAGCCATAGATAACTAATACAGACATCATATCCTCTCGCAGGGACTTATCTTTAATAGTTATCAGTAGAGAACAAGGTGTATGCCAGGTGCATGGTGATTTTAGGAGAAGTTTCTTAATAAAATGAACCTTAGTGAAACACAGATGGTTCCAGTTGATTAATCCAAGCCTTATTAGGAACTTTGGCAGATCAACCAGCAATCTCATTCTCCAATCTTCATATGAGATTTATGTTGAGCAGGGTGGTCTATATCACCTTTTGTTATCAGTAAAATGAAGCATTTCAAACTGTTAGGGCAAATCTGAATCAAAGCTTCTTGTTTAAGGACTTGAAGAGGGCTTATGTCAGGATTTATTCTAATAGAAAGAAAGAGATTAAGCTCTTAGACTCACAAAAACAATTTTTACAAGTAAAACCTGGAACACGGAAGTTCTTCCTCTGTATAGACAAGGATTCACTGTAATCTTGACTAGTTTATACAGAACGTTACTGGTTCACATAATGTAGTTTACCCCTCTTGACAAATCCAAGATGGACATATCCTCCAAGAGAAGACACAGTGAACAGAAAAAGAACTCAATCTCACCAAGGCACATGCCTACTGCATTTCTATAATGTTAAGAGTCGGCAATATTCAACTGTAAAAATAATCAAGGGTCATGAGTAATGTGATTCTGTGGTCATAAAGAGCATTGGCCAGCTTAGGTCATTACTATTAAGAAATTATAAGACAGACTGGACATTTTAGGGAGATTAATCCATACGGAAAGGAGTAGAGGTATTTTAGGGGCTGGCTTTTTCAGATAAAAACACAGTCTGAGAGAGACTAATTCTTTAAGTTCTTATTATATACTACCCCGATCTGCATCCTTAGATGAAAATGTTGAATCAGCTCATTCAGTCTCATTTCTTCCATTTGTTGAGGATCTACCATGAGCCAGATCCTGTGCTAGAAAGAAGGGGGTTAAAATTAAACATGAGACGTTTCAGAATTAAACTAACAAAAAAGTTACTGTTTTGTAGCTATGTCTATTTTAACTAACAGCAATGAAATCCTAAAAATGCAGACTATAAAACACTATTATCTAGGCTATGATATATGCATGTGCCACGAATCCCAACTCTCCAGGTTATTGGTAAAGACTTAATCACCGAAGGGCTAACTTGTTGTCTCTGTTTTGGTCTTGATAGAATTCACTCTTATTAGTCTGTCTTCAATTGTTTCTACAAGCATTTGCCACTTTTAGGGAGAAATATTTATATCTGTTGCAAAAAGTCACCTAGTTCTTCACTGTTACTTCAAGTTGGATAGATATTTAAATTTTTACTGCACAGATCTCAGCCATGTTATTTTTTATGCTCTGCTGTATTTTTAATTGTCATTGTTGGTATTAGGAAAGAAAAAAAAGAGTAAAGCAAGATAAAAACAAAACAAAATATAACGTATACTCTCAAACTTAAAAGTCCAGGGGTGGAAATAGCTTCAGATTCCTGCAGTGTTTAGGACTCTGCCTCTCACCAACCCGTACTGTACTTTGTGGCATGTCGACACAGTCCCAGGCACTTTCACAGTGGCAAGGTGACGGTAGCACAGGGCCCAGCAAACTTTTTCCGCAAAGGGCTACATTGTAACTACTTGGCTTTGCAGACCACATGGCTTCTGTTACAACTATTCACCTCTGACAAAATATCCACAAATATGTGGATGTGCTGTGTTCTGATAAACTTTTGTTTACAAAAACAGGCAATGGGTTATAGTTTGCTGACCCTGAGCAGTACCTGCTTTTATATTTCTCATTTATGTCAGAAGAAAACTGATTCCCTATGCCAATAGTTAAGTAAAAGTCATGGACCCGATACTTAGATATTCATCCTGGGACTAAACGTAAAGTGATGTGATAGTGTTCAGGATAAAGCAACTAGAGGTTGAGGAGAGGCTCGCCAAAGTGTTCTCCATACTCTGGATGAGGGCGAGGCCAAAGGGAGCTGAGATCCACTGTCGCTCGCACTGTCCAGTGCGACTCTTTTACATGCTGCTGACTGCTCTTTGCCAACCTGGTGAGATGGGTTTTATGATCTTGTTAGCCAAATACCTGCACCTCTAAGGATGTTTCTGTGATTTCACTACACTTTTTTCTATGTTCCAAGACAATGTCCAGATTTCTAGTGTGTTATATACATGGGAACTCTCACACATGCCTGTGACTTTACACTGTACTTTACACTCGTTTGATGTTTATATCTTAATAGAGTGCAACATTCATGGTTACTGTACATACATGATCATACGAATCAGCATGGATACATGTTAGAATGCAGATTCATGGTTCTCACCCCAGACCTACTGGATCTGGGGTGAATTGGAAGGCCCTCTGACTCAGGAGAGGGCCATGAGAATCAACATTTTCAACAACCACCTTGGGTGATTCTATGAACAGGCAAGTTTGGTAAATACTACTTTTAAATTACATTGCTTTAACTTACACCATGTTTCACTTGCATTCTATTTAAAATTAAAATTTAGAGCTGCTCTTTTTAAATGTCTTGGAAGTATTGACATTCTCTGAGAGTAGTCTTCCAATATGGTTACATATTAGAATCACCTGGGAGCTTTTAAAAATACTGAAGACTGAGGTCTGACCTCCTCCCCTAAGATACTGACCAACTATATGGGTGACATTATTTTATTATTTTTAATTTAAATATAGTTAGTACATAATATTAGTTTCAGGTGTACACTATAGTGATTTGACATTTATATACCTTACAATGTGATCACCAAACTAAGTCTAGTAATCATCTGTCACTATGAAAACTTATCACCATATTATTGACTGTATTCCCCTGTATCTTTTTCACCCATCCTCCCAACATCCTCCCCTCTGGCAGCCATCAGTTTGATATTCATTTCCATGAGTCTGTTTTTGATTTGTTTTCTGTGTTCTTTTATTTTGTTTTTGTTTTGTTTTGTTTTGTTTTAGGTTCTATATAAGTAAAATCATATGGTATTTTTCTCTCTGACTTATTTCTCTTAGCATGATATCCTCTAGGTTCATCCATGCTGTCACAAATGGCAAGGTTTCATTATTTTTTTTTATTGTTGAGTAAAATTCCTCTGTGTGCATGTGTATCTTTCACACGTCTTCTTCATCCATTCATCTAGCAGTGGACACCTACGTTACATTCATATCTTGACTATTGTGAATTATACTACAGTGAGCATAGGGATGCAAATATCTTTCCAAATTAGTGGTTTCATTTTCTTCAGGCAAATACCCAGAAGTGGAATTGTTGGGTCATATGGGAGATCTGTATTTAATTTCTTAAAGAATCCTCATACTGTTTTCCATAGTGGCTCACCAATTTGCAGTCTTACCAACACTGTACAAGGGTTCTCTTTTTCTCCATGTCCTTGCCAACACATGTTATTTGTTGACATTTTGATAAAAGTGATTCTGACTGGTGTGACGTGGTACCTCACCATAGTTTTAATTTGCATTTTCCTGATGATTAGTGATGTTGAACATTTTTTCATATGTCTGTTGGCCATCTGTAAGTTTTCTTTGGAGAAATGTCTCTTTACGTCCTCTGCCTATTTTTTGATCAAATTGTTTATTTTTTGTTATGAGTTTCTTGTATATCTTAAATATCAGTTCCTTATTGGATATATCATTTGTGAATGTATCCTTTCATTCAATAAGTTGTCTTTTTATTTTTTTTATGGTTTCCTTTGCTGTGCAGAAGCTTTTTAGTTTGATGAAATCCCATTTGTTTATTTTTGCCTTTTTTTTTTTTTGCTTGCTCGAGGGGATACATATGAAAAGAAATTACTAAGTCTGATGTCAAATAGTTTACTACCCAGGAGTTTTATGGTTTTATGGTTTCAACTCTTACAGTTAAGTCTCTAATTCATTTTGACTTTATTTCTGTATATGATGTAAGAGAGTAGCCTGGTTTCATTTTTTTCTTTTTTTTTGCATGTATCTGTCTAGATTTCCCAACATCATGTATTGAAGAGACTATCTTTACCACATTGTATAGTCTTGTCTCCTTTGTCATAGATTATTATCCATATAAGTGAGGGTTTATTCCTGGGCTCTCTATTCTGCTTCACTGATTTGTGTGTCTGTTTTTATAGCACTGACATAATTTAACTGAACAACTGTTGCAATATTTTTCACTATTCTTCTAATTTTGGAGACTTCTTCATCTAACTATTCAGGCAAGCTGTGTGGTAGGTGTAAGACTCTAAATAAATACACCCAATTTGTATTATACAGGATATTTTCAAATTTTAAATAAGTTTTTCAAACCCTTACCATTGTTTCTCATCATAAAATAATGTTACCAGTATATTTTCATGAGTAAATATTCAGTTGCTACTTATTCAAAGTGACAAGAAATAATCTGTTCCCGAAATGACTTAGATTTTACAAATTAAATTATGGTATAAATATTCTTCTATTTCAGTGATTAAAATGATAGCATTTAGAAGCAGTTTCTTTGGTCTTAGATACTTCTTTTAATATGGAACAAGATCTAGAATCAGGGATACCAAGCTGAGTGCTCAGGTCAGGGTCACACATTCAAATTCTTACAGGCAAATTCAGTGCTTTATGTAGAATTGGCACAAGGTACACATGATATAAGAGGGTCACTAGTCACTATGGAGTCCCAAGAGAATATCTGGCTTTTTCTATGTTGTAATAGTATTTACTGTCCAGCAATTCTCAGAAATTATCTGAGATAGTAGTATTATATTCTCCATTCTTGGGTGGGGAATAAAACACTCTGCCATAGTTATGGAGTACATGGTTATTAGAGCCTTGATTCTATCCAAACCCACACTCTACCTCTACCATTCTCCCTCACAAATGAGAGCACAGCAGGGCTGAAAGACAAGAAGATTAGAATTGAGGAGGAGACAGTGAAGATTATTAGAAATGGACCTTTTATTGTTTCAGATAATTTGTTATCCTCTTTGTCTTATCTCATATTTGTATAAATTGACCTGTGTCATACTCATGTGTCTAGACAAATTCTGGAAAGTAACCATCAGGAGATGTTGACGGGAGTTCAGGATGGTGGGCAAGCACAAAGCTTAAAAAACACATCATGAATTGACATGAAAGCTCAAAGTGGGGGAACCCTGTGCCAACAGTAGGAGGAGTAAAGAATGTGGAATCCAGGGAAACTGATTCAAGGGCAGACAGGTAGCCTCTGGCAGAATGGCCCAGAGATGTACAAGTGTCTAGCCCCATCACTGTCTGGATCCAGAGAGAATAAGTAACTGAGCAGAAAGGACTTGTGAGAAAGATAATTACAGATGCTACATCGAAGGACTGGATTAGATAGCAGCCTGGAGCTGGAGAAAAAGAGATTATGGCATTGCAGACTTTTGGAATTTGGAGGCAGTTCAGTTGCTCCCATCTCATATTGAATCAGTCTGAGGAACTGAGAGTGAATCTGAGACTATAGGAAGAGTTCACGTGGTCCATGTCTGTTGGGAGAATTGGGCTTACCAACTTTAAGAATGAGGCTTCTCTAGCACATTATGCAAAACTTAGCTCACAGTCTAACCTCTGTATATCCAACACAAACAGCTGTCTTCTGGTCCTAGCATCTGCCTTATGTAAAAGAAAATCTGGATTTGATGTCATTAATTGGATACAGTTCATCATAGAGTGAAATTCTTGATTCTTAATTCATCTGTCACTTGTAGATGGATCTTCTAGTTATCAAAACAGTCTATTAGGAGAAGACTTTCTTCAGGTCAAACTTAGCTTGTAACAGGAAAAACTTAAGAATGAAACTGTGATTTCTCTGACTCCAGGTGGCACAATAAGCATACTTTCTGGTTGTACTTGCTTTGGTAACACATCTACAAAGCATACTTACTGGTCTCCCTTCACCTAAGACCCAGTTAATATGATAACAGAGAAAAAATTTAAAGGAATAAATCCAAACCAATAAATAAAATTATGATGGAGGGAGGTTATTAATGGATTACAGATTTCAACAAATTTCTGGCAGGCAGAAATCAAATTGTAGTGTTTTAAAAAGTCATAGCCCAGAATACCCAAAGGTACACCCACAGAGAAGGCAGACAGATAATCTCTCATTGCAGCACTCACAGAACCTCCACATTTGGGGTCAGACAATAGTGGGAGAAGAGGCTAAAAACAGGTGGTTAATTGAAAGTCTATCTATGGTGCATTGGAGATCTAGCTACTCTCTTGCCTCCTCTTCTGTACTAACTTATCAATACCCTGATATGTACCTTCCTGGTTAAAAAAAAAAAAAGGCTCTTTTCTAAGGAGATTAAGTTAACTGGTCAAAGAGGACTGGAGCTAAGGGTGTGTGTGTTAGTCTCCAAAGTGAAACTCTTTATTCTAACATGTGGGAACCTCCAACTTAGTGAAAAATTACTGATCTATTTGGAGGTAATCCAAATCTTCCAAGTTGAGCTATACCCATGAACTCAAAACTCTCAGTTAACCTTTCTGGCCTCTTATTTTTAACTTTAAAAGGGTAGTATAGATCATCAGATACTTGAAGAACATCAGCAATATGAAAAAGAAAGATAAAAGTAAAGAAACGAACCTGATCGCAGGGGAAAAAGTTAAAATACAGAGGACAGAGGAAGAAAAAAATATCTTCAGAGTAATTCAAGACGACCTTGTACCAACAAAACATGAACAGGAGCTGAGAGAAAGCATTAATAACAAAGAATATGTGGAAGTTGAAAATTATGATATTCAGTAGAAGGTTTAGCAAAGCTAAAGATAATGAAATCATGTAGAATACTTAATAAAAATCAAAGATATGAAAAATGTGGTTAAAATTGTTTTAGTAATAAATGAATCAGTCAAGCAGGAGCAGAGAAACATATCATACTCCTCATCAGCAACATTAGGTGTTAGAATAAAATGGAACACTATCATCAAATTTTCAAGGGAAAATTGTTTTTGAACCTTAAAATTCTATACACAGATGACTCAACTGTGAAGGTATAAGAAAAATATGTTCAGATCTACAAGGACTTAAAAAGGATGCCCATACATCATTCCTAAGGAAGTCACTTAAGGTACATTCCAGCAAAACTGGCAAAATCAGGAGAAGAAGGCATGATTTGCATGAAATTGTAGAATTAAACCAAGCATTCAGTGAAAAGAAATTCTAGGATGAGAGCAATGAATTGGTCTGGAAAGGGATTAGTTCAAATTAAAACAAGAAACCTATGAGCTCTACAGAGAAAAAAAGTCAACAGATCTACAGAATGAAAAGGAATTTGTCAATAGGAAGGTCTAGCAAGAGCTAGAAATTTTTAACCTGATAGTAGGCATGGCTCTTCTTTTAACAAATAGAAAGAAACAGCTCAAAACTTAGGGCATGGTTGTGGTGGGGGTAGGCAGGGGAAGAAATTGTCTAGTAAAGTTATGGTTTTATAGGTGCTTGTCAGCTTGTGCTGCACATTAATGCCCCCTGGAGATCTATCAGCACCCCAATGCTCAGGCTACATCCCAGACCAGTTGCCTCAGAATCTGGTCATTAGGATCCAGGCAATTTGTATGTGTTTAAAATTCCCTAGGTGATTCCAGTGTTTGGCCAGGATTAAGGACTGCTAGTTTTAATATAAGCAAGACAAGTTTTGACATGATTTTGAGGAATTAAAAGAAAATAAGAAAAGGTAATTATTTTGACATTGATTCTAGGAATCAAAGAGATTCTACAACAAAAAATAAAAATTCTATTATCCTTTGATCCTGTACTATGTAGTTAACTGTATTTATACAGTTCAAAAAGACAAAAATTTATTTTGTTTTTAACTTTTACAATCAATTTACAGATAACGTTATAATGCAAATTCTATTTTGGATCGATTATCTCTCACTCATCACTTTGCAGAGATTTACATATTTTAAACATTTTCTTGGAATACTTTTGTAAGACATACAATGAATATTTATAACATAATTTATTTTGACCAATATAAATTATGAATAACAATATCCCCTCACTTCATTCTATTCCTGGCTCAAATGTGAAATTCCTGAGAGAACTGCTCCTCCACCACATGGGCATACCCCAATCACATGTAAAATAGCAGCCTCCATCATTTTTACTCTCTTACTCCCCTTAATTGTTCTTCATAGCACATATCAACACCTGACCTTTTTATGCATCCATTTTGTCTCTAATTCCCACTTTTCTGAAAAGTATGTTCAATGAAAGACAGAGAAGTTGTTTACTGCTTATATCGAGCAAGGGTGGGAACTTAGGAGGCACTCTATAAAGGTATACAAATAAATCAATGAATGGATTAAACTATAAGGTCTACAAGGGCATGGGCTATGACTTACTCCTCTCCCTCCCCAAACCCCTGCCACCACTATGAATCAGAGTGCTTGTTGAAACAAGCTACAAATATCCTCAAGTTCATGGTAATACAGAGTATAGTTGTGTTCCAAGGGAGCAGTTTAGTTGATTTAACTGATCTAAGACTTCTTAAATTTGTACATAAAAATACTCATGAATACCCTATAATTTTCAAAGCCCTGGATAAGGAAACAAGAAACATAAGTCTTGTGCCTGATACCCATGATATAATTACTGACCTTACTATGTTCCTATCAGCTTTATTCAAACAATTGCCTCCCAGCCAAGTTTAAAGTGAGATATGGAAGAAACGTACTTAAAAGATTCAAACATGGATTCATCCAACATACCTGAAAATGTGCACTTCTGAAATTATTAATAAATAATACTCATATAAGTAGTTAGCGTGTGTCGAAATTTTATTTAATTCATTAATATAGAATGACAAAAATGATTCAATTAGGGTATGAGAAATTCAGATTTATAAGTTTAGTAGAAAAAGAAATTCAAAACAAGATTGCTTAGTTTGTTATAAAACTCATTAATATCCTGTAGGGCAATATGCTATAACTTTTGAGGGATATCTTTTCTATCAAACAGGAAAAACCATCACCCCTTGTTCATTTTCTAAAATCAACCTCTAACTTTACCAAGTTGTAAGACATGTGTGAGTCCTAATCAACTGTGAATAGTAAGTCAAAATCATATTCTGTGAGAGAATCAAATGACAGGTAGTCTTGTTAGCAAATGCTCTAGTATAACATTTTTTTAAATTATGAAACTCTCCTTTTTGCCTTATCCAAGTTTTGGTTATTTTATTTCCCTGAACACACGCTAATCCCTGTATGATGTGGTGGCAAAATATTTTAGGGGGAAGAAAATTATTTTAAAAAAAGCGAAGATACTATAATAAAGTAAGATGACCACAAAAGTCATCTTACTTTAAAACCAATGAAGATCATTTCTGTATAATTACATTTGCCTCACTCCTCAAAGGGATACAGATGAGGAAATATTTGAAAGTATTCCCAGCTTCTCAGAAGAATTATGTTGTTAAACATATAGTGCTTCTCCTTCAAAATAAAGTCAGTCATTTATAGGTACTTGTATGTAATTGGCTAGTATGCTAGTTATAATTAATAAGAATAAATTCTTATGGCCATTAATAAGAATAAATTCTTATGACTCTCCTCCAATTTGCTAGAGAGTATTATCAAGCTTTTTTCTGCTTTGAGGTACCTGACTGGAGGCAACTGAAGTCATTTCCTTTTGTTGGATTCTATCGTCTCGGAGTCTGGGCCCAGGGCTGCATATTGATGCTTCCCCCTTGAAGTCTTCCTACTTGATTCTTTGTGGTTTCTAGTAACTCTTACTGTGCCAGAGATTGAGGTGCTTGATCATAACCCGTTTGGTGTTGTCTTCACATTGTTACATGACTGCAAACCATGTCTTTCTCAAAACACTGTGTCACTTGAGGCTACACATTTTATCTTTCCTCTGCAGAGCCAGGCAATGGGATTCAAGTAACTATAAGCCCCTCCTAGAGTAGGACCTCTACTCTACTTTCTTCTAAGTCCAAAGAATGTGCAAAACCCACTGGACCCCCTTTTAAGGCCAAACTAAGGGGAAATTTTAGTAAGCGAAATAGTTACTGACCATTTTCCTTTTCCTCATTTCTCCCACTTCCTGGTGCTTCTCTTCTTTCCTGCCTGACACTCAGCATCTTCCTGATACTTGTTCCCAAGGGCCTTTCGTGGGTACCACCTGCTTTCTCTGGAGGTGCTTAAATCTGTAAAGCTCTTACAGTACAACCTCCCTTCAGATATAGATTGTTATTTACTTACTTAGTTAACCTCTTAGGAGAATTTATTTTTATTTATATTTGGGAAAATGTTATGCTTTACAATATTTCATGGGTTTGGCCAAAGGTTTGATTATTATTAATTTTTTAGTAATTGAAATACAAAATGCCTTGCTTAGCATTGTGAAGTAGATCAGGTTACTGCAATGGTTCTCGTTCTTAACCCATGTTTAGTTTTGCTTAAAATATGTATTTAGCATGGAATATAAGGGCTCCATAGTTAGTGTGCCTCAGATTGATTCTGAACATTGTCCTTGTCTCTACCCGTGATTCCCAAATGTGGTCTCTGAACCAGCAGTGTCAGCATCACGTGAGAACTTGCAGAAGTGCAAATTCTCAGACCTCAGTCCATGTCTTCTAAATCAGCTGTCCCCAACGGTTTTGGCACCAGGGACCGGTGCTCCTATGAGAATCTAATGCCTAATAAACTGAAGTGGAGCTGAGGTGGTGATGGTAGTCCTGGGGAGCAGCTGCAAATACAGATGAAGTTTCACTTGCTTGCCCACCGCTCACTCCTGCTGTGCAGCCCAGTTCCTAACAGGCCATTGACTGGTACTGGACCACAGCCCAGGGGTTGGAGCCCTTGTTCTAAATCATAACCTCTGGGAACAGAACCCCATACTCAGTGTTTTAGCAAGTTCTGCAGGTGTTCCTTTCTGCTGAAGTTTGAGAATCATTGGATTACACTATTTTTGTGAACCTAAATAAGTTATTTAACTCCTTTAAGCATCAGTATCCACATTGGTAAAGGGGGTTAATAACGTTACATCTCTTCAGGCAGTAGTCCTAAGGATTAAATGAGAAAATCTATGTAAGTAACTTAATACAATACTTGGCACAGAGGAACTGTTCAATAAATCTTAGCTATTCTTATTAGTTGTTATACTCTGACCCTTAAGCCACTATTATTGATTGCCTAGAACCTAATGTGGCTTTGTCACTCTTCCCAAATCTGTCTCCTTTAACCCTATTATTACAAATGGAAGGAGAGGCTTTAGGGAGAATTAACCAGTTTTGAGTTCAAGTAATAGGGACATTACTGTGTATAAAAATTCTCTGTTGAGTTGTTCCACTGTGAAATTGAGATGATAATTTCTTTGTGTGGCTCTTGAGAATAAAATATAACTAAACATATAAAGCTTGTATGATAGTGCACACTTAGGTGTTTAACATAAGTAGCTGCTGCTCCTGCTCCTTTATTCACTTTTTCTTCCATTTCTGACTCTCCTTCTCATTGTTATTATTTGTATTTTGGTTTACAAGATTACACGGGATGACACTGGATAGAACCCAAGAGTTTAAAAAATAGTTATCTCCCTTCTCCTCAACACATCTGTATTAGATGTCTCCTGTCCAGTAGTAGTTTAGTCCAAATTCCCCAAGAAACAGACTGAGATCAGAATTTGTGTGCAAGAAGTTTATTAGAATTCTGTACATGTACCCTCTGTACATGACCCATTTCCCGACTCCTTTCAACGACCCCCGTGAGGACACCCTACCTAACTCACATTGGCTGATTCCCTACTCTGAGATGCTGTTGCATCATCCCTTGTGCAAACATTTTCCTCACTCCATTCAGGCTTCCAAACCCAGTGTCGGGCTTGCACTGCTGCTTTAGTCCTGGAGGGATTTCCTTATTACCCTTCCCCAACTCAAACAGGCCCTGCAGTGCTGACCTGTCCCTGCTCTGGGCAAAAGTTCCTCCCCATTTTAGACAGTCTGTGCAGTCCAACCTCCTCACTGATGCTTTCCTCATTCCACTGGGACTCTGACTCACTCTCCTGTGCTACCTCCTTCACTGGAATACCTCACCGAATTCCTACTTTACTCATACTCTAACTCACTGTGGCTTGGAACTGGTCCTTCTTTACTATACAAACACCTTTCTCACCATGCTACAATATCAGCCACTAACATATGACACTCTGCATTCAAGGACCACTTAAGCACCAGCTGTATTTGGCTGAGTGCTCAGAGACACTGATCCTAAGATGGAGAATTGCTTGCAGATATTTTATTGAGGCATATTCCTGGAAATAATACCTGTGAAGGAGTGAGAGAAGCATCAAGGCTCAAGGGAAGCTCTGCAGCTTCCTTTGTTATTCCTTAAGAGGTTTTCTAAATCTAGGCATGTATGTGAGGTTTTTGTCCTGTCATATCAACCAGTCATTGTATGTGGGCTGCACCTAGGGAAGTGGTAGCTGTGGGATAGGGGATCTGAACAACAGGCCATAGTATCCACTTGATTTGGTTTCTGAACCTTCATAGTAATAGAATTAAGTGAGTTAGCTTTCCAAAAATACAGATTTTTAGACTGTATCTCAGAGATACAGTCTATATATTTCAATAACACTTGGATAGGGCCTAAGGAATCTATTCTTTTAAAAAGTTCCCAGACAATTCAATATTTGTCCTGTCCAGCTACAGTTGGCCTTCGGTTGAATGTAGTGATTTTATGTATAAGACAAAGATTTTTGCTCTCAGAGTAGGAAGAAGGCACTTGAAATTTAAAGCTTTTAATTCTCATAATTGTTCTCTTTGGTTCCACTTTATCTACCATCTTTCTTGGCAATCGATCAAGGTGCAATGAGTTTTTTATTATTATTATTTGTTCTCTGTGGTCATAAAATGCTGTTAGTTCCGATGTGACCACACTTGCCATCAACATCACCAAGAAGCTCAATTTTGTGTTTTAATTTTTGCATATATGCTTTAATATAGTGGATTGTGTGCTTCATAACTGTTACTCGCAAATATGTTGAAAATTATATAATTGGTACTTTCAATTACATGTTTCCCGATCAGTACAAAGCAGGTGTAGTGATAGCTTATTTCTATACTGGAAGATCTCACGGATGTCAGTGAGATCAGAGTAATGTTAGAAAGGCCAGCCACAACCCCACAGCACGAATGCTAAGACATTTCCAAGTCTCTAAAAAGGAGAAGCAGCAGGAGGGAGTGGTTTCCTTGTGGCTTTTCAGAAGTTCTTTGCAGGAGAGCTAGCTGTACATGACAGTTCTGTATGTAGATACCTTATTGTCAGAAAATTCACTGAGCAGGATGAACAAGGCAAGAGGAGGAGAGCTCTGCTGGAGGATCCAATTCTGCAGCAGCATGTGCGTCTGAGGCTGTGGCAAGTCAGAGAAGCTGGAGATCTTGGAGCAAATGGTTCTAAAACAGTATGAGCAAGTGTAGATCTTTTTGTGCTGTAACTCTACACAGCACACCTAATGCTCTTTCTGTGGCGGAGGTAGTTCATAGCCTATAACCCTCTAGTGTCAAAGGAGGTATTTTGAGTTTTATGACACTTCATAAAACTTACCTTGAAAACATTCTGAAAGGTTTTTTTTTTTTCTCCCTACAAGCATAGGCTTGCCTCTTTACTATCTCTTTCATTTTGTAGCACATTACAGGCTTGATAGAGTGAAATTAGAGAGTCATATAGAAACATTATTAGGGAAAGCTCATTCAGTATGCACTTATTTATATGTCAGTCTTTTGTTAAGTTTTTCAAAAGAGAATTTTTGAACCAAATCCAAAGCTCTCCCTTTCTTTTATTAAAATGATTACCTATCTATATCCTGGAGAGTGTATAGCCATCTAAAAATGGATGACCTGCATATTTCCATTTCATAAAGAGATGTCTAGTCCATCTGTCTGCTGTTCAATGCATTATAAGTTTTTATGTGCTATTTCTTGGTATAGAATTGTGGAATTTAATAGCATAAAAAGTATTTAATTTATTTACTCTGCTAAAAATATAAATGGCAAGTAAAATTTTGTATACATTCAAGTTTTTTATTTATATTTATACAGTCGACAAAAGCTTATTTGGTACTTACTATACCTGAGGCATTGTGTGAGGTTCTGGGAGAGTTAAAGGCTTTTAGATTCAAGATTAAAGGCTGACTGGCTTTCTGGATCTTTTTTTTTGAAGTGCCTTTCTAGCCGTGGTTTGAATACCTTCATTTTTAGGGAACTCTGCCTAATTAAGTACCAAATTGGACAGCTTTGTTGATGTTTCCATCTAAGTTCACACATTGTCTTAATTCTGTTTCTTGGAATCACACAATAACACCCTAATTCTTTTTCTCATGAGAGTATTTAAAATATTTGAAAACAGCTATCATGATTTAGCAGCCCATATATATGTGTATATATAT
Source organism: Pteropus medius (assembly GCF_902729225.1). NCBI lineage: Eukaryota > Metazoa > Chordata > Mammalia > Chiroptera > Pteropodidae > Pteropus > Pteropus medius. The sequence goes on along the minus strand of NW_024352785.1, from coordinate 11,876,493 downwards.
ATATATATATATATATATATATATATATATAATGATTCATTTAGTCTTTCAAGTGGTAAAATTATTTACTATGGTAGTCATTTTGGGCACTTGAGGATATAGCACTAGGAGAATGTAGGAAGCAGGTGTTAATATAGGCTAGACACTATGGAATCACATCTCCACTGAACTATCTCTGGTTTAGAATGTGGGCTTTACGTGACAAGGCATCTTCAATGGGAAATATTTTATAATCGGCTTCACTGTTGATTATACACCACCAGAAGAAAACAACAAAGTGAAAATCGCCACAATATTGGGTAAATTTAAGAAATCTTATATATTTTTTTTCATGTGTTCATATATTTATGCCATCATATGTTAGTAAAAGTCTATACAAACGTAATATCCAATATTTGGCTTTGATTACAAAGCATATTGGAAGATAGTTATCTTGGTATAAGTTTCTATCATCCTACACCATAGTGTGAAGCACCCAATGGAACAATCTTTGCCAATATAAGAAAAAAAATTCAGAGAGGTCCAGGAACCATCTAGCTTGCCTTTACTCTCCCCATGGCTGCACCTTCCTTTCCTAGGGTGGTACATTCTGGTATTCACTAATTCACCTAGACACTATTATGAACATTTTTTGTTTAAGAAAATGGAGACAAATAGTTTGGAATCAGATTGGTGGAGTGCCATTCTATATTGTTATTATTATTATTTCATGTATGAGTGGTAAAGAGATAATCATATCATTCTCATACATTGTGTCATGAAGATTAAATGCGATAATGTATTCATGTTATCAGTCAAGTGCCTGCCATATTTGAGGGTTCAATAGTTATTGATTATTATTAGATTATTTTTATTAACTTGCTTTGTGTGAGGCATAAATGAGTACAATTTAGCAGTTCTCTGTAGTAGGAAGACTTAATGAGATTTACTCATTAGTTCTATAAGGTTTTAAAAGAAAGGCTATAAGCATATATATTCTTCTCACCAGCTTTTCCTTTTCTGAATTGAATTTAACTGATTCCTTCCTTATTGCTGGATTTATCTGATGGGACAGAAAATGTGGGTCTTAAGTCATTGTTTCTACTTTTCTGTCTGTAAGTCAATTTGCTTTTAAAATCTTTTGTTTCAAATTCTGAATTTTATCTTTATCTTAAAACATCAAACCTACATTTTCAAATTATTTTTCTAAAATGAAATAAGGTAACTACATAAACTATAAATAACACAGATGTAACTTTTAAATTTATTTGTTTTTCCCCAATAGTTAGGAAGACAAAAAGCTGGTTGAAACCAATTGAATGGAAAACTTTGATTTATTATATTTTTTTTAGTTTTCCTGTAGAATGTAGGAGGAGTTTTATGTAAGGATGGAAACAAATAAAAATTGAACCAAAAGAGCTGAAATATTTGATATTTTTTAATTTGTCTGAAATGTCAAGATTTTATTATAGGTATCTGGATTGTGAAAGATAAACTGACTGATCATTAGAAACAAGATTCAGTTCAGATTCAGAGAAACATGGCTAAAGAATGCCATTGACTAAAGGTAAAAACATCACACATATACAGAAATATGTTTGATATATAAGAAATAGTTCTTTAAGACCTCAATTTTGAACATCAGATCTATTTTTTATCTCTGTGTAACAAATTACCACAAACTTATTGGCTTAAAACAACACAGATATTTTACTTCACAGTTTCTCTGGGTCAAGAGTTTGGGCAAGGTTGGCTGGATTTTCTGCTCAAGTGCTCACCAGACTGCAATCAAGGTGTCAGCTGGGGCTAGGGTCTTGTGTAGGACTGGGCATCCCCTTGGAAGTTCTTGTGGTTGTTGGCAGAATTCATGCCCTTGCAGCTGCAGAACTCACAGAGGGCTATTTCTTCAAGGCCAGCAGGAGTTGGCACTTCACTTTCTTTTAAAGGGTGCACCTGATTAGGTCAGGTTTATTCAGGATAATCTCCATTTTGATTAACTAGAGGTCAACTTATTATAACCTAATCATGGAAATGATAGTCACAAGTCCTGGCCACACTCAAAGGAAGGGTGATATACAGGATGAGTGTACCAGGGGATGGGAAAATCTTAGAATCCTGGTGACCACAAATCTGAAATATAATTTAAAAAAAAAATGATTACATGTTACTAATAAATAAGTGGTAAAGTATTTGGAATTTCAAGCTTTCACAATTTTATTCATTTAATATGTTGACTATTTTCACCCAAAACAAACAGCTCAAAATATGATCAATCCATCTTCAGCTTTAGCTGGTCTGCCTCATCTAGGTGTATCTGTTATCTGTCTGTGAACTATAGACAATATCCAGAGTTTTCTCTAAGGGATAGTTTTCCTTCAGAGTAATGAGAAGCCCACGAGCAAACAGTATATAATTAACAGATGCTGACTGATAGACTCATTCTTTGAGTGATTCAGTGCACATTTTGTGTTTCTGTCTCCATACCCTCTGACAGATGATCCATGAACCACAGAGTAAACCTGTCAAGAAATCAGAATAGAGTGACTTCTCTTCATGCATAGAATATTGCCATATGTTGCCATATAAATCAATCGGAGATTCATTTTTTCCATATTTCCACAGTCCTTCCTTGACAATTAACGATAGAAAAACATAGTAACAGGTCTTTAGAGAGTTTTTTCCTCTTTAAGTATTCAGTTTACACACACACACACACACACACACCCCAGCTAAAGAAAAAATAACATATCTCTTTTGACCACTTTCTTTTTCCTAATATTGTTGACAATTTGCATATCTTTTCATCTCTTTTTCTACCCCTCTTCTTCACTTGCCTAATTTCTTAACTGGGCCAGCTCCTCAAAATAGGAAGGAATCAAATTTACTTCGAACTGACCCTAAGTTACAGTGCTGCTAGGCTGCTGTTAACGGACATTTTGCATTGTTATAAGATTATAGGACTGAACAGTAGTATTTCCATAGCTCAGCATCAGCATAATTTAATCTGTTTCCTGGCTGCAGTGTCACCATGCAAAGATGGAGAGCAGGCACAATTCCAAGAGCCACAGTCAGAACACCTGCAGGCTGGCTGTTTTGCTAGAGCACCAAAAGGAATGATGGAATTAAGAAGTGCTATAGTCAGCTCACATAATGAAGATAAAAATGATAATTAGCCTTGTGGTAATTTGAATTGCTCAACTAAATCTTTTTTGTGCTGTGAGATGTTCTAGAAATAGATTGTGAACAGTTTAACCTGTTGGGATTTTGTCATTTTAAAGAATGAGGGGTAATGGCAATTTTTCAAAATGAAAATAAATTGACATAATTTCACCTGTAGAAATTGCAGTCTGTGTAGAACTGAGCACTAGGAACAGCCCCAAGTAAAATTCGATGGAAATGACCAAACTACAGGAAGCAACCTGAAAACATCTTGTCATAACTTTACTGCTCAGAACTACCTGTTATAGTCATGTGTACATTAAGGTGAACTGACATTATGAAAGTAGCCATCTCAAGCTTTGATAATTTATGGGTTTTTTTTTCTTAAATGTTGTTATAAAATTATAACAAACAGTTTAACTTTCAATTAATGCAATTTATAAAACACACTCATATTTATTTTGTCTGTGTGGTAACTCTTAAAGGATCTGTTGAGGGACCTATTTGCTGTGTCACACTGTCAATCTGAGTTCTAACTCATCCCACAGCAGTTAGTAGCCAATTCAAAATCTTTTAACAAATTCTTAGCATTTGTAGGATTGTGGTGTGAGCCTAAAGCTCAGAAACGTGATTTTAGTAAGTCAGAAAAGGAAACTGAGTCTTTATTAGGAAATCGTTCAGACAGATCTCTAAAATTACTATGAGCAAATCTCTGGCCATTTAATTGCTGAGGATAGTTCAACAGTACATGATTTTAAGAGGCCCATCTGTTATCAATGGAAGTGTGCATATGAAATATTCTTTGCAGGGCTAAAATGTCATTTTCCAATATATAAGACAAAGAGCACAGATAAATACAGACATGTGAAAATGGAAAATTATCTCAAGTATTTATTCTGAGTATTTCTACATATTGTGAGTCTATATAATTAGGGGTCAGGCACTGAATATATACTGAGATCCTATCTTGTCTCTGTTATTTGCTAATTGTGTATCCTTGGCAAGTTCCCTGATCTTTCTGTGACTCACATCTTAATATGTAATAATGGGGACACTAAATAGTATCTGCTGCATTGGAATATTGGGAGAATTAAGTGAATAAGTACATTTGAAATGCTGAATACAATGCCTAAAATATAATGAGGACATGATAAATGTTAGTTATTATTTTCATTATCTGGAGGCTCTACTTTTGTTAGACTGAGCCTTTGAGAACCACGTATTATGTGCCAGGCATGATGCTAGGATTCAAGGATACAACAATGAATAAGAAAAGACCCTGTCCTTACAGCGTTTACCTTCTGTTGAGAAAGCAGTAAATCTGTGCTCTCAAGCTACCATGCACCACAATCCCCTGGAGGGTTAGTTACAATGCAGATTTCTGGGCCCTGCCCATGGACTTCCTAAGTTAGAATGTCTGGACTGGAGCCTGAGAACATGCATTTCTAACAAGTTCACAAATGGTGTTGACAGTGCTGGCCTAGGACCACCGTAGCCCACCACGTAATTTCAAATATAATGGGGGTAATTTATATTACAGGAATATAGACAGGGTGGCACAGGAACACAGCTACTTGGACCAACACAGGAATTTCGAAGACCCTTTAAAAAAATGATGCCTGAGGTAATACTTGAAGAGTAAATAATTAGCCAGGTGAGCATTAACAAATGCAGAGAAACACATGAAACACCGTCCTGTGTGGGAAGCTGTCTGGCGCTCTTTTAATAATGCTCTCTCCCCATTAATACATATATGATTTACTCTTTTTAAAAATATTAAAAATAGTTCTCCGATGTTTATACTCTTTCATAAGGTAATCAAATATGAAATATATATTTACCTTAAAAATGAGTGTAAAGTAAGTTTTCAAGATATGTCCTCAATTTTTGATTGACAATTTTATTGTTTCATGAAAACAAACTATTTCGTACCAATTTTATTGTTTTGTTTATTATGATTTATATCATTTTGAGTATTGCCTTTACTCAGGCAAAGCAGAAAAATAAAAAGAAAGTAGAAGATACTACTAATTTTCACTACCAGAAATAGCTATTAGTATTTGATGGCCCCAAATTCAGATATTCCTCTATAAAGACTCAAGGATAGAGAAAAAGAAATAATTTTAAAAATATCGGCTCATAATATATATTATTTTTAATTATTATATTAATTTATTTTCTATTTAACAAAACAAAGCATCTCAAATGAAACAAAAAATACTAAAATTTTTATAGATTCTTAGATTTTTCACTACAAGAAATATTTGTTCTTGAAAGATTTCTGTAGTGTTAAGAAAAGAAAAAAATAAAATTTTGAAGATACAATTATTATACTGTTTCAACTTTATTTGTGTTCATTAAATTTCAGATATAAAAGATGAGGAAATTAGTACAAACTTTCTCCTAACTTCCTTATCTTTATCTTCACACTTTGATTTATGTTGTTTATGTTACTATTTTTATGTGGTAAAATTTTCTAACATTTACATCCTCTTTGCATTAGGTAGGAAGCTTTCAATAATTAACCATAGAGTGAAATTACAATGGCTTAAACAGTAAGAAAAGTTTATCATTCAGAGGTGATGGAGGGATCAAAAATTGACTGAAAACATCATTAGCTTTTCCCACTGTGTGGATGTTGATTTATCCTCTTGACTCCATTGCTTGGTTCCAAGACAGTTACAAATGGTACATTCAGTTGGCAACACTGAAGAAAGAACTGTTTCTTCCCATTCATCTGGCTGTGGGTGGGATTGTGAAGAAGGTTGATGCCAACTTGACTTTTCATCTATTGTATATGACTTATTTTTTTTCTGCTAGAGTGCCTACATGAGCCTTTATTCATCTCTCAATCTCGACACCTTCCTGAGGACATATTTTCTGAGGTATTCTTTCAGTTTACCCTGGGACATGGTATACCACTTCAAGTCTTTCTTTTCTGAGCTTTACAGACAAGAAGTATGTTTGTTGAATATTTGTTTCCATATCATCACCTTTATCTTTTTTTATCTCCTCGTCTTTTTGTCTTTGTTCTTCCTTCCATTTTTAATTTTCTCAAGGCCACACACTATGTGTCTGTATTTCTAGTTATGTTTATTCAGTTGTTTAATCTATGTAATACAGGATACCCCTGGGTAATATGTTTGTTTCCCTTTTCCATTTCTTTTCTAAATTCTACCAGACGGTTTTAATTTCTTTTGTGAATTGAAATCTCTTCTTTAAATACTTCTCATTTTTTTCCCAGAGAAATCGAGATACCTGTAATATCAATAGAGATGATAGAAATCTATTTCTTTAAACTCATTTTCTAAGATATTTCTTCTTATGCTGTAGATTGTTCATCTATTTTTTATTTATGTTCTTTTCTTTGTTTCCAGGACTCTCTTTTGTTTTGTGTTCTCTTATTTGTTTAGTCATTCTTATTTAGGGGCCTGGTACAATTTTTTATCTCGAAATGGGGTCAGCTACCTTTAAAGGTTAATGTGGGTACAAATGAGAGCATAGATTGGAAAAGTGAGCAGCTGCCATTTAGACTCTGTGCATAGAATATTTTCTCACTAATTCTGTTATTTCTTTGACTTCCCACTTTATGTTTTGTTAAATTTCTTGAATATTTTCTTCTTGCAATTTCTGAGACTGAATTCATTGCACATGGGGCACAAAGGGAAAAATAGACCCATTAATTTTAAGAGAAGGTGATCCAAACATGGGATCAACTGTATAAATCTTTTTTTATAAGAATCTCAGAACATGGCATGATCAATGTTTTGAAAAAATAACTTAAAAATCCAAGGTGTCTCTAGTTTTATGAAGCCTCGATCATACACAAATTGAGAAACTTTGAGAAAAAGGAAATAAATACAAAATTAAATATGCAACTGAACACTTAAGATGAGAAAATAAATGTAACAAATCACAGATTTTAAAAAGCTGACAAATACCAGTAAAACTGTAAAACCCAGAAAAAAAGTCATTATATTTTAATTAATTAAATTGCCTGATATAACTATCTCTTTCCTATTTATTTTTGGCTTCGAATTTTGCCATTTCATATGGCTATAATTTAATAATATTTTCTACAAAGACTAGAGAGATATTGTCTTTAGATTGAAATTAGTTTTTTTCCATTATTGATACTTTAAAATTTTTCTTTCAGCTTCACACCTCATTACTATAATGTCAGATAAATGTTGCACTATTGCTATAAAATATAGAAAGTATATCAAAAGTTTTATTTATGAGATGTAAGATTTGATGGAATTTTCCACACGCTCGCTTCTGCTTTATATTTTAAACCTTTTCTCCCTTCTATTACCCTCATTCTTCTAGTGCTACCCTCAGTAGGACATGTTAATTGCTCCATGAAACCTCTGCTCTGAACCTTTGTGTCTCGACACTGGAGGAGTTAAAACTGTGCATTGTGGGAATTTCCTGGAAGCCATACCTACACCGGGATGGGTAGCACTAACTAAAATATGCACAGATATGACTGTAATCCATATGTGTAGACCTAACTAAATCAAACTCAGTTGTTTCCAGCTTACTACTTCATAGCCACTCCAAATGTGATCATATATAAGCAGAGGTGTGTTAGAGGACAAATTGGAGTGGAAAGAGCCAGCAGTCTTGACCAATTTTGTTTAAACTGTTCTACTTTTGCAAATCCTGCAAAAAAAAAAAAGAATATAGAACATGTTGGTAGAAGGAGTCATGAAAGGAAGGGGCTCTGACATTCAAACTTAATTAACATGTTGGTTAATTCACATTTGAATTAAAGGCAGACGTGACAGAGACTTGATATTTGACTTGATATTTGAAACCAATTCAAGCATTTACCACTGGTATTAGAATAAGCAGATGTCCTGAGAATCCATAAAATGAAACTTCAGGGGAAAATTTTGTTCAGTATTGCATTTTGCATATTGAATAATACCTTTATGGAGTTTATAGTAATCTTTACAATTTTATAGGAGAGCTATTTACAACTAATTATTTTTAATACTAGGAGCAGGAATAAGAGAAAAAGTTTTTTTATTTTCAACTTTAAACTTCTTGTCCACTGAGATTTTTGTTAGTTTTTACTTTTTTTTTTTAAATAAAGTCTTATATCTAACTTTTTAAATTTATTTTTTCCTCTATTTTTTTTCTTTCATTTAATTTTAAATGCATCGAGGGACTGGGCAATGTTTAATCATTTTTTACTTACTGCTTCGGGTGCTAGGCTTACAATGGCCCCTTAATGTTGCTTGCCTGATGGTATGATATTTTTGCACTGGTTTTATCTTTCTTGCTTTCCTTTCTTTCCTTTCTTGTAAATCTAATGACTAAACCCTTTGCTTGCTCTATTACATGTTTTTTTTTGATGGTACTTATTTTGTAAAGTTTAGAAGGATTTAAAGTATGGAGACACATTTAGCAGCCATATAGAATTATACCACCCAGGAGTAATCGCTGTTAATATTTTAGGATATTATGTTCCAGTGTTTTGCATATGACTTTCGCATTGTAGAAATATATATAAGATTTGGCCAGTTCTTATCAAATTAAAACCTTTGCATAATTTGAACATCAAGTAAAGATAAAATATTTATAATAAAAAAAATGACTTCCTCTTACTCATACCTCTAGTTCTACTTCCCAGAAGCATTTGCAACCCTTTGTCCATTTCTTATGGCATTTGTTATTTTCTCTCATATTTCTAAAACAAAGAAATTTTATGCACTATCGATTTCTCTGTTTTTGTAATTATATCATCTTTGGTCTGGTTGGTTCACTAGGATTTATATACCAATATCTCTTTTTTTTTTCTCTCACCCCAATAATTTGATGAAATTGTAGCACAATCTTCATTGTAATTACTGTTTACCATGACTACATAAATATCCTTCACTAGCAAACCAAGGACCAGACAATAATTATTTTTGAAGTTATTTTCTTATATAACTTCAGAAAAAGCCCTTCTTTTCTATTCGCTTGATTTCTGATGACTTACCAACTTTATTAAAATACTTAACTTTTCACAGGACAGTAGTTTTTTTTCAAAAATTTAAGCATAGATTATTTATTAGTTGCACTTTTCTTTTTTCTGGAGCTCCCTTTCGTGGTCCTCTTTCCACCTGTAGTCTGAACTATTTTATAATAAGAATTTGCAAATGCCATTAACGTCTTTATTTTGTTAATAGTTTCCTTTAAATCTAAAATTGAAATTTGTATGTCATCCTATCTTTTCCTCTGTAATGTCTATCAATGTTTTTAAACTTCAATTGCATTTTGTAAGGAACCGCTATTAAATACTAAATAGTAGAACTGCTCTGGATGTTGGAGACAGGGACTTAAAGTCGGACCTGCTAGGCTTACTTTCCCACATATCAATTTATTGCCTCTCAGCCTAAAATTGTACTCTAATATCTGCTCTGCAATAGTGGGTTGGATTCCTTTAAAGTTTAAACTGTTCTCCTTGCTATGAGCACAATATTAAGCTTTCTCAGGAGAGGGTGTTGGAGGGACGTTGTGGGAGGAAGGAGCCTCTTGTTCCAGAAGCTACACCATTGATTAGCAGTGTATTCCCCACCAGCAGCAGCTCACCTGTGCTCCAGTTTCATTTCTTGTTTGCCCAATGTCTGTAGTCCAGATCTGGGCCGGGAATCCCAGCAAACTTTCTACTGCCAGTGGCCTATAACCATGCCTTTTACAGTGTTATCTCATTCTCAGCCATGCAGAGAGAACCTCCTACCCAAGTTTTCCTTCTTTGGATAGTCTCTTTCCAAGCAATACAATACTCTTTAGAGTTCCTTTACATCTCATAGTTACTGTATAATCATTGTTTAATAACTTCTTTTATGAAATTTCTCTTGTTTAAACTACTGTGTGGTTTTTGTCTCCTGATCGGACCTAGATTGATAAACCTTCCTTTTGACCCCTCAGGCACCTTCAAGGTAACCAAAGGCTCCCTAGAACAATTTGAAACTGACAATTAAAAAATATACCAATTAATTTGAATTAGAATGTATGCATAGAGCAAATTAATTCTAAATGGCCAGTTCAACTCTGTTTTCTATTACATAACACTTTTGTTTCAATTAGATTGACATGGAAAGAGATTTGCACTTTTATTGACACTGGTTTTTATAGACCAAAAATAGTAATATGTTAGACCAGGACTCAGCAGACTGAGCTTCTTGTCCTATCTGTACCATGAGAATAGGGCAAATTGCAGAATGCTCCCGAGCTTCATTTTCTAAATCTGTAAAATGAAGGATTTGTACTTGGTTTTTATCACCCCTTAGAATTTTTAATGTTTATCCTTGAAAGTATTTATAATGGTTCCGTTATAATATTTAACTTTAATGAAAGGTAGTTCACTCTCATCTTTGTGAACTATCTTATACCTTTTATAGAAAAGAAACCTAATGCTAAGGCTCCTGTCATTACAGATAACTCAGTATAACCCCAGGAAACTGAAATTATAATTACCAACAGATTAAAATTCTTGCCACTGTTTTCAATGCTGGAAGGATGGAGTAGATTTTTTATTATTTTTTTCCCCTGGGATTTTAATCTCTATTTCTAGGTTTTCCTAGGGGATTTCCTACTCATGGCAGAGTGACCTCAGTGGGATGAAGCAGAGCAGACCTCACAGGATCCTGGAGGCTTTTATAGGATTTCTGTAATGATGCTGCAAAACTCAGAAACTACCTTGTTTTCCTAAATGATTTTTTTATTATCATAAAATAATTTTAAAAGTTAAAGCATACATTAAGAATTAAACATCACTCTCAATTTTACCATCTAGTAAGAGGCGTGATTAACATTTTGAAATATGTTCTTTAATTTTTCCTTATGCACATATACTTGTATATACCATACACTATATGCTAGGTACTGTTCTAGATGCTGAAAATACAGAAGTGAACAGACAAAGCTTCTGCCCACAGGGTGCTAACATACTGTATAGATAGTCTTTTTTTCTGCTTCTTAATTTAACAATTTTTGTAAACAGTTTTCTATGTCATTAGATAATTCCCGTAGAACATGCATGACAGGTGATACTCTGTCATATGGTTTTTACTTAATGTTGAAATAATATTTCAAATATTTCAAAATAAATAATTCTACAGTAAGCATAATTGTATAGAAATCATGCACATTTTTTCCTTAGAATGCATTCCTAGAAATAGAAATACTAAGTGAAGCAATATTTTTGAGGGTCTTACTGCGCATCATTAAATTATCTTGTGAAAGATCTTGAAAATTGCATCAACCCCCCACTTCTCCTTGCAGGAGTATGTCTTTGTGGGTAATCTGATGTTTGCTCCTCTTCATGTACTTTCTGCTTGGTTTCACAAGTTTTATGTCCTGGAAGTCTGACCTGTGTGGATCTCCATTCCCTTATGGCTTCTGGTTGAGTTCAGCAGAAAGTAAGCACCCACTGGAGAGCAGAAGGAAGAAGGAAAATGAAGTGGACCATTAATTCTTTTGCCTTTCTCCCTGCTGGGTAGCTAATGGCTGTGGAATAAAGGCTGTAGCTTCTGTCAATTGGTCTGTGCCACATAGCTCCCCTTCTTCCCTGGGGATTTTAGCAACTGCTCACTTCCCTTGCTCCTGCCAGCCTAGATGTGGCATAGAGCACATCGAGCACCCTTCTTTGTAAGGGTGTTTTTATTTGTTGCTGTTCGTAAAATCTACTCATACCTTCTGTAAACGATCCCTTTATTAAATTCTCTTCAGTAACTCAGTTTTAGTATGCTTTTTCCTGCTAGAACTCTGCAGACACAATGTACATTTAAATTCACTTCTTCAAAAATAACTGTAGATAATAATATATGTAACATGAATTGTCTCAGTGGCATGCAATTATATTTTAATTGTACTTTTAACTACTCTTGAGATGAATATCTTTTCATGTATTTGCAGAACAATATTTTTCTGTTGAAGATTGCGCATCATCTTTTTTTCAGCTTTTATTGAGATTGTTCATTTTTTTCTTGTTGATTTTTTTTTTAGTTCTTCACATATTAACTACACGAATACTTTATATATTACATTGATTCAAGTATGTTTTCTTGGCTTATCATTTAACATCAGTTGGTAAAATGACTGATGGCATTTTTATAAGTTTTTGTTTACTTTCGAAGTCAAATCTATCATCTTTTCCAGTAATCTTTTCAAAATGAACATTTTGTGTTCTGGAAATCTTGTTAATGCCATGAGCGCTTTAGACTAGATAAATGTTTCATAGCTGTGACAAAGAAAAGTACCTTAGAAATTTAGAGTACTTATCTGGAGTTTGTTTGCTCTTCTTTTTTCTAACTTGAGACATGTTACTCTCTGACTTTCCTATATACTGACCATTTTGTCCAGTTCTATTGGTCTTCTTTCCACTGCATTATTGAATGGTTCAGGTTTTCATTGTTAAGATAAATCTTACAGTGAAATAAACAGATCCTGAGTACACAAGTCAAGTTTGACAAACGAACACTCCCATTAAATCTTGTATATCCTTATTGATCTTTTTGTATACCAGGTCTATCAATCTGAAGGTGTGTTAGTATTTCCAGTTATGAATGTGGTTTTGTCTATTTCTTCCTTTAGGTCTGTCAGTATATACATCATGTATTTTGAAGCTCTCTTATTAGGCACTGACACATTCAGATTTTTTTCATATTTTGCATGTGAATTTTTTAAAGTTTTATTGAAGCATAATTTTTTTATGCCATAAAAATCACTTAAGTGTAAAGTGAATTTTAGTAAATTGACAGTTATGCAGCTATTTAGATTTAGAATATATCTATCAAATAAAAACTTCCCTGATGTCTTTTTTTTACAAATCACCCCCCAACTCCTGAACTCGAATAACCATTGATTTGTCTTCTATCACTATCATTTGCTTTTTCTAGAAATTTCATATAAGTGAAATTATGTAGCATGTAGTTATTTATCTGACTTTTTACTTAACATAATGATTTTGAAATTCATTCCAATTGTTACGTGCATCAATATTTCATTATTTTTTATTGATGAGTAGTATTCCATTGTTTGTTGGTACTACATTGTTCATTTACCTGCTTATGGACATTTAGATTTTTTCCAGTTTTTATCTATTATCTATATTTCTGCTATGAAGACTGTGTGGATATATGTTTTCATTTCCCTAGGTAGATATCTAGGAGTAAAATTGCTGGGTTGCATGTTAGGTGTTTGTTTAATCATGAACAAAAATTCTAGAATATTTTCCCAAGTGACTCTACCATTTACATTCTAAACATTTTGTACCAGTGTAACACTTTTTCACTTTCTCCAACACTTGATAATGTTAGTCTTTTTAATTCTAGCCATTCTAGTGGGTTATAGTGATATTTCATTGTGATTTTAATTCATATTACCCTAATGACTACAGATGTTAAGCATATTTTCATGTGCTTTTTGCCATTTGCACATTTTCTTTGGTGAAGTGTAAGCTCAAATCATTTGTCCATTTTTTAGTGGGGCTGACGATCTTTTCATTATTCAGTTGTATGCATTCTCTTTATTTTCTGAATAAAATTCCTGTATTAAATATATTTTTAAAAAAATATTTATTCTCAATCTGGCTCATCTTTTCATTTTGATAATGGCGTCTTTTCAAGAGCAAAAATTTTTAATTTTCATTAAATTAGTAATTATTTTTAAAATTCCTGGTTTTTGTGTACTGAGAAATTTTCGCCTAACCAAGTCACATAATTTTGTACAATTTTTTTTTACAAATTTTATAGTTTTAGACTTTACAACTAGGTCTGTGATCCATTTTTAGGAAATATTTGGTTGTGCCTTGATGTTAAGATTAAGGTTGTGTTAGGAGCCAGAAAGTACGATGTTACAGTTGAGCTTTAAATAGTCGTATTATTAAAAGGTATTAGAGAAGAAAATATATTTATGTCCACAAAAACCTAGATACTTTTAGTAAAGTTTTTACTTTTATTTTTAAACAATAGTTTAACTGGATATATAATTCTTAGTTGATGGTTTTCTTCTTTTAAAACATCGAATATATTGTTCATGCCTTTTGGTCTGCAATGTTTCTGATTAGCAGTCATTATTATTGTTCCTCTATATGTGATATGTGGTGCTGTTTTCTGCTGCTTTCAAGGTTATTTCATTGGTTTGGGATTGGATAATTTTATACTTTTATTTGAGTTCACGGTTTCTTACTTCTGCCATCTCAAATCTGTTTTGGGGCCCATCTATTGAAACTTTCACTTCAGTTATTTTACCTTTAATGTCTTTAATTTTTATTTAGTTCTTTGTAATTTCTCTGTTTATACCCCCTATTTGTTGACTTAGTAACAGCATGTTCTTTGAACATTTTTAGAGTAACTGCTTTGTGTTCTCATCCCAAGTGGTTTCACTGAGCCGAGGAAGCATAGATCACATCAGCTTCTGCTTTGTTTCCTGAGTATGGGCATTGGTCACATTTATTACCTTGCTGTTGAAAACTAAGTACTGTCAGTAGCATATTGCAGCAACTCTGGATCCTGTTTTTATTTCTCTAAAAGTTTTTATTTTTGTATATTTCATTAACTTGCCTGTACTTAAAGGCAGAATCTGTATCTACATAGTGGTGTACAGCCACTGATATCTCTGCTCAATTTTTTTCTTGCCTCCCTAGAGATATCTTCTGCATCTGTGTGGTTGAGTGCTCAGCCACTGATTGGGGCAGAGGCTATGCATACTCAGAGACCTTAAGTCTATAATATTTTTCCTTTCTGCCACCCAGTCTGTGTGTGAGCTGAAGAACATATTGAAAGTCTGCAAGTTCTCAAGTCTCCCCTGGCTTTCATTTTGGTTGAGTTTTCCTGAGTTTCCCACACTCATATGTAGTTTAGTGGTCAGACAGATGTGTGGCAAGTTTATTATCTCAGCTTTTCTATTGATCTCTTATTTCCATGACCTCCTGGTTGGTTTATACCTGCCATAAACCAAGATCATGACCTCTGATTTCTGCTTCCTCAGCTCAGAAAATTGATAGTTTATTTGGGTTCCACCTCCTTTAATATAGCAGGAAGTGCTCCCTGGCAGAGAACCAGATGTGTATAGAGAGTCACTTTGAGTCTTTTTTTTTTTCCCTTGAGTTACACAGACTTATGTTCTCTGTTTAATATCTTAAGACATTTGCTTCATGTATGTTGCCTGTTGCTGTTTAGAATGGAGGGAAAATCCAGTATCAATAACTCTGAACATGGCACAATGTGGAAATCAAATTGATCAGGTTTTCTCTGTAAGGACATAGAATGTCAATTTTATTTTAAGTATTTAAAAGAGTCTCAATATGTTAAATACTGTAGTGCCTTGTGTAGCTTAAGTATATTTTATATTCTCAAATGAGCATTGTTTGACACTATTTGTCTCTTTTCTGAAGTGACCGTATTTCTAGGTAGCATCATATCACCTCAAGAATATAAAATTTGTTAGAGATTATGACTGAAGAAAATTTTGAGTTTCACCATTAATAGCACCACCAATAATTTATTAAGAGTTAAGTATATTTTGGACATACTTTGAAAGTTGAGAACATAAATACCTAATAAGTCATAATTCCTCTTCTCCTAGTGCTTACAGTTCATTGGGGGAGAAAGAAAATACATATAAAAAGATACATGATAATACAGGTCAGCCAATGTTGAAGATTTTTTGAGTGAGTAGTGAAAATATTAAGTGATCATAGAAAAGGTTGTATGGATTTCTCAGGAAGAAACCGAACAGATAAAACAAAGTTTTAAATACCTCTCATAGGGAGTAGGCAGTAGTATAAATGGGCATAGTGAGATTTTAAGGTAAAAAAAGACTTGTCATAAATAGTAACTGATATTCACCTTCATAATTTCAGGACAGTGGGAAATGGCAGTAACCATAGTGTACTTGAGAGTAAATTACCTTGTAAAAGGAGAGCCACCGTTCAGCTTCTGCAGCTTATTTTCTAAAATAATGCAAACCCATATATTGCTAGACTTCTTCAATTTTTCAAAAAGCTTTGAAATCTAATATTTTTGTGTGCAAAATCTCCCAATTTTTAAATGTTGGCAACCAATAAAATAGCTTATAACCATGGAGGCCACAGAAATTATGTCTGGGAATGAATTTGGCATATAGTATATCGGTCTGTGACCTCAAAGTTCACACAATCTGAAAACTAGATTAAGTCTGTGGCAAGACAATTTTTCTGTACTAGAAATAATAACTTAATGGCTTAGCAAAGTCAGCTAAGATACTCCCCTGTAGCATTTGATGCTATTACAACTTAATAAGCATAAAATAATGGAAACACCTTTATATCCTTTAGAAAACAGATGCATTTGAATTTTATTGAGAAATTCATTGCTAAAAGTTGTAAACAGAATCATTATTTTTACGTACTTAGTGTTTGTTTTCAGGGCTCTTTGGGTTTGTAAAATTAACATTTTTAAAAGGGAGAGAAAAACTCCCGTGTAAATATCAACTCTGTGTTACACAACAGATTGCAATGTCTCCACAGGGTCTTCAAGCTCATCAGTGTGTATCACACCCAAATATTTTACCAGTTTAAAACGCATGTTATTTACCAGCTAGGTTGTATTATCTTTGGTAAGCCATTAAATCTATATATTGTCTCAATATCTGTTCAAACATTTTTAAAATGTACATTATCTTTGGTAAACCTAATAGAGGATAAATTCTTTAGCAGCAATAATGTCCTAAAAAATAGGTGATCTGGTGGAAGTGCCTCACTGCTCAACTGAGACCTGAGTGCATACCTTTCAAGATTCAAGTTGACTTTCTTATACCAAAGCATAATTTCAATCATTAAAAAAAAAGAGAAAAAAATCTCAGTTTCTTACATATCTAGAATTATTGAAAGCAACATTTTGATTAGTTAAGTGTAAATAAATTAAAACTGTGAATATTGCTTCCTTAAAAAAATATGGAATTAAAAAAAATACAAGGCAAGATTTAATGAAGTAGGGTCGTCCCTCTGAACCTGAACTGTCGAAATACTGATGAAGTCTCTTCCCTAAGTGAATAGCTGTCATTCCAGGAGAGTTCTCTCTTATGTTTGAGTCTGTGTGTGTACGCATGCATATGCACTTTTGTGTGTGTGTGTGTGTGTGTGTTTGCATGAGTGTGTATGTGTTTCATATAGCAGTTTATCCAGTAAATAGGCTAAGTCACTTCTGTTTTTGGTAATATTTATGCAGTTGTTAACATTTTACTATGTGCTGTCTTGACTTCATTTTTACAGAGCTTATAAACTAGATAACATTCGAAGTCTTAGTTTATGTAAAATAATGAATAAATGTAACCTTGACCTCCAATTCTATCATTGTACGCTTTTGAACCTTCATCTCTTCTTATTTGTATCTTGTTTAATCAAAACTCTAAATGACTGATCATATTTTCAATGAATGTGTTTTCCAACAAATCACAGAAACATTTGTTTGAGATTTTCTTTTCTCTTGGATTCTCTCTTATCTCTCTTTTTCTTCATTCCATTTGCGAGTGTGTGGTTTTTTTTTAGGAGAAAAAATATAGAAATTACATTAAGATTGCATTTAAATAGAAAGGTAATGCATCAGAATAATTTGGTCTAGTATAAAACATTTCATTTTGTACAAAGATACCTCAAATTTCTTTATTGTTTAAAATCAATTAAAATATATTATTCACCTTTTTTGAACTTGAAGTCAGGTGAAGAATCCATTTATTGTGTCATTGGTTTGATTTATCTAATTCTGAATACAATTAGAGATAATCTATGTAACTGAAGCTTGCTGGGGAAAAAATTGAGAAGTTCATATACAATTAAACACTATATAACAAACTAATTTCTCAGTGATATTCATCAAATACTTCTTAAATGTGTTCTTAAAAATATACAGGGTTACCAAAGACAAATCAGAACTTGAGTTTATGGTATTTTCTTCTGTATATTTTCTTTTTTGTTCCTTCCATGGCTCCTTGTTTGGATGGTTCCTTATCTTACGTAAATGAAATTATAAATGTATCACAGTTGTGAATAGTAAAGACAATTCCATTAGTTAAAGCCTACAAATCATTCTCTATCTTAAATAATATGTGAATTTTTCCCATTTTAATTTGTTTTATTTCTGGTTTAAATTCTTTACTCTTTGCATCTCTACTTGTGTGTAGTATATCTTCTCCCCACAAATTCACATTTTTACCTTCAGCCAATCTAAGAGTCAGTGTCTTTGCCTTGCAAGAAGTTTTTTCTCTTACAAAATTTTGCTGGTAAATGGATTGATTTGGGGGTATTCTCTTATGCCATATTTCTAAGTCATTTCTAAAGTTTTCTGGCTTCAAACTCTCAGAATATCTAGAAATTCTGTTTAACTCTATAAACATGAATTCAAAATTTTACTATTGAGTTTATACTTTGATATAAAAATTTACGTCAGTGAAATTTTACATATTGGGTCATCATAAA
Source organism: Pteropus medius (assembly GCF_902729225.1). Classification (NCBI taxonomy): domain Eukaryota; kingdom Metazoa; phylum Chordata; class Mammalia; order Chiroptera; family Pteropodidae; genus Pteropus; species Pteropus medius. The sequence goes on along the minus strand of NW_024352785.1, from coordinate 11,857,901 downwards.
AAGATAAATTCGATTAACTTTGGATATTTAGAATGTCTTTTACTGTAGCGATGATACCCAATGTGGTTTTCAAATAATCTGTGGTGAGAGGCGAAGTGTTTTTGGAAGTATATTGAGAGAAGAGGAATTAAGATAGTGGGCAGGGCACTGGAAAAGCATGAGTCCTAAGTAATCAAAATATAATTTTATTTTTATTTTTCATTATCTTTAAACTTTGTTCAGTGGGATAATCATCTTTCCTTGCCCCAAGATGGTAGTTCTAGCTGACCTCATGCCTTTTATGTCCTCTTCGAGAGAATAAATAGGTTAGTCTTAATACCACTTTAACTTGCAAACACAGTTTCAATTCAATTTTTAGAAGTAAAATTGAGGATATTGACAAAACCTTTGAATTTGGTTTTAAAGATGGTTATAGCTGAAGTTCTTAGTTGGCCTTGATGATAATTAAATATGACTTTTTCTATCCTAAAGTATCTTTGCAGAGGCCCTGACTTGAGGTTTGGCATTATTTTTGACTCTATTCCCTGTGGTATCTTTGGGTTAATTTCTCAGCTCTTGGTGATAAACATCTAGGTTGTTTCTGCTGAGATCTTTTGCTGTCTTATTCTTCCTATGGCCTCATCTCTCCCACAGGAAACTCACATGCCTACCCCAGACTAACACAGAAATGATCTCAGTGCAGCAGCAAATTGATCCCAATACAGTCCACCTACTCCTGGTTCTGTCACTGATGACACTAGTCAGCTCATGTCTTGTTCCCTAGATTGTCTTATTTGAGAGATGAAAATTCTTAGATGCTTAAGTTTTTGCAGATAAGAGTCAGACATTAGTCCCTGTACACTTCAAATCACAAGGCCAAGATCTCTAAATAATTCTCCTAAAAGTTTCATAGCTTACCTTAATGCAAACAGACAGGAAGTACCTCTCCTTTATATCTTCCAGAGGGAGTGAGAACACAGACAAGGTACTATGAAAGATCTTTCTCTATAGAAATTCTCTTACATTAGTATTACTGACCCCTTGTATATTCATAAACTTTGGAAAAGATTCTGAGGACATTCGATTGTAAATTTCTCTGGGATGTATGGTGGTCTGTCTCACATACATTTTGTTACCATTCTTTTATGTAACTTCTTTAAAGAAAGGCTTCTATAGTTTTTTAAAAGTCACAAATCACTAATCAGATAGTACAGGTTTAATTAAGAAATATATGGAAAACCCAGGAAGAAAAACTTTATAAAATCAAGAATTTAAAGATTTTCCTTCTTGAAAATCAATTTTTCTACTCATTACCTTTAGAAAGTTGACCTAGAGTTCAAACTTTGAGTAAAATTCATGCTTTTATTGAAAATCGAGGGAAAATTACCTTTCAAATGACCTATGGAAATAACCTTCATCTTGTTAAATCGAGAAGAAATTCAAATCAAATGCTGCACTCAGGTTGAATATTAATATCAGAATATTCTCTGAATATCTATATAGAAGATATTGTCTATTTAGTGACATATAAGGTAATTGTTCTTGTGTATAATCATGTTTGAAATTGATTAAAATAATGAAAAATGTACTATATATATTTTAGTAAATGGTCATAGACTTTGAGATAGAAATAACCTCAGTGATCATTCAGTTCAACACTTGCACTTTATAGATCAATATATACTACTACTACTACTACTACTACTACTACTACTACTACTACTAATGGTCGTATTTATATGGAGCTTTTCAGAATATGAGAATCTAGAGAGGTTATTAGTCTTCTTCAAGGTCAAAGAGACCTTGACTAGAACCTACTCTTTCAATTTCTTTGCCTAGATCTTTGTATTGCATAATGACTGGTACACATAATTCAACTGGGAAATTAAGTGGTACAATTGAAATGTTTATGCTATAAAGTGAAACAAATAAAAAAAGTAATATAGTTCTGTGCTAGGCCTCTAAGAGGCAACTACAAAAATACTAGTTATTAACATAATGAAAAATTTCATGACAATGTTTTTTTTTTTGATTCTGGATGCAAACCTAACTACATCTATGTAAATTAAAGGAGAAGGCATAGGCATATAATGTGATGAGGCACATATACCTGGGCTTCCAAACTATTTAGGTGATAGAATTTTTCAGTTTTAAGGAAAATAACTATCATTTTTGTACTGAAGATGTAATAAATTATTTAGAAACAGATTTCAATAATTTTTAGTGTCTTATTTTCTGTCAATATTGTCATAAAAATTATCAATCAGCATATTGATAATTAGGGAGTAGAAATACAAAGATTTTTTTTTTTTGATAACTTAGTTCTCTTATTTTGATTTTGCTTACTTGTGCAGGACTTAATGAAAATCATTCTGTACCAGCCCTTTTGTCATTACCAATGTTCTTAATGCAGGTTCTGAGTCAAACTGCTTAATAAGTGAAGAGAGTAAAAATAAAGCATAAAATAGAAAGAAACGCATTGTAAATACCTGGAGAATTAGAAAAAAAGGTTTGTAGGCTACTTATGTGCAAATGAAGGCATTTAATTATAATGTGTCTTCAGTGATAAATGGAGAAAAAAGTCTTGAATAAATTTCCCATTATAAAATGAGAAATTGTCATGCTTTGCCCTTTTCATTTGCTCCTTGAGAAAGGTGAACTTATCTTTAAAAATTTATACCAGCAGAGCTGCTTTTATTCAGCTAATGAACTACAGTGTCTTGGGAAATGGCACTGTATTGGATGGTATTAGAGGGCAAGAATGCTGACACTTTTACATTATTAAATTAATAGCAAGATTTTTTTAAAACTGACTTTATTCTCAATCTGCTTTTCCTAGGAAATAACGAGTGACAAGTAAGAGAGGACACAAGAGTTACATGGGCTCAAGCGCAAGCCTAGACAGTGTCTCATAAAGGACCACAAGGCCCCAGGGCAGCCAGGGCAGTAGGTCATTTTCAGATTAAAAGTTTGCTTTTTAAATTCAGGGTTAAAGACCCACTAATATACCAGAAGCTGTTTTCTGAAGTGTCAGTATAGCAGATATTTGCCTTCCAGAGGAGAAACAATTTATTAAAGGTCCACCTCAGTGTTAAGCTGTAGCAGACAGGATGTAAAATTGGTATATTAAGAGTAGAAAATGGAATTTTCTTTTAGAGTGTCACTGCTACTTCTACTCACACACAAGAAAGTTCTGCATGGGAAAAATGGTAAATTTGGGGTGACATGAACAAGAGGCTATTGTCAAACAATGGAAGAGTCAAGGCCACAAACACAAGTCCAAGAGGAAAAAATGTTGTTTTCTATTTTTTAATATCACAATTAATTCCATATCCATATTTTTCTATTACAATTAGTGTATTTATGTTGCTATGAAAATCACTTTCATCATTATAATTTATTTTTGCTATAATCAGCACTGAAAATGCATGATTTCTTTTTACTGATGATGTTAAACTGGAAGATACATTTACAGAAATAGTTCCAAAACTATTTTTATAAGCGAATCAGTTTTATTCTAAGAATACATATTGCAGATAATCTTTAAATTCACTTGGAGACCTTGACTATGGAATATAATAAAAATCAATTGTTGAAAAAGAAATCAACTGCTACATTTTGTAAAAGCAGGTTGATTTTACCAAGCAGAGGTTTTATTATTTTGCTCTAGGCTAAGGTTAATATTGGATAGCGCACGATTTTTTTTTCTCTTGCATTGCTCCAGTTTAATGTACATAAACCCAAAGAGTGATATCTCTGGTAAGGTGATATTAGTTTAGGTAAAATCACAAAAATGTCTTTTTTTTTTAAGTGAGAAAAAGATTTGAATGGCTCACACAAAATTAATATTAAATTTTCTGTTGTCTCATTATTTTGGTATAAGACTTACATTAAAGGCAGTGAAGCAAAGTATCAGCAGCCTGGGTCTTTGCCATTTCTACGGTGTCACAGATGCAAATTTTATACAATTTGTACAGAAATTACGTATGTTTAGTGTACTTGCATGGAATATCTGTCCACTAGACTAGAAATTATGCCTATATTATGATTCTTCAAGCTGTTGCTATTTCAGATTGAGTGGAAACTGTTATTAAAAAACAAAGCCGGAAAACCAACAAATACTAAGTAGTCACTGGTTATATATTGCATACAGTATTTGCACAAATACAGGTACTACATCATTCTTCTTTTGAAAATTCTGGAAAAAAACATGAGGCAACATTTATTATTTTGGAAATCAAACCAGAATTTGTAACCATATGTAAATCAGTGATGTTTCATTTTTCGAAAGAGAAATAGGTTTGTACTCTCCCTGAGAAAAAGATAAATGTTTATTTTGTATGGAAATGTATCTCACATGACTCTTCCAGACATTTTTAAGGACCTCACATGCTTTCTAAAATCTCATTTTGGGGCCATAACCCTGAGTGTTCTATAAGTTCTGAAGTGATTGAATGAATTAAGTTATTATAGGAAGGTGAGTTTGCCCCCTGGCTATAGTGTTTGTAGCTTGCTTTAACTCTATGGCATATATCACTATTTATTCTCTGAACGGAAAAATCTTAAAAAACACTTTCTCTGTGAATATTGGTATTTGGGTCATTGATGAAATTATGAAAGGCTTGCATCCCCTCAACAAAAGAAAAAAAAACAGCTTTCCAGTGCTGGATTTTGAATCCATATATCCTTCAGAGACAGTGCTGAGAAATAAGGGAGTAATTAATCTACAAGGATCTGAAGCTAAGAATTCACTCCATTTCATAATGGGCACGGTAAGCAAATACTGAAAGCAAACTAACACACACCATCAGAAACATAATGGCTTTTTAAGAGTCAACTTAAATTGCCTTTTCCTAATACAGTGAAGAATGAAACTGCAACATCTATTTGGTTATTCAGATGAGCAAAATATATTTCTCATACGTATTTTGTCCACGGTTCTTGGCTTAAGGCTCCCCAAACCCTTGGAATTTCCAAAGTATTAAGAATGACAAAGTCGTCTCTTGTTATGTTAATGAGGTAGCTTTTGGGAAGCACCTAAGGAAGGGGACTGGTTGCCAATGGAGCCAGCCAAGTGTTTGTTTGTTTGTTTGTTTGTTTGTTTCATCAAGGAGGGTTTTTTTTACATTTTATTTTATTACTTTTTCCCCCAAGTGTTTAGAGGGTTGGAATTTTCAGTCCTATCTCCTAACCTCTTGAGAGAGGAGAGGGGCTGGAGGTTGAATCAATCAACACTGACAAACGATTTAATCAATTATGCCTATTTAGTTAAGCCTCTATAAAAGCTGAAAAGGAGGCATTTAGGGAGTTTGCAGGTTGATGATCATGCAGAGGTCGAGGAGAGTGGAGAACCTGGAGAAGCTGTGGAAGCTCTCTTTTCTCATACCTTGCTCAATGCATCTCTTCCCTTTAACTGAATTACATTCTTTATCATAACCAGTAATCTGGTAAATAAAATGTTTCTATGAGTCCTGTGAGGTGCTCTAGCAAATTAATGGAACCCAAAATGGAGTTTGTGGGAACCTTTGATTTATAGCTAGTTGGTCAGAAGTGCAGATAATAACCTGGACTTGTAAATGTCATCTTTAATAGGAGGGAGTCGTTGGAACTTCCAATTTATAACTGGTATCAGAAGCATAGGTAACAGCCTGGGTTTGTGACTGGCATCTGAAGTGGGGTGTATTCTGGGGGTTGGGGGCAGTCATGGAGGACTGAACCTAACCTGTGGAATCTGATGCTATCTACGGGCAGTGCCAGAATTGAATTGAATTCTTAGACATCAGTTGGATGTTAGTTTGTTTTTTGGTGTCGGGGGGAACCTCCCAGCCCTCATGTTGGAAATTGAATCTCAGAACACCTAAAAAGGTACCAAAGTTTATTTTCCCTGTTTAGCATTTATTCTGTAGGAAATTTTACATCAAGTGAGGTGATTTACTGAAATTTCAAATGCTGTCCATTCTAGTTATTCTATTAAATTAGGACTATACTTTGGTTTCATGTAGGCACCATTTTATTGGCCATCATTTTGTTCCCAGATCATTTTTGGACAAATATTCTTTTTAGACACTAGGGGTCAGGCACTCACATGGTGATAGCGTATTGAAGTGGATTAATGCACACTCATTGTGGCTGAATTAATATCATCAATGAATAGTATCGATGCACTTTGGGAGTGGTAGTATTTACTCCTATGATTTTTCCAATGTTATGAAATGGTCTTTGCGATTGGAACCATTGAAAGTAACCCAAACTCCAGGTCTTAGATTCCTGGATTAAAAGAAAGTGCCATTTATTGACCTCCTCTTGTGAAAGGCACTTTTACAAAGCTTGTTTGTTTTCATTGTCTTAGGTTCTTTTGAGACATAGTGACTGCAGCAATGTAACTGTTGCTTTAAATTATTTGGGAGCATTCGTGATAGTTTTTATTTCTTTTAAGTCCCTTTGCCGAAAAACTATTTTTTTTATAGAAAAGTCTTGGTATCTTCTCAAGCAATATTTTTGCTGACCTACATCAGGGAAAACAAACCCTTTGCCCATGCATTCTGATCTCTTAAAGAATGAGAGGAAATATTCAACAAAAAAGAAGCTATAAAAATCTATCTATAAAGGTTAAAAACTAACAGAACTGAAAACTACAAATCTAAAAAAAAAAAAAAAAAAGCAGACCACACGAGTTATCCAGAACCAACCCTAGGGCTTTCAGCGAGACTGAGGCAAACTCTGGAAACAATAGATTGTGCATACATCTAAAAATCTGGGTCAAGAGCTAACAAAAATCTATTTTGGGAGGCGTGGTTAATTCCAAGAAGTAAACACTTCTCATTTGTCTTCCATAAGCATGTCTGTATTATTCAAGTCCTTGTTAGGAGATATTGCATGTTTCTCAAACAATTTTTGTTAGGCAATATGACCTCATAGAAAGCTGCAGGTTGTGAAGATGATAGTTCCACTTCCTTCCACATCCTTGGCTGCTATATCTTATAATGAATTCCAGAGTATCCAGGTCCAGGTACAATGACTAGCATGGTGGTTGCTAGCACAGGGGCTTCAGTGCTATGGATTTAGGCAAATGACCTTTCGGAGAAAGAAACAAAGAGATTAACCTTGTACAAGAAGAAAAAGGCACAAATGATTGGTGAAGCTAAACTCATTTTAGAGGGGCTCCATATAAAGTGGGATTTGATTGCTAAGCATGAGTCTTTTCCAGAAGCCGTCATTACTGTTGGTAACACACAATTACTCAGAATCCATGAGGCAGACTTGTATATTGTATAAGATTGTGGATTCTGGGGTCAAGTCACTAATGTTAAAAATGCAAGCCCTGAACTCATGAGAATTTTACCCAAGTTATTTAACGTTCTAAGTTGTAGTTCCTTATCTTTAAAATAGGATTATTAAATTATGTAGTCAAATGAAAGTGTCTATAATGTAAATCAACAATCAAGCTTGGTAAATATTATTTAAATATTGCTTTGATAAAATTGTTTTGCCTATAGTTTAAGCTGCAGGTATAGGGACAAAGTGATATAGTTGAAGAGGTCATGAAGAGATAATGATATTGAGAGTCTACTACCACTGTGGTTTTCCACTCACAAACAAGCAGACAGTACTAGTTAGGGTGAGATGACAGCCATCAACATCGTGTTCTAATTCTTTCCTATGCAAGCATAATGGGTTGTATACTCCCACTGCCATCTCACTGATGCTTCAACTCCCTCTCTTTTCATGTTTCCCTTGTTCCATTTTCATCATTTTTTTGTCAGCTAGGTTCTATAGTTATGTCTCTCCTCACCTCCTCAGCAGGTCCTCTGTTGTGTCTGCCTCCGTGTGTGTGTGTGTGTGTGTGTGTGTGCGCGCGCGTGCGCGCGCATAGATGTATTAATGATGAAAAGGAAGCATAGATTTAAAAAAATTAATCACCTCTTTTTAGAGAAATTTTATGTTTATGGATAAATTGAGCAGAAAGTACAGAGTGTTCCCATATACTCTTCAATCCTTCTTCACTCATTTCCCCTATTATTTACATCTTGTATTAATAAGGTATATATTTGTTAAAACTGATGAACCAATATTGTTACAATTATTATTAAGTAAAGTCCATAGTTTACATTAGGATTCACTCTTTGTATTGTATATTCTATGGCTGTGGGTAAATGTATAATGCCATATATATATCATTACAGTATCATACAGAATAGTTTCACCACCTTAAATATTACCTGTGCTCCAAGCATTCATTCCTCCTTTCCTTGGAATCCTGGGAAACCTCTGATCTTTTTACTGTCTTTATAGTTTTGCCTTTTCTAGAATGTCATATAGTTGGAATCATAGAATATATAGCCTTTTCATAATGGCTTCTTTCACTTAGGAATATACATTTAAAGTTTCTTTCTCTATGTCTTTTTGTGACATAATAATTCATTTATTTTATCACTGAATAATAGTTTATTGTATGGATATACCAAAATTTGCTTATCTATTCACCTATTGAAGGACATCTTGGTCGCTTCCAAGTTTTGACATTAATGAATTAAACTGCCATAAACCTCCATGTGCAGACCTTTGTTTGGACACGTTTTTAACTCTTTTGGGTAAATAGAAAGCAGACCTATTGCTGGATCATAGGGTAAGAAGAATGTTTCATTTTATAAGAAACTGCCAAGCTATCTTCTAAAGTGGCTGCACTATTTTGCATTCTCGCCTGCAGTCAGCGAGCATCGCTGTTACTCCACAATCAGCAGCATTTGGCAGTGTCTTCATAGATTCTTTTTAAACAATACAGTTTATTACTGTTTTAGTGAGTGCAGTGCTAGTTGCTATAACAAAAAGACCTGGACTGTTCAGCGACTTAAAGTTTATTTCCCTCTCACATAATTATCCAGTGTGGTAGGACAGATGATACTGCTCTCCTTAGTCATTTAGGGACCCAGACTGAGAATGGCTCTGCCGTTTTCGGAGGATCATCTTCCAAAGTCACTCTTCTCATTAACATTCCAGGCAGTAAAAGAGAAGAAAGCCTGTTAAGGAGATACAACAATTTAAAAAATTTTTTAGCCTAGATGTGGTACAAACCAATAAACTCTCATTCCAGAGATAAAGACGAGTCACATGACTACATCTAGCTGCAAGGTCAGCTTGGAAATATAGTCTCTGTCTGGCCAGTGGCTCCCAGGCAATTCCCATATTACTGTGGTAGGTCAAATGAATCTTATCACTCCCTTACTTGGGCATTAATGGAAATGCAGTTAAAATAGAAAAACAGTAAGGACTTTTTAGAACCCGTGATGATTGAACATAGCTTTATCCAACATGAACTGTGATGGTGAATCTCATCAATGATACTTTCATTGATGTATCATTGATGAGATTGTACTTTCCTCAGGGTTTGAATAAGAAATTTGGTTACCCAATTCTCATATCTGCCAGAAAGTAGTGGTTCTAAGGAAGAGAACGGTAGTCTGAATTAATTGGTAAATATAAAACAAACAATATACTTTTCAGCATATTGTTTTTGGTGAGGGAAAAGAGGGGACAGTAAGGAAATAATTATATAAGTGAAAATCTAATAATCTCTGTGTACGCTCGTTGCTATTCTCCTTATGCACATAGTAATTTAGATTTTATTTTGACAGTAACAGAGATTTTCATAAACCAAGAGACAATATTTAGAGATTTGGTAAGTATCTTATCAGAGATGAATAATAAGTGCTCTAAATTTTTGAAAATGTTGTTTAAACAATACCAGTCTTCATTACTGGAATGGTGGGGACTATTTACAAATAAAGTTTAAATAAATTCATGCTTTAAAAGATAATTCAAATATGTATTTAATTGACAGTCCCACCAAGTCTGTTTGGCCTAATGTTATACCAACAAAACAAAACAAAACAAAAAACAAAACAATTTCTCAATAGTTATTTAACCACACCAGCAAGCATCAATTAGCTATTTTATTACCAATCTGTCCTTTTTTTCTAACATAATATATTCTCAGTTGGTATATTTCCACCTTTTCTATTTGGAAGGAAGGAGGGATGGGAAGGAGTGAGGGAGGGCATGAAGGGGGAAGGAGGTAGGGAAGAAGGAAAGGAAGAAGAGAAGAAAGAAGGGAGGAAAGGAAGAAGGGAGGGATAAGAGGAAGAAAAGGAGAGAGAGAAGGTAGGTAGGAGGGAGGGAGAGAAAGCTTTAAACTAGATATCTGAGTTTTAAAATAGTGAGAAAACTTTTGTTTGTTGTCATCAGTGTAATAATTGTTCGTCAACATGCTAGCAGTTCTCTGAAAGCAGTAAACTATGGGCAGATGCTATGTGCTCAATTCGCAGTCTGCAGTTGGTTTATACCAGAACTCCAACAGGATTTTAAAAATTGGGTTTTTTGAGATTCCCCTCTCCTTTAGGACCATTGGGATGAGGTTCAGTTACTATGAATTGAGTAACTCTGGCTTTCTCTAGGAAGATACCATGAATATACACTTGAAAATAAAAATTTAAAAAATCGAAATTACCTCTGACTGCCAGATTGTCTTTTGCCTTTGCTTATGAATAAAAACAATTTCTGAAATGAACCACTGTTGGGTTCCAAAGGCCAAATCTATGAACCAGCTACTCGTTAATATTAAATAAGCAACCATACATATATTTTAAAAAGACAGGTGTCCTATTCAGATGTGTTTGCACATTTTACATTTCAGTATCTAGGAAGAGATTTTAAAATTTCCTCAATAATTATTTTCTCAGAAAGAAAACATTTGTTGTAACCTATGAAAGACAATTGTAAAAAATGGATTTTGACCTTGAATTTATTCTTGAGCTATAATTAGTTCTTGAGACCACAGATGTTGGCAGCTCTACTTTCTGTTATCGTGAGCATGTCTCTTTACTATTTGTCCCTTTAAGGGCTACTTAACTTTAAGACTGTATCAAAATATATGTGGGAGAAAGGACAACAGCGTGATTTACAACATAGTGCTTCGCCGTGGGTCTGTCTGCACATATTCTCATTCACTGGTCTTTCCTCCGTGTTCCCCTTGTTGGATTCACTCTCGCTATCTTCCTTATTAGAAACAGCATGGTATTTTGAAGAGATTTAGTAGTATAGCACTTTCATTATTAGACTGCAAACTAAAGGGAAGCTATCCTTAAATGAGGCCAGTTTGGAATTGGACAGTTTGTTTTATAATGCCAATTCCGTGTAATGAACTTTTGAGAGTTAAGGGTGTTTTCTCCTTGAGTTCACACAGTGGATACCGATTTCAGTATTCTTTGTTCTGTTGATGCCAGTATTCTCCTCTGTAGGTCAAGAGGTGACAGAGCCTCATGTTTATGGGACCAGAGCATTTCAGAGATGGCGTTTATCAAAAAGATATGAGAAAGATCTTTGCCATAAAAAGTAACAACTCAACTGTAAGCTAGTTCAACTGTTTCCAGAAAAAAAATGATATTGGAACTCGGTATATGTTTGAAAATTGCCTATATAATACAATTATTTAAATGGTTGTTGGTTCAGATTTTGTGAAAAATAAATTGATCAAGAAGGCAAATCAATGCATGTGGTTCCATAGTGTAGTGGTTAGCACGTCTGCCTTACATGCAGAAGGTCCTGGGTTTATGCCCTAGTAGAGCCATGGTCTATGGCCATGCCACCCTGAACAAGCCCAATATCTGATCTCGGAAGCTAAGCAGGGTGGGGCCTGGTTAGTACTTGGATGAGAGACCACCTAGGAAGACCAGGTGCTGCAGGCATAAATAATAATAATAAAAAAAGGAAGGCAAATCAAATGACAATCTTTCCGGTTTCTTAGAAAATCATACACTAGAATTAAGCTTTTAATCTGTTATATAGTATCTTTATTTGATGGTTAAATAGTAGCTCCCCACACACAAAGGGTGATATTTGAGGTTCATTTCCAACCTAAATTGCAAGCATTCTCTGTTTATTAATATAATAGGAGATGAAAAGTTTCAACTTGTGGTTTCTTCAGTAAATCTAAGAATTCACAAGCAATGGTAAAGAGACCTATATATCTCAATGATACATTTTTTTTATACATTACTACATGCACATGTTAAATACCCATTAACTAAAACCGGAGAGAATAAGAGTGTTTTAGGTTCTTTTTGTCATTTCATCTTATTATATTTCCTGTTGTTAAACTCAAAACCTTAAGACCAAGGTCATCCTGAAAGAAAGGGTTTGTTGAGCCATATGTGAAGCAGAAAAAAGGCCAGGTCCTGGGACATGCAGTCTAAGACACCAGCAGCAGGGCTAGATGGAGAAGACGTGTCCACAGTCCTGGGGTTGATGAGGCTCTTTTATAAAATGAGTTTGGGGAAGAAAGATGTAAATTGTTTTGAAAGAATTTATGTTGGTTGTAGATGGCTGGGGGGTGCGTGGGGTGGGATGGGGTGGGCAGAGACAGTGACAGTTCTAGGATAGGTGGCTAGTCTGTAAGTGAGAAATATTTAATGCTTCTGGATTGGGTATGGGCAACAGGCCAGAAAGTCCATGCTTAAGCAGGATGTGGTCGCATCTGGTGGTCAGCTATTGTTTCTGGATAACAGCTGCAGTATCAGCCTGGAAGTTAACTCAAAAGCTTCAGTGTATGTTCAGGAATGTGAGCAGTCTTTTGTTGGTTTCTTGGCCTTCAGCTGTTAACTGATTAACCTCACTTGTCTCTTCTTCCTACCCTCTAGCCTGCAGCAGTTTAATTTAGGACATCTCAGAACTTTTCTCTTGTCATTGTTTACATATAAAATGGAAGTAAAAAATACTGCATCATATTTAGTGTGTTTAGTGTTTTAGACTTTTCCAAGTATTTTCACAAAAATCTTATCATTCGATCTTCTCAATAAGCACATGGGAAAGCAAATATTAATAGGATTAGCCCATTTCATTACAGATGTGATGATGGGTCCAGAGAAATTGTTTTAATAAGTATTAATTACATAGACAATAAGTGACAGAGCAGAAATTGAATCGAGGTCTTGTGATTGAACTCACATGTCCTATTACTATCCTTTTAAAAAGAAAATTTATCCCTATGACTGAGTTAAACTCTGCCCTCTTTCTTTCGTCCCCCTAAATTGTGTGAATAATCTACATTTAAGGCTTGCTTCCTTGTATCCTACTGATTCTTAAACCCTTTTGTAATTTGTTTTCATTCTACTGAAACTATTTTCTTCATGAATATCACTGATTTTCAGATACCTTCATTCAAGCACTTAAATTCATTCTTTATCTCCTTCTGTTCTTTCTTCCACCCTCATTTTACCCTTCCTTCCTTCCTTCCTTCATATTCCTTCCTTCTTCCTTCAACTTCCTTCTTCCTTCCTTCCTTCCTTCCTTCCTTCCTTCCTTCCTTCCTTCTTTCTCTCTCTCTTTTTCTTTCTCTCTCCCTTCATTCTTTCTCCTTTCTTTTTCTTTTATCTACCTATCTATCTATCATCTATCTATCCATCCATCCACCCACCCTCCCTTGTTTTCTAAAACAATGCTTTTTTCTGTTTCTTCTCTCAGATTTCTTCTTACTTTCCTTCACTAGCCATCCTAGAAAAATAATATCTATCAGCAATTATTCCTTCATAGGGTAACTGCCCAGTGTTGGGGGTCCCCAGGACTACCCTCGGTCTCAACAATATGCTGAAGACTCACAGGATTCAGCCATACTATTATACTCACAGTTACATTTTATTACAGAGAAAGATTACAATGTATAATTACAAAAAGGAAAAGATAGAAGTCCAGAAGAAACGAGGCATAATCTTCCAGATGTTTCCTCCCAATGTAGTGGCATAGTGTCTTGCTTTATTCTCCTAATAATAATATGTGATAACACATAACTAAGAAAGTTCATGCAAGTCTTGATGTCCAGGGTTTTTATTGAGGGTCAGTCACATAGGCGTGCAGCGGCATCCATGTTTCCAACTTCAGCTACTCAGCTCCCTGGAGTAAAAGCAGGTGTTCATTGTAAGTCACGTTGTTAGCATAAATTTTCAAACTGGTACTGCATGGCCCAAGGTCTCAGGCATGCAGAAACAGTCTCTCTGGCAGAATATTCCAAGTTCGTCCTCCAGGGGTTGGTAAAGGGCCAGTTAAGAATATAAGCCTTTCTTTGGAATATGCAGAGTTTGAACAATTCAGTCTGTTGAAATAGCCCTCTTTTGCATGCACCCCACTCACAGACACTTCTGTCTTGTGCTTTGACCCTGATCATTTCTGGCTGGACCAAGGGTGACCACACCTAGCCTAAGAGTAGGTTATTTATGAGGCAACTTGGGATATGTAGGGGGATAAAAATCATGGGTTTGGCATCCAAGAAATCAGACTTAGCAACATATTTTTTGTATGTAATGAACTTACATTTATTGAGTGTGTATTTTAGATATTCTAATTTGCAAATTCTAATTCTAATTTTGCAAATTAGAATATTCTAATTAGATATTCTAATTTGCAAATTCTAATTCCAATTTTGCAAATTAGAATATCTAAAATACACATTCAATAAATGTAAGTTCTCTTACCTCTACTACAATTCTCAAATTCTGAGACATGATTCTTAGCATTCCATTGTTACCATAGTTGTCCTTTCTCTCTCTTGCCTAGACTATGCAACTGCTTCATAATTGATCTTTTTGACTACTAACTGAACAGCTGTGTGCACAGCACTCTCCTTCCCACCTGGCCTGCCACTGCAGCTCTAATTCATCCTTTATATGGATGAACACATTCCTTTGTTAAAAGGCATCTTTGATCATTCTACTCTCCTTGTCAGAAACCTTTTATGGCTCCCAGTTGCTTGCAGATGAAAATTCACTGTGCTCGGCTTGGTAGTCAGTCTCCTCCTCAATCTGTTTCTAAGCTATATTTCGAGATTTGTCTTTCTTTAGTTTGCTTATGATGTATATTTTATTTTGAAATAATTTAAAAGATTTTACATATAAAAGAACGATCAATCTTATCCTTTATGAGTTCCGTTTTCTGTTTGATTTTTATTGTTTATGTGCTCTTTTGTCTTATGTAGAAAGGTGCTTTTGCAACCAACATAGAAAGTCTGTCCATTTAAAAATATTTTATCATAGTTATAAATATAGATTATGATTTTGATTCTATAATATACCTGGAATTTATTTGGGGGCATGGTTTGTGATAGACATGTAACTTTATTTGCTACAATTTTTTCCAAAACTCAATATTGAAACTCTTTATTTCACCACCTTGCAATGCTACAGCTATCATCAATTTAATCACAAAGATTTGAGTCTGCTTCTTGACCTTCCATCATTTTCCATTAGTATATTTACACACTTTTACAACAAAATCACTCTTAAAATTTCTCAAACTGAATGTATATTGATATCTTGCATTTCCAGTACCCTGTAGTTGTCCTTATAAAATGATTTTTAGCTCTTCTGTCACACATTTCCTCCATATATTTTAAAAATAAACGAACATTTCAACTTAAATTTGTTAAAATTTTAATTGGGATTACATTAATATTATACATTATTTTATAAAGAATGGGTGTTTTGACATATTTTCTGTCTTTCCATACAGAAATACAGGATGTAATTCTGGATTATTAAGTCTAAGTTTTGTCCTTTGGTGAAGTACTATAATTTTACTAGTTTTATCATAAACTTAATAGATTTAATCCTATGTATTTTTATCAATTTTGTTTATTTGAAGATGGTTTCTTTGTAAATTATCTTGCTGATATACAGAAAAGACATTGCTTTTTGCCACATAGATCTTGTATCAGAAATATTTCATCTAAGATTGAAACTATTTTGGGGCAACATTTGAAGAAAGATGATTTATTTGAATAATTATTGGAATCCTTCTAAATCAGATTTAATAAGAGCAAAATTTGAACATCTCTGAGGGTTGAGGCAGCAGGAACAATTGACAGTCTTGTCAGACAGGATACTTTTGGAGTCAACAATCCCCACATATATAACATATGATAAATAATATTTATATAATAATAATTATTATTATTTTAGTTCTTGTCACTCTGCTCAGAGATAAAGGTCAAAAGAGAATTTGAACAAGAGAGCTTAACTTGACATGAGCCCACCCGTTATCTAAAGTTATCAGAACTTATGCTAGAGGTGATTCCCCAAAATAAAATAAGAGTGCTATTAGCAAAATTGACAGTTGGATATTACTCCTGGCGGGAAAATTGTATCCACCATATAGTTGGTATTAGTTTTTCTTTTGATTAAAGAGAATACTGCTATGAACATTTCTGCTCATGTCTTGTTACACTCAGGAGCAGGTGTTGCTTTAGAAGACATCCCCAAAAGTGAAAATTCTGGATCATAAAGAATGTATATTTTTTTCATTTTAATAGATATTGCCAATTTTTACTTTAGAGTTGCTTTAAGGAACTACTTTTCATATAATTATCACTGACTGTGTCTTTTCTCTCATCCTCTTCGACTCTCAATAAAATCAAACTTAAAAATTATTTTTGATCAAATGATTAAAATTCCTTAGCACTTTTATATTAAAAATGAAGTTTTACATCTCCTTTGTATACACTTTTACTTTGTATTAAAATTAATTTTGAACATGTTTTTCCCTCTCCTTGAGGCTAGGAATTGTTTAATACTTTTAGGTACCCCTTAGTAACACCTAATGTAAGATTTTACATATAGGTACTTAAAAACACTTGAATTTTCTTAGTTGTCCTCTACTTCCTAGTTTGGTGCATTATTGTTTATAGTGTCCAATGATCCTATGAATTCTAAGATCATACTAAGGATAACTCAATCTTGGTTTCCTAAAGTATCTTTGTTTTCTAGTTACACTTCATATTGTAGAATGAAATTGCCCTACATAGAATCTAGAACAAGTCAAAATCCCTAGCCAGTTGTTCTTTACCTTCTTCTGCTTTATCACCACTGCATTTCATCATGGTTTACTATTTCTCAGTCTGTAACCTGTATTTTTGCTGATGTGCAGTGTGTGTGTGTATTGTATATCTAGATAGATAGATAGATAGATAGATAGATAGATAGATAGATAGATAGACAGACAGACAGACATTCTTCTAGGTTTAAAAAAAAAGAGAGAGAACAAAATTAGCTTTCTTATATCTTTAGGGAATTGTTTCACAATCCACATTTCCAAATAACAAGATTAAAAATTTCACAGAATTATTTCTAAAATTCTTATCATTGAAATTTTAACTTTGAACCCATTATATGAAGAAGCAACATGCTTTTATTGAAGACAGAAATGTATTTTCACTAAGAAAAGGAAACTGAATTTCGAAATTCTGAATCTGTTTTTGGCTCTGATGGTCACACTCTGACGCCTTTAAGTTAGATAAATCACCTCAATAATGCATTCACCTTTGTATTCCTACACACTGAATTGTACAATGTTTGGAGGTTTACCAGGAGGCTGATCTATTATGCCTAAATTGATGCAACTTTAGCATCTTTAAATGATTATATTCTCTTTCTGATTTCTCCAATATGCAACACAAGTGGTGCTAAAAAAAACAAAAAAAAAAACAAAAAAAAACTTTTTCCAACTGGATATATGACATTTTTATTTAACCTATGTTCTTTGGTAGATCTTCATTATATACGTTGTTATTACTTATAGTTATCTGTATTCCTTGAATGAAGTGTTTCCTACCCAGTTGTCCACTCAACTGACAAAGATAGTGTCATTGCTCAAAGCCATCAGATTAATCAGAACTGGAAAATAAATATTTGAGAGCAAATAAAGTCAAGCTGGGTAAATATTACCCACTCTCCATCAACAGCTGTTTCAGGTAGACATTTTAGATGCAAATTCCTTGTGTTAGAGACACTCTGGCCTAAAGGGTTCAGCTTATTGTTGAATAATTAAATGCTTCTGAAATGGCTTGACTCTTTATCCAGATTTTCCATGGGATAATCTATTTTTTCTTTTGAAGATGAGTTGATCACAGTATTCTGAAACAGAGGAAGTAATTGAAGTAATATAACATTTCACAATGTTCTATAAAAAACATAATCTCTATGAAGGGCCTGTTCAAAGAGGGAAGATCATACACTTCCTAACCTTAGACCAGAGAGATGTCGTTTTCCTAGTTCCATTTAATTTCTTTCAGTCAGGATCCTATGAGAGTAAAGCTGGTTCATCATTTTCTACCAACCTGCTTTCTTCTAATTATGTTCTATTCCTGAAATGCTGACATCTTGGTCTCCCCCGGCTGCTGCTTCTATAGTTTATAGCTGTTAGCTTTCAGAGAAAAAAGTTTCCCTTTTGGGAAGTTATAGAATTCTCAGTTGTGGGATCTTTGAGCTTAGGGTGTAACCAGCATATCTACCAGAGAGAACCAATAATTTAGTTGAGAAAAAATTCTTAGTTTGGGCAAACATAAATAAGATAAAAGATTTTCCAAATAGCTCATCTCTATCTGGTACAAGAGGAATTCCTTACCTGTACCTCATGGTACCAGCTCAGAAAATGCACGGCTACAAATATATAGACAAGGATAAAGCCTGGACAATTAGATGTGGGAAAGTCATGAGAAATGTGGTGGAGAGAACACAGGGCATTGATAAGATTTTACTTTAAACCATCATGTAGCTACAGATTTGGCACCTCACTTTGAAAAATGAACCCCCTTTTAAACTAGAAAACTGGACTTATAATATTTGTGTCTTATCAGAGTCCTCACATTAATCCATAATATAAACCTGCTCAATATTCTTCTCTTTATCCTTTTTTGAAAACTATCCATTGAGTCAGAGCATGTGCAAAACAGAAGAAGAGACATAAGCTTTAACACACAACACTGTTATTACAAATACTACTAATAACAATTACTACTGATCCTAGTAAAGATAATAACTAACATTTTTGAGCCTTCACTATATCCTAGATATTATGGTAAGCACTTGATATATATAAATTTGTGAAATTTCTCCATAAGTAATACATAGAGAGTACCAATAACACTTTTTGGTAATTATTTTGTAAACTCAATAAGTATGATTATCAGGTACAAAGCGTGGCTCATTATTAAGTCACCACTAAGTGTTTGTCTGTAACGCATTCATTCAGCAATGACTCAGTATGTTATTGCTATGTGATAGCCCTGGGCTTGATGCTTTGGACACCTAGAAGCAGTAGATAAAGTACAAAAAGTGCCAGGGCAAGGCAAATCCTAGGCACTTGGTCAATTACAACTTATAATATTGAGTTATGTCAAAAAAGGCTTGTAGCTTAAAAGACAAAAAATAATTTTCAGCTGCAGAAAACATGAAAATAAAGTCTATAGAAGAGATGGCATTTGAGAAGTCTGTAAAATATGAGTAGAATTTAAATAGGGATACAGGAGATTAAAAGAGCAGTCCATGCTGAGGGAATTCCACCAGCAAAGTCAGGAAGGCTGGGAACATGAGTTGTGTGCAGGCCCTGACAGGCAGCCTGGCTCTGTTACAACTTGGAGAGGGAGGGAAGTGGAGACATGATTGATTGTGATAAGTTTACTGCAGGCGTTTAGCACTGAGCTAAGTTTTCATAGCTTACTGAGTGGGATTCAGGGAAACAAAGTGTTTTAGAAAAGGGAAGGTGCATTATTGAACAGGTTTTACTCTGAAAGTGCTGGTAGAGTTAGATGGAGTAAAAATGAAAAACAGATAAGTTAAAGAGGCTACAATCAGAAATTTAGGTATGAGATGACAGGGTTTGCATTAGGATGGTGAAATTAGGTGTGGAATTCAAAGGAAGGTACATATATGAAAGATTTTGAGAAAGATCCACTGGGCTTGATATTTGGGAGAATATAAGGAGTGAAGAAGAAATCATACCTTTACAAATGTCAAATCTACAAACAGAAGGCCTATTATTCTAATGAAATCATTCTACAAAGTGTATTTGTTTATCTTGCATCTCAATACCCAATGTTTCTTTTTATATTTACTGTGAATTTTTTCCTTTCAGAGTATTTTTTTCCATTTCTATTTATTAAGTAATTAAATGATCTCCTTTGCTCTGTCTCTTAAGTAGTCTAATGGTTTAATATTCTTCATTCAACTTTCATCGAGATGATTTTCTGAACAAATATTAGCTTTCTGTACTTTAATGCTTGCACAGGATCTCATGAATTTTTATTTTTTAATTAAAAAATGACTCACTGATTTCTAATCCTTTTATATTACCCATTAACCTATTTGCGTTGTCTAAGCATCTTTCCTTCTACCAATTTAGCTTCTTTCACTCCATCTAAACCCCAACATGGTTCTATGGTTGAATATATCATTAATAATATTCAAGAACCAGCAAATATTTTTTTTGCATTAAACATCTTCTTGGAAGTTAAAACACAAAAGGCTTTTCTGTTCAAAACATATGGTTAATCTAGCAAGCAACAAATGCTTTCTTCAGAAAGTTTTTATGCTTCGCTGAGAAAGAAGAGATTGAAATTAATTATCTATTATTTAAGAGGCTTTGCAGTGCAGAAATAACATTATCTTGGTTCAGAAATTACTTATTTTGGTCACGAGATAAAACAAGAAACCTGGGGAAAATTTGAAAATTAGAAAGGCAAATAGGTCCTTCATGTGAAATGTTGCAAGTGAAAGAGAACCGGCAGTGACTAAGTAAACTCAAGGGAAATTTATAAAGCTACTTTTAATGGCTTTTGATAGGAAGTTATGTTAACTAAACATATGAGGGTTATGTCTAGTTAACAAAGTCAATAAAAGAGAGATTAGACAGTATAATTATTCAAACAAAATATCCTGGGATACAAGAAAATGTTGACATGCAGCGATATAGTGAGTAGGTTATAAACTATAAGATGAGAAGTAAGGATTATTGAAGAGGTAGTCATTTTTATTATGCAATTAAATGTCTTCAAATTATGTATAAATCGCATATATTTTTAAATGTAGTATTCTATACTATTTATGCATAGTTTCTTTTATTTATTTATTTTGAAGATTACCATGGACCACATTGGGATAATATTGTTCTTTCTATGGGTGTCTGAATAAAGGCTTCCTCACTGAGTTTGTGACAGCCAGTTGCTCTCTCCCGCACATTTGAATTTATTGTTTGGAAATAACCATGAGCATTTGAGCATTTAATTGTGTGCCAATAATATTTGTGTACAAACTCAGTTCTCTCTGTTACTGTCTCTGTCTTTCTCTAAATATAGGTAGGTAGGTAGGTAGGTAGATGATAGATAGATAGATAGATAGATAGATAGATGATTGATAGATAGATATAGATATGTACATACACACATATCTCACACACACACACACACACACACATTTTGAACCAGAACCCAAACAATTGTATTTCTTTAATTTTAAAGAAATTTACTATCCCTTACTAACATGTTTCCTAAAATGTGGCTGTTTTCTAAAGGCAGTGTTTGTAAGAAACTTAGAGATTATGCTTTAGTATATCACTATTGTTAGTTACCCTAGTAAAAGCAGACAGAAGGAAAAAAATGGTGTCAAATTTTTCTTCATAAGGTGGAGATGAGATGGGAAGAAGCCTAGGGTATTTCACCCAGCAAAGTGGTCATTGTGCTAGCCAAAAATCATTGTGCTACACATTGAACCAGGATACATTCCAAAGGGAATGAAACCTTTTTATGAATGACAACTTATTCTTAAATATTTTCCCCTTGAATTTTTATAATCTTGGTACCAAGCGAGTAGACATAATTAAGGTTGAAACGAGATTTGTATTAGGAAATTGTAGCTGGGATTTAATATTTATTCCAGTTATACAGCACGAAATTCAATCGTATCCCAAGTCCATTAGGGTTGCTTCAGACTTTTCTTATATAAAAATTTTACTCTAGTCCTCATGACATTTTTAGAAAAAAAAATTATCATTGTGGCAGGAAATACTTTTGTTAACATATAATTCAGGGTCTATTTTGGAAAAGTATAGTCGAACTAATATGCAAAGTTATTGACATTCTCATTTTGTCCATTACCCTTATTAGACAAATAACATGTGGAAGCAGTTTGAGATTTGCATGTTGCAGTATTTTGAACTATTTAGCAGTTTTCTTATAATAGAAATAAATCTTTTACCTTCATTATATACCTCCTCCTCCATCCTTTCTTTTTTTTCTTTGCTACACTCCAATCTAAGCAGCTGAATTTTAAAAATTGCATTTGCAGACAGCTGGTCTTTGTAGAAGATTTAACACTTTGGGTATTTTAAATACAGTTTGTAGCTACTGGAAACTGAAATATAAATAAAACAAGCAAAAATGTGAAATAGAAAAGCACCCTACAATTGAGACAGCTCTTTAAGGATTCTTTTTCAAGTGAAGACATTACTCTTAATTTTATGGTGCATACATGAAATACATTCATGGATTATATCATATCTAGAGATCTCAATTGTAAGAATACATAGGTGATAAGATATGACCAGTAGAAAATCTGCTATGTATTATAACTCAACAGAACCTCTAGTAAATGTTTTTAACATTTCCATCTATTGTACAAATATCAATAATAAAGGATTTACAGTCGACTTAGGATATACTCATACAAAAAGATGGTGCAGTAATACAAAAAAATGTCTGAAGAAGTAACATCTCATGAATATACAGAATGATAAAATCAAAAAAGTAGTGGTAACCCGCAGCTTCTACCTTGCCCTAAAACTTCTGTCAATTAAACTTCCACTGTTTAAGTTAAAGGTGGTCCTAGTGTCTCATGCTGGAATTCAGAATGAATTTTTCCATAGAAATAGTGTAAAAAGCTTTGAGTGCATTTCACTGAATTATACAGTCAATGCATTGTTTTAGGGGTACATGAATGAAATAATAATTATAACTGACATCAATTAAATATACCAAGCCATGTGTTGAGTATTTTATGTGCAGTTTGTCATTAAATATTCACAATATTGCTCTAAGATAGGTAATGCTATTATCCCAAATGTGTAGATGTCAAACAAAAAGTTAAGTAACTCTTCCAAGATTATGCTATTTGCAAGAGGAAGAGATGGACTTTAATGTCAAGCAGGTTAATTTCAAAGGCCCATCTTGAATGCTACACTATACCATCGCCATGAGTTACAGAGGCTTTTTTTGTGTGTATTTTTCGGGGAACATGATCATTTATTCATGACACTTTCTGTGGGAAAATAATTTCTGAAATTTTTGAATACAGCCCATATGTTACAGTAGTAAGGGATAAGTACATCAAAAGATTGATTATTTGGAATTATACTGAGTAAGCATGCATAAAAGTGGATTGTCAATTTACTTCTAATCTATCAGTATGCTTAATCGATTGTTTCTTTTACCTCTATTTATGTGTTATCTTGTTTAATATATGGTGTGCTTGTCTATCCATGTGGAATTTATTCAGTTGTTTACTCTATTACCAGAGAAAAGCCAGTCTGTAGGCTGTGTTTGTTTAGGCTGTACCATTTGCAAGGATTATCTAGAAAATAAGCAGCATGGCACAGTGACACCAGGCTTTGCTTATTACTAGCCATGTGATTTTGGGCAAGTCGCTGTACCTCTTCATATGCCTATTTCTTTATCTGTGAATGGAGGCAATCATAGCTTAATATTAGTTCAATAGTAGTTCAAATTCATAGCATCGGTAGGTAGATTAAATAAGATACACTTGTCAAGCATTTTAAAACAATGACTAGTTCATAGGAAGAGTGTGTTTGTTTAAAACACTTATTTTGATAACGTTTAACAACAGTTCATGATAAAAGCTCTTAGCAAGTAAAGAATAGAATATTCACAAAATATAAAAGGACATCTACAAAAACTTACATCTACATACTTAATGATGAAAGAATGAATGTTTCTCCCCCGAATTTTGAGAACAAGACAAGGATATTTGCTGTCATTGTTTCTACTTAAAATTATGCCAAAGATTCTAGCCAGATGAGAAAAATAAAATATTGGAAAGGAGGATGTTAAACTTTATTTACAGACGGCATATTCATACATGTAGAAAATACAAAGAAAAAATGTCTACCAAAAACATTAGAATTGGTAAGCAAATTTAGCAAATTCATAAAACATGTTAATAACTTACTACAAAGTTACAGCAATCAACATAATACAGTACCAGTATAAGGCTCATCATATAGATCAATGGAATAGAATTGAGAGTCCAGAAATTAACCCTCATATTTATAGCCAATTGATTTTTAACAAGGGTATCAAGACAATTCAATAGATAAAGAATAGTGTTTTTAAGAAATGGTACTGGAGCAACTGCATATTCACATGCAAAAAAAAATGAGTTTGAGCCCCTGCCTTACACCACACACCAAAATTAATTCAAAATGGATCAAAGACCTAAATATCAGCATCAAAACTCCAAGAGTGTGAGAAGAAAATATAGGCATAAATATTCATGACCTCGTATGAGGCAGTGGTTTCTTAGCTATTACAACACAAGCCTATGCAACTGAAGGGGGAAAAAAAGAGATAAATTGGACACCATCAAAATGAAAAAGTCTGGTGATTCAAAGGACACCACAAGAAAGTAAAATTACAGTTCACAAGACAAGAGAACATTTTTGCAAATCATATATCTAACAATGGTCTAGTGTCCAGAATTTATAAAGAACTCAGCTAACTCAATAATAAAAGAAATAATACAATTAAAAATAGACAAAGGATCTGACGTTTTTCCAAAGAAGATATGCAAATGGCAGTAAGTACATGATTGTATCTTGAATATCATTAGCTATGAGAGAACTCCAAATCAAAACCACAATGAAATACCACTTTATACCAACTAGGATGACTACAATAATAATAATAATAAAGACAGATAATAACATTTTGGCAAGGGTATGGAGAAATTAGAAATCTCATACGCTGCTGATAGCAATGTCAAATGGTGCAGCCACTTTGAAAAGTAGTCTGGCAGTTCATCAAAAATAAACATAGAGTTATCATGTGACCCAGCAATTCTACTCCTGGATATATGAATATTGATAAATGGGAAAAATATAATGTGGCATAGCCATACAAGGAAATACTATTCAACATTAAAGAAGAGTGAATTACTGCCACACGCTACAATACCTTGAAAACATTATTTTAAATGAAAGAAGTCTGTCACAAAAGACCACATATTGTATGATTCCATTTATGTGCAATGTCCAGAATAAGTAAATTTATAGAAGTAGATAGCATTTCTACTATCAATTGATAAATGGGAAAAAATCATTTATGATAACATCAAAAACATCCTATTGGGGATAAATTTAACAAAATATGTGCAAACCCTGAGCTCAGGAAACTGCCAGAAAACTTTAAGAAGATCTAAAAAAGAGAAGAATGTGCCGTGTTTCTTGATTGGAAGATTCAATCTTATTGAGATATCAGTTCTCCCCAAATTTATAGATTTAACTCAACCTCAAACATAACAACACTGCACTTTTATTTGTAGAAATTGGCAAAACAATTCAAAGTTTATACAGAAACAAACAAACAAACAAATAACCAAGCAGTTTTGAAGAAGATCTAAGGCAGATAACTTTTACCATCAATTAAAGGAATTATTATAAAGCTATGATAATACAGATAGTGTGACACTGGTCTAAGAATTGAGATATAAATCAATGGAACAGAATATGGAGTCTAGAAATAGGTCTATGTGTATATGGTTAATTGATTTCCAAAAAAAAACAGTGCTGAGATGATTTAATGGGGGAAGGAATACTGTTTTCAGTGAATGGTCCTGGAACAAATGGATAAATGGATAAAAATAATGAACCTTGACCTTCACCTCACACTATACCAAAAATCAAATACAAAATGGATAGTATACCCAAATATAGAGTCCCAAACTATAAAACTGAAAGAAAACAGAAGGAAATCATCACAACACTGAGAAAGACAAAAATGTTTAGAATACAAAATAAACTAAATATAAAGGAAAAAATGATAAAACTTCTGCTCTCGAAAAGCCATAGATAAGAAAAGAAAAAAAGGCCAAGTATAGGCTTGGAGAAAATATTCATAATACATTTTGGACAAAAGACATATGCAGGATATATATACACAAATCCTTATAACTCAATAATAAAAAATCAATTTTTTCAAAATGAGCAACAGGTTTGAGCATACTCTTCACAAAATATACTAATATGTTGACTTAATAGTCAAAATGCACAAAAAAAGATGTTAAATATTAATAGTGATCAGAGAATTGCAAATTAAAACCACAACTAGGTATTACACATTCTCTAGAATTAAAAAAATTAAGACTATCATCAATAACAGTGTCAGCAAAGATTCTGAGTAACTGGAGTCCTTATACATTGTAGTTGGAAGTTAAAATGGTACATTCCTTTCACAACACTGGAAGTTTATTTTAATATTAAACATATACTTATCATATGACTCAGAAATTCTATTCCTAGTTATTAATTCAAAAGAAGTGAAAACATATGTTCACAAAAGGACTGTACATATGTACACAAATGTTTATAGCAGCTTTATTCAAAATGGCTAAGATTTTCCAATAACCCAGATGTTCTTCAACAGGTGATTGGATAAACAAAATATAATGAACACAGAAAAAAAAAGAATACAACTCATCAATAAAAAGAAATAAAGTACCGATACATGTAAGAATATGTATATATCTCAAAAATATTATGCTGAGTATAAAAAGTCAGACAAAAAGGAGGCACATCATATGACTACATACATATACTCGTCTAGAATGGGCAAAATGCAGATCAGTGAGTGATTGCCTGCTGCCAGGGTTAAGGGTAAGGAATAATTGAAAAAGACCCTGAGGACACTTTCAGAAAAGTTAGAAATATCTTTTATTTTGTTTGGGATATTAGTATATGGGTGGATACAGCTGTCAACATTTATAAAAGGTACGCTTAAAATTGCTACTTCTTTAAATCTATAAAGTATACTTTAATAAAGTTGATTTGAAAACTAAATGCATGCAAAGAAACAAAGAAAAGGCTTGTAATTTGTGAGAGCTGAAAGTGAATTTAGAAACCAGCTTTTAAAATCTTCTTATTTAGTCCTAGAGGAGACTCATGCCCTGCGATGGTAAATGATTCCTTGTGTTAATCTAGCTGGTTAGAGGTAGACCCAGCCCTGAAATTGAATTGTCCTGACAGTTTTTGTTGCTTTGTAGAAACCCAGGTGATATTGCTAGGTTGTAACTCATTGTTTCCTCAAGATGCAAGTTATACATCCATTAATCAAGGTTTAGAGAGGAAAAATCAAAGCAGACTTAACAATTTTATCCTGTTTGCAAATTTAGAATAATGGCATGTATGGTTCATGTGCATATGAATATATCAAAAGAAGCTCTCATATAGCTACTCAAAGTGGGCTGAGAAAAATTTCTGGACTTACTGCTGCAGATTCCGTGTGATTTATGTACACAGCGTAGGGGAATATAAAGTAAGGATGTACTTTTCCAAGAACATAGTTTTATAATAAAAATAATTGAAATAAAATTTACCTTTAGATTAGAATGTCATAAGCACTAACATTTTAAAAATAATAATAATATAACAGGAAAAATACAAAGGCTCTATAAACAAAACTATTAACTAGATTTCAAATAGAGTCCTGCCTATTGTTCAATTACCAGTTTATTAGTAGCTTATTTTCAGAAAGGATTAATTTAAGTCAGCTTTTGTTTTGGCGTCATAATAGAGTTGATGAACTGGAAGTATCAGACAAATGTCTAAAACAATTTTGTAACTAAAGCTCTTTAAAATATATGATGCTTTCCTTTTTTAATAAAAATATTTTCTTTGACATACATAATTATCCCTCCAATTCTCAAAATATTTATAAGCTAATTCTAATTGATCTAGTTCAAAAATATAAGAATTTAAAGTTCAAAAGTCGGAAATAAGAGTAAAAATATTCTCAGGGTATATTTGCAAAAAGTAAGAAGGAAGGGAGGAAAGAAAAAAGGGAAAGGAAAAAAGAAAAAGATTAAATCTAAACGGGAAGAGACACCTTCCAAAGAAAGCTGAAAAATTAAAGTTTTACTTAGTTTATTGTCTTTTCCAAAATACACCACAATGTGTCATTTATAATTTAAAGATTAATTAACATACTGAGAGGAGATGAAATAATATGACTTATGGAGCTGAAAAGAAAAAAAAAATGGTTGAAATCGCCTTTTTGGCTTGAATGACTATATGGTTTTAGGACATTGGGTAGAATTACATTGCAACCACCAACCAAAATCTTGTCATAAAACATTTCCATTGGACTCCTACCTTTTCCAGCTATATACTGAAGTGAAAGAGAGAGAAGAAGCAGACAAAGCCTCAGTAAGGGAGATAATTTGTGTCCAACTCTGTTTCTGCTCTCTCTGCTATACTGTGCCCCAAGCACTCTATTACCCATCATTTGAGCAAAGGCCAGGGACAGGCTATCAGGAGCAGTATAGTACTCTATGAGGAGGAGTATTCTAGGGGAAGAGGAACAACTTTGCCCTGCCAAAGTTGTTTCTGTGATAAATATTGATTTATTTGGTCAGTAGCTAAAAATCTGTTCGTATAAAAAGATTCTACTGCCATCAAAGTCTAGAACACTTTCGCACAAGTCTCATGTAGACGTCAGGCCGACTGATGTTTTTATTTGCTTTAATTATTGCAAAATATATCTGGAACTAGGACAAATCTGGCAGCTATAGTATAAGTAGCATAAATGAAAAAAAAAAAAGACTCTAGAACATAAGTTTTGTTTTCCATGTGACTATCTCAGAGTTAGGGGAAAAAAATACAGTTGTAGAACAGAACAAAACTAGTTTCTGAGACTGAACATATAAAGGTAAATGTTCAAATCGTACCATCTCTCCTTTACATTGTGATGATTAACAGCTTCTTAAACAGGGAAATGGCTTGACTCATGCCAGCTACCTATATATAATCTGATGAAAGACAGAGACTACTGGCTCCTTCTGTTTTCTTTTTCTCATTGAATTAGAACTACTGAGCATCTTGAAATATCAGACTGATTTATTTTATTTAAGTGAGTCTATAATGTTTACTCCAAATGTCATGCAATTTCATTTTTTATTTACTCGAGCCAAGAGCTGCTGGATGAGTTTACTTCTAAGCTGGGTCACTTTGCTGTATGTTTGCTAGCTATGTCACAGTGGGAGAAATACTCGAATAGCAACAAAATCATCACAGGGTTAGAGGCAGAGCTGATGCAAGAACCTAGTTTTGTCATTCTTGTCTGAATGCCCGAGCCAAGTGCTTATGCTGCCTAGAGCCTGCTTGTTTTGCAAACTGTCGCATACTCTTTTAGATGACGTTACATATGGAGCCATAAACTCAGCCTAGCAGTTTGTTGGCTTCCAGTTTTTCTTCCAGCAGTATCAATCTATTGCTGAACATTTGAAATTTAATCCCTTTGGATGTTCAATAAGAAGCGGTAGCCCTGGTCATTTAATTTGTCTGGCATTATAGGGGAGAAAAAAGACTGATGCTAAACAGGAGATGCCAGGGGAGGGAAACCATTGGAGCTGTTTGCCTGTTGCTGTCAGAAAAAAAATGGGACTTTGTTCTCCTTTCATTGTGTGCTTTGGTATAAAGTGGCTCTTTGATGTCACTGCCAGGAAAATATAGGGCATGAGATACCTATATTTTTCTAGCTTCAAAATCGCTAGAAACATTTTAAGTTGTAAATAAAAATCAGATTTAAATTTTATTCCAAATTTTGAGCCTCTGATGAATTAAAAGCATATGCTTTTTCCAAAGTTGTTTACTTGGCATGATAGGTATGTTTATTTGCTGAAAAATCAAGACTCCAGTTGAGCTAAATGCAGTATGATATTTAAGTAGTCTGTTTGGAACCCAAAGTCATGTTCCATCAAAATGTTTTAAATGATGGTGAAATTCAAAGACCAATCTATAAAGATATATTCAACAACCCATAACAAACATTATGGCTAGATTCTTTTTACCATATCTTATACTTGATTATAAAAATTATAGTATTTTTATAGGAAAATGCACTCACAGATCCAGATGGGGTCGAGTGGAAAGCATCACCCCCGCTAAGGCCCTGGATAAGGGAGTAATAACTAAGAGATCACGGTAGTAGCATCCTCCAGGGCAGGGGGTCTGTGCATGTGGGGAGTGACAGCCAGAATTTGGTAGTAAAAATGTGCAGGAGAAATATTAAGGATAGACGGTACGAGGAGGCTGCTCAGTCCAGCTCCCACTCAAACCTTAGGTTTTCCTTGTCAGCATTGGCTATTTACTCAATCTGGGATCAACACAGATTTACAGCTTCTCTTCTGTCTTCTGATTTCTCAAACAAAACCAGTGTTACTGAGGTTTTCTACAGATTAAAAAATAATGCTTCAAAAGGCTTCTCACTATGACAGTTCTTCATTGAGAACTGTCCTGGAGGGATAGTCCAAAAGCGCATTGGTGAAACATATGTGAAGGTTAAACTTCACTTCCAAGTTAAAATGAAATGAGAATTTGTTGATTCTTCTAGAAGCTACCTGCATTCCTTCGCTCATAGCCCCACCCTTTATCTTCAAAGCCACTGGAACTGGAGTGGAGTTAAAGCATTGAAGGAAATGGGTTGCTATTAGGAATACTAATAAACATTTATTTATTAGTTTACTTATCCACTCAATCAAAAAATATTTACTACTATGCCAGGTACTGTGCTGAGTAATAAGGACTTAGAGATTTAATATGCCCTGATCATGGCTGCTTAAAAAGTTTATATTCTACCAGCAAAGAGATACATATAAACAAATAAATGCTTTAATGTATTCTAGACATTATGAGAGCAATCACTATAAGCTACCTTCTCCATTTCCTGTTGCTGCTATAACAAACAAACACAAACTGAGTGACTGAACATAACACAAATTTATTCCCTCACAGTTCTAGAGATTAGGCTCCTAAAATCAAAGTGTTGGTAGGCTGCATTCTTTCCTGAGGTCTAGGGGAGAATCCATTTCCTTGCCTTTTCTAGAAATAAATGTTTATTAGTATTCCTAATAGCAACCCATTTCCAACCCATCTAGAAGCTACCTGTACTCTTCATTTATAGCCCCATAACTCTCCATCTTCAAAGGCAGCAGTGTAACATCTTCCATCCTCTTTCCCCTCCCCACTCTCTTTCTGCTTCTATCAACTGACTCTAACCCTCCTGCCCCACTCTTGTAAGGACTCTTGAGATTATATTTGGATTACCTAGGTAGTCAAGGATAATCTCCCCATATTAAGACCCTTAATCACGTCGTCCCTTTTACCATGGTAACCTATTCACAGGTTCCGGTAATTTGGATGTAGACATCTTTGGGGAGACATCATTCAGCCTACCATAACTAAGGTGGAGTCCAGTGGAAGGAAATTTGGGGCTCTAACTGGGGCTGGAGTGGGGATATCAGAAGAGGCTTCACTGGGGGAGTAGTGCCGGAGTCAAGATTTCATCTTTGAGTAAAGTGTTCAGCAGGGGAACACCATGCTATCATCCAGGGTGGGCAGTGTGGAAAATTTCCATAGTGGACAGCAAAGACAAAGATACGCTTAGGGAACTGAAGTAGTTTGACTTGCCAAAAAGATAATTTTGAGGGGAAATTCTCAAAGGGATATAATCGAAGGTAGATAATTGGGTCAAATCATACAGACCCTTATGTGTCAAACTAAGGGGTTTAGATTATTACTGGTACTGTGCCTTGTGAAGTCTAGCCACCTCGGATTCCTCAAGCTCCCAGTTACGTTCTCTAAATTGGGGAGACCACTGGACTCTATCTGTGTTTCCTCTCCTTGTGTGTGTTGCAACGAGGAAACTTTTCCCATGTAGTAAGCTGCTGCAAGTGTTTTTTTTCCCCCCATCTCTCATTCATATGCCATGGTTCAGGGATCACTGTCCTTCAGTGCCTGGTGTCTAATATATTGAGCTCTGTTGTTTAATAGAATTAAAAAATAAATTTCATACATGCCATAATGCCTATTCTAGCTGACACCGAACCTCTTTGCTCCCATTTAAAAATAATAATAATAATGAAGCTAGAGATGTGGTTGAGTTCACCTTTAAGGGCAGCCTTCCTTTATTTTAGGAAAAATGCTTAATCGACCTTTTTGTTATGCTAATTTAAGCAGAGAAATTGACAACTTCAAGAAAATGAAGATGGAAAAAAAGATGCTTGTTATTATCTTTAAATAATCTAATTTTAGAAAACAAAAGTCTTTCATCTGTGAGGGTTTCAAGTGATAGAGTGTCTGGACTCCACGGTGGAAGACATATTGAGTCATTTCCCAGGTTTAGGTGTAAGTGATCCCCACAAAACAATAACCCGGGGTTCAGAAGTAAGATATTCAGGAAGCGTCTTGACTAGTGGATTCTGGTCACAACTTAATTTCAATTACATATTTTTTCTTTTCTTGAATTTCAATTTCTTCCTTTTATCTTGAAGCTTCAGAAAATCTTAGTTAAATATCATAATCTAGTCTTATTTGGACTGATCGAAATATAGGGAGAGGTCTGTATCTAAATTCAGACAAAATGGTGCAAAGAGAATGGTAGCAGCCTGGGG
The DNA here is from genome assembly GCF_902729225.1 of Pteropus medius. Classification (NCBI taxonomy): domain Eukaryota; kingdom Metazoa; phylum Chordata; class Mammalia; order Chiroptera; family Pteropodidae; genus Pteropus; species Pteropus medius. Next base: position 11,825,376 of record NW_024352785.1, on the reverse strand, counting down.
TATCTGGTGTCTGGAGTCAAGGTGTGATCAACAGGCAAACTTAAATAGGTGTCTGCAGTGAGACAGACAGCTTAGCAGACAAGGACAGCTCCTTTGTGTTTATGGAATGTTTAGTAATTTCCATGAAGATTCCTAGAAAAATATGAAGAGAAAAATCCAGTAAAGTTGGGTTTCCTGTGGTCAAATCTGATGGGGGCTTACACTATTTTTATTGAAATATTAAAAGGAAATATCTGGAGACCTAGAGGCCTTGTATTTCTCTTAAACTAGCCACCAAATTATAAGTAATGTGATTTAGATATGAATTCCATTCTTTCTTCCTAGTTAATCTTTTGGTGAAAGCATAACCATATATCCTGTTTTTTGCTCATCTTTTTTTTTTTTCTTCTTTCAGGTTATCAGCTAATTTCTTTTATCCTACATTATTGTGCTTCTTTTAATAATCAGAGTCCAAATCAGAGTCTTGATTTAGAGTGTTTTTAGTAACAATAGAAACGTCTTAATCTCCCTAAGTAAATTATTCATAGATCAGACTTTAAGTACAAAATCTTTATGAACTGAATATTTATGGTAATGGCTACTGCTGGACTTAAATTTGTTATTGTACCAATTTGCAGTGTTTTAGAATTTAATGAAATTACTTCTTCGTTATCATTATATTTGTTGTAGCTCAGGTGGAAATAGCTGATTTTTGCTCTATGACAATAGAAGGAGTTCTATAGAAGTTTTTATATTATGTGATAGGGAAAATGTCTTCCAAGACTAGTATTTTTTTTTTTTTTTTTTTTGGTGTATGAAAGAATCATTACTTTTGTATTTCATTGTGATAGAATCAACATATCCAGTAACTCCAATATAATGCTTATATGTGATTTGCAGTGTCATCTAGCTAACAAAATTACTGGTTTTAATACTAGCAATAGCTATGGAAGGATAATATCTCTAATAAGCTTTGCATAATTTTTAAATGCCACTGCTGTTTTATGTCATTCAGGAAGGCATGCTGGCAGTGAAATTTCTCTCGAGGGTGAAAATGCCAGTGACCTCTTTCCCTTCCAAATAAGATTTTTTAAAAGAAGAATTTATAATCTTTTCTACTTTGCAACCTCCCTGACACTACTTAACCTACTGCAATTTGCTTTCTGACACCTCCATTCCATGGGAAGAGCTCTCAATAGTATCAGCCATAACAGACTCATCTGTCACTCTATATTCTTCCTCATATTTGTCATCTCAACCATATCTGACACTGTTGTTTACTTTATCCCTTTGCAACTCTCTCCCCCTTAACTTTCATTAAGCCATTATTTTCTTTTCCTTCTATATCTTTGGTAATTCCTTCTCCGTCTCTACCTAGCTCTTATAGATTTATATTCCATAAACATTTTCCCTTCTTTCCATGTTTAGTCCATTTGGGCTGCAATAAGAAAATACTATAGACTAGGTAGCTTATAAACAACAGAAATACGTTTCTCAATGTGCTGGAGACCGGTAGTCTGATATCAGCGTGCCAGCATGGTCAGGTGAGGGCCTTCTTCTCTTCTGGTTTGCAGATTTCTCATTGCAGATTTCTCACATGGCAGAAAAGGTTAGGGAGCTCTCTGGAGTATCTTTTACAAAGACATTAATTTTGCTTATAAATGCCCTGCCCTCATGACTTAAGCACCACCCAAAGACCTCACCTCCTAATATCATCACGTTGTTCATTAGGATTTCAACGCATTCAGACCATAGTGTACCTTATACCCCAAACTCCACCCAAATTTTTATGCTAATGATTTTCAAATCTTCACATCTTATTCAGACACTTTTTCATGAACTCCAAACCAGGCTACATAATATTTACTTGCATGTTGCTTTAGCATTACATGCTTAATATTATCAATATGGAATTTCTTAACCTGCTATCTAAACCCTAATGGAAACACTCAGTCTCTAAGTTAAAACATTAGAATTTATCCGTCTTAGTCTGAGGGCTGTAGAGAGCAGACCCTGAGACTAAGACTAAGCTGTTAAAACTTTATTTGAAAAGTGTAAGCCCAGGATAGTGAGGATAAGGACAAAAAGAACATGAAGCAAGGAAAGATGTAAATTATGTGATACAATGCATAACTATGTTGGTCCTATCTTTATAACAAACAATAAAAGAATATAGAAAGTCTTTTATCAAGTGTATTCTCTAGGTATGTGGCACTTCTCTGACTGTGTTGCAAATTGAAACTATGCCATGAAGTGCTAAACAGAAGAGAGAATAGGGGAGGAATTCATCTGCCTGATTCTCTCCATAGTCTCAGAGTTTCCACTGTTCAGTATTCACACCATACGGAACTAACTTTCAGGTTGTGTTATTCAGGCTCTTGGTGGCCGATCAGAAAGTCAGGAGGCCTCCCCAAGTGAAGCACCAACTCAAGGAGAGAGAGAGAAGTAGGTAACTGAGGATATCTGAGAACGTTTACAAGGTCTGTCTTACCTCAATCTATTATCCTAAACTCATTCCATAATCCCAGTCTCCACATTGAGTTAGTTACCAGGTTTTGTTATTTCTGCCTCATAAATATATTGCACACTTGTCCTCCCCCACCTTTTTTTTTTTTTTTTTTTTTTTTAATTTCAGGCTCTTAGCATTTTTATCTAGGGCTACTGTAACAATTTATTAATTATTCTCCCTAACTAGGCCTTGCTTCTCCCCATTGCATCCTTCATTATGCTGTCAGAATAATTTTTATAGTGTGATTCTTGCTCTTTCATTCTACTATTGAAAAGTCCTTCAGTGGCTCTCCATTGACTCTAGAATAAAATCCGTGTACTTAGCATGAAAAGAGGTGAAAAGTCCTTGTACTATAGTCTTTTCTTAAGTCTTGAGCATCTTCTCTCATCACTCCTCAAGCAGTACTTAATGATCAGATTATGATCATCTGTTGTCAGGTTACCCAAATACGCCATGCTACCTTTTGCATTCATATATTTTATATTATATTGCTATCCATCTCCTGTTCTTTCCCTGGCTAAGCTTTATTCAATCCTCTAGATTAGCTCAAGATTGAACTACTCTTATGTACCAGACATTATACTATGTTGAGATGACACAGAAGTTAACAAAGCAAGCAAAAATCTCCCTCCTTAGAATTTATATTCTAGTGGAGGAGATACACAATAAAGTAAGTAAGTAAAATATATAAAATGTTAGCTAGTGAGAAGTGACAAGGAGAAAAAATAAATTGGGGAAGAGCAATAGGAACTGTTTGGGGGTTGCAATTACAGATAGGATGGCCTGGGAAGTTCTCATTAAAGAGATGATTTTCAAGTAAAAACCTGAAGAAGATAAGGAAGTGTTTCATGAGGATATCTTGAGGGCAAAGCAGATCAAGCACAAGAGAAAGTAAGTGCAGAGTCCTTCAGATATAAGTGTACGTGGCAGTGCTTGAGGAATTGCAAGAAAACTAAGGAAGTTGCAACAGTTAATGAATGGAGAATATTAGAAAATCAAGTTAAAAACATAATAACAGGCTCTATCGTATAAGAGTGTGGAGGACATTATACAACTTTGACTTTTTCCTTGAGTGAAAAGAAAGGCATTAAGATTCTAAAAGGAAAGCAGAGGATGGCTTGGGCGGTAATGTTTAGAGTAGATAGTAAGAGGGCAAAGGCTGATGTTAGGCAATTACTTAGTAGGCTACTCTAATAATCCAGTCTGAGATGATAGTAGCTTGTCCGGGGTGGTAGTGATGAAAGTGATAAGTAATAGTTAAATTCTTTATATACTTTGCTGATACAGCTGAAAGTTGAGATGTACGTAAACAGTTGAGATGGAAAGACAAAGGTGGGGAGGTTTTGGAAGGGATCTAAGGAGCTCGATTTGACATGACAAAGAATTATCCAAGTAGGGATGCCAAGTTTGCAGCTGGACTACTGACTCTGGACTTCAGGGAAAGCTCTTTGCTAGAGTTAACATTTAAGAATTATCATTATAGAGATGGTAGTTAAATCCATGATGTTGGATGGCTTTACTCAGGGTAAAGCCAAAATCCTATAATTATTGAGGGATAGGTTATAAATTTAAAAAAATAGAAAATGTTCAAAGACAACTCAGGGACTTTCTGAAATGTAAGGATTGAAAGAGCCAGAAAAAGGACTGAAAAGGAACTGTTTGTCAAGCAGAAAGGCAAAAGATTATATTGTTCTAGGGTAGTGATTAAGGTAGGTTAGGCTTAAATAATAAATTGACACCAATATTTGATGGTTTAAACACAATAGACATTTATTTCTCCCTTATCTAACAATTTGAGCCAGATGTTTAGGGATGAGGGTGCCTGTCTTTCATACAGTGAGCCGGGTATTCATGTTTTCTCTAACTTATGGCTGGTTCCACCATCCCCTATGGCTTCGTTATTATTTGCATTAATAGCAGGTCAAAGGAGAAAAAATGTGGAAGGGAGCATATCTACTTAATTTATTTGACCTGGAAATGGTACATATCACTCCCACATGCTTCCGTATCCTATTACTCAGTCATATGGTCACACTTATCTTTAAGTGAGGCTAGGAAATGTGGTCTAGCTATGTGTACCATAAGAAAAATAAATAGGTTTTTAAAAAAATGTATGAATAGCTAGCAGTCTTTGTCATACCAAATGAAGAAAATTTCCATGCTGTGTTGCTCTGAATTTTAATTTTTCTTTACTTGCTGGATTTACTTGCTGGAACCCTTAATGGATTCATTGACAGAATTTATTTCTGTATCCCTGATGGCTGTCATATTGACTGGACACTGAGATGTTCAAAAAATAATGTTGAATAAAAAAATGAAAGCATTAAAGTTGTAAGATGCTTTATAGTTTACAATATAAACAATAATTCGGTTATAATCCCCATTTTTCCAAAGGGTAACATGAGGCCCAGAAGTTAAGTGTCTTGCTAAAAATACATAGCCAGTAAGTGATGGAGTTGGCCCTTGAACCCAGGTTTTCTGATTTCAGGAATATGAATAACCTAAGCATTCTTTTCCATTTTGATTCACTTGTAGGATTCACTGAAGTGAAAATGAAATATTCAAATAGCTAACTCTGATACCTAATTTACTGAGAGTTTTATTATAACCTCTATTTAAGTATTGATTTTGAATTATCAGACATGCAATGAGCTATTTTGGTTCTCTAATGACATTATGTTGGGTGGAAAGGCTGGTGGCAGAGACATTGACATTAAAATTTTTAAATTACTGAGGCAAGCTGGAAATGAAAACGAAATTCAGCAGGGACAATTCAATTAAAGGACTACAGTGTACAAGGAGGAAGAATATAAACATAGAAATAATCTTAGAATAGAATGTGAAGGCCAAATAAGAGAGCTTCTGGCGAAATGTCAGGAAAATTCAGTGGAGAGAAACTAAATCTCACTTCACTTTAGGTCAAGGCTGCAACATTGTGCTGTCAGAGGAGTCCACATTCTGATCAGTTTGTGGCCCAAGAATGTGTTTTGCAATATAAGGTATTGTTTCAGGGATCAGGAAAACTTTTAAGATGGCCCTTGAGGTATCAATAGTACTTTATAAGGCAAAAAGAATTTTATCAGTTATGTTGTTTTTACTTGTGAGTGAGAGAAAACCTATCTCAGAGTGATTTAAACAATAAAACAAAATAATGTGTTCACGTAATTAAAAAGTCAAAAGAGAAGCTTGATCAGAGTCTCAAATTGGACTCTTCATTTTAGTTTTGCTGTTTGTGGATCAACTTGGCTGCAGGTCAGCAGTCCCTTTCATGACAGCACAGTCATTGCAGCAGTTCCTGCACTTGAACGGTCATTCCTTGGAGTGCAGAGCAGGGTGGAGCACACATGCCCTGGCATTCCCTGCAGACGTCCTGGGATTCACTCTGGTTGGCCTGGCCTGGATCACATGCTTGACTCCTAGACCTCAGGGAAGAGCCATGTCTCTGGAACCACACGATACCCAAATAGAAATTAGCGGTCTTTGAAAAAGAGAAAAAGATGCCACTGAGTCCTGAAGGGAAAGGAAGGGAATTTCAGGCATAGGAAATTATTTTTGAATAGGAATGTATTGGGGCAAGATTAAGGTGTTTTTATTATTATTATTATTATTATTATTGTTATTATTATTATTATTATCATCATCATCATTATGTTTGGTGCCTAGAATAATGATTGGAAGATTGTGCTCAATATATTTTTATTAAATGAATGAATAAATGAATGAATAGATGAATGAATGAAAGCATGCTAAATTTGGCTGAATATATGATGTATATAAAGGAAAATGTGTAGTCAGTGTATTGATGGCAGACAAGCAAAAACAAAATTTAATAAGCCACATAAGGCAGCTTTCAGTTTTAGCTATTGTCAGTGCAATTTTGCAGCTGGCCAGCTATTACCCAGCTGCTCCTCACTGCCCTACCTGCTCTTGCTGCTAAGGCAGTGCCCATAAGAACATGCACACTGCCTTTGACTATAGCCTAAGCCAGCTATAAGTATGAGGGTGTGTACTCTGCAAAATTAATCATGCACTGCTTTCCAAAACAAAACAAAACAAACCAAAAGAAATGTGTTTATGTCAGCTGTTGTTTGAGATTATCTGCACCACTGCTCCCCTCCATTAGTGCAGGTAATTGGGTAGAGACTGTACACAAATGCAAAATGGGGAATCACTGGCTATGGGCAGGTACAGTGTAAGGGATCTAGGAATTATGGTTGATCATTAGCCAAATTAGTCATAGGTGGTTCCTTTTGCTAACAACAGAACTAACGAAATCCTCCTCCAAACTCTTTACTAGTGATTGTAATGGATGAAGTTTAGATATATAATGAGAATGGCACAACATGTACATCCAAATAAAAGCTAACTTTCAAAATAGTCAACTTGACACATTATACACTTATTATACTAAGCTGCCCTTGCTCATATTTGACATATCTGTTAGAATTTTTGACCCCTTTTTGATATTGGGTTGTTTTCGTATTATTGAGTTTTGAGAGTTTTATACATAGTTTAGAAAAAAGTCCTTGATCAGATAGGAGTATAGTAAACATTGTCTCCCAATACGTGGCTTACTTTTTGTTTCCTTAATAGCAATAGAAGTTTTCAATTTTGATGAAATCTAATTAACCACTTTTTTCTTGTGTAGTTCATGTTTTTAGTGTCCTAAAGAAATCGTCTAACTAAAGGTCACAATGATTTATCCTGTGTTTTCTTCTAGACTCTCTGTTCTGTTCAGTTGGGTCTTTATGCCTCTGTTTTCACCAGTACTACAATTTTTTGATTAGTGTAACTTCATACTTAGTCTGGAAATAATGTAATGTGGATTCTCCAATATTACTTTTCTCTTCCAAACTTGTTTTAACTATTCTAAATTATTTGCCTTTTCTAATAAATTTAAAATTAATTCTTTAATTTCCACAGAAAAAATTTATCATTTAGATTTTGATTGATTTTGCATTGACTCTATAGTTAAGTTTGGGGAGAAATGAATCTTAAGAACATTTAGTCTTCCAAACCATGAACATAATATAATACCTTTGCATTTTTTTAGGTCTTCCCTAATTTCTCTCGTCAGCGTTTTATAGGTTGCAACATATAACTCTTGCACATATTTTAATTTATACCAAAATGTTTAATGTATTCGATGCTACTGAAAATTATACTTTTTAAAACTTTAAATTCCAATTACCCATTGCTAATACATAGAGGTAGAAGTGATTTTTGTATATTAAGTGTGTATCTTGCAATCTGCTTAATATTAGCTCTCTTGGGATTTTATTGTTGCTATGGTTATACATAGTTTTGAACTTTCTCCATGAGCCTGCACCTCAGACAGTGTCTCTGAAAGTTTTTGCCCTTCTTCCAGTGGGAGACTTCTGATACTTTAGTTACTCCATGCTTATGAGCTTGTTCTCAGAAGATGGGATGTTGTTTTCCATTGTCTTGTTTCATCCTCAGGGAGTGGAACTTTCTCAGCTCTGGGTCCATGACAATTGTCTGCCTCTCACCCAGAGACAGAGGGACTTTTTTTTCTGTTCCCTTTCCCCATCCACAGTGAGTCTTCACACATGTCATAGTTTTTGCTTCCTTTCCCCCAGTTGCTCAGGTTTTTGCTTCTGAGGGAAGAAGGTTTCAAGCCACGCTTCGCTTCACGTATTTTCCACAGCAGTGTTTGATCTTCCCCAACAGGTAGCACATCCAGAAAACAAACAAACAAAAACAAACAAACAAAAAACTGTCCCTCTTTTTTTTTTTTTTTTTTCCTAGTACTCAGTGAGGTCAAGGCAGCAAAGCTTGCAAGTGGCTGTGAACTTTCCTGGTGTCTCTGGTTGCTAGAGTTTTATGCTCTCCCACTGGCTCACTCTTGATCTTTAGGAATTCATGAACATCTTAGCTGAAAGCTTCTTACCACTTGCATGAGAACTCTATGTTCTCTGGGCCTCTGCCCCAGATAAGCCAGTGTGACACCTCCTCCCTTGCAGGTGACTATATTTCCTTAGATTTTAGGCTACTTGGTTGTTCTGTGACCTTAGATCTCTGATGCATTCAACAAAAGTTGATCTGTAGATTTTCTGGGTTTCTTCTTAATAGAATGGGAACAATTCTTTTCTACTTTTCTACGTACTAAGTGGAAGCTGAAACTCTGATTTAGTTTTATCCATAATTTTTTGTCTGTCTGTTAGTAATAAAGCCAGGTAAGTGTCAAGCTTTAGCGATTGGCACAAAATAATGGAGACACCATTATTTAATATGGGCAATTGATTTTTTTCTTATATTTTCTTATATTGTGCTATGTGAAACATATTCATACCCACCCCACTCCCACCCTCACGACAAAATTGTTGGTCCTGAGATCTTCCTATGTAGGCATTCTCTGGAGCTGCAATTTTCATTTGGCTAGACTAGAGTTACATATTACATGTTTTGTGTAATAAAATGGTGGGAAATGATTCTAGTCTTTTTTCTCTCTCTCTAAATATTGTTTCTCCTTTCTGTTGGGTAAGGAAGTCTCATTTATGTTCTCTTATATAAAAAATTTTTCTTAACATGTGTTTTGAGTACTTCTCATTTCCTACAACTTATTATTTCTCTTGACTTAATTTTGAAAAGCACTCCCTGTCTAAACTCTAGAGTACCTTTTTCAGGTTTTAGATCAATTGTAATTTCTGTCTTTCTTGGGCTCTTGGATCTTTCATGGGCGAAAAATACTGGTATCTATTTCGCAAGCTTATTAATGTAACCTCCTCCTTTTATTTCATGTTCTAATTTTTTAATGAAAGTATTAAGTGGTTGCTTGTCAAGACTGACTTTTGCTCTCTGTTCCAATCCATCCTGACCTCTCTTGCTCTATAATCTGTTCAAAATGCTATTTCTGTATCCTTAAGACTCTTCCATTCCTATTTACTTTTCATAGGCTCACATTGCCTTTCCAGCCTTATTTTCCACCTATGATGTGGTCAAAACAACTATGAGGCAGGTGACTACAGTTTAGTCTGTATGTGGCCACTTTCCAGTGGTGGCTTTTTCTCTTGGATTTGATTAATATATGCCATTTGGATATTTTCATTTTAGGAAATTATCTCTGATTAGTAATTCCATTATATTTTCAGATAAAAGAAAAATCAATCTCTTATTTTTAACTGAAAAGAAACAAATATATTTTATTGTTTCAGCAATCCTGGTTATTGCTAGAATTCTCAGTCAAAAACTGCCAGTATTCTTAAGATATTATTTCAGATTTTTATTTTCTAGCAGAGGGTGATGAAATGTAATTGGCTTTGCTAATATTGTTTTTAAAAACTTACATTAATTGCATGACTCCGTACTTTTTATTCAGAAACAGGCCTATAGAAACAGAAGTGTTTTTAAAGACATTTTTCATAAACTTTGCTGTCCTCCTGCTCACCTTATATTTGTCTATGTCTCCTTTATTTTTTGAGCAGTGTTAGAAAATTTATTGAAAAGTACAGAGAATTCTCATATACCCCTTCACTCTCCCCCACAAGCTCTCTCTTAATATTAAGATTTTGCACTAGTGTTCTGCATTTATTACATTTGATGAGCCTACATTAATGCATTAGTATTAAGAAAATCCGTAGTTTACATTACAGTTAACTCTTGGTGTTGTACATTCTATGGATTTGTACAAATGTATGATGACATGTATCCACCATTATTACATCATCATACAGAATGTTTCACTGCCATAAAAATCCATTGTGTTCTATGTAACTATCCTTCCCTCCATCTTCTCGAGCCCCTGGTAAACATGGATCTTTTTACGTTTCATAGTTTTCTTTTCCAGAATGTCGTATTGTTGGAATTTTACCATATATAGACTTTTCAAATTGGTTTGTTTCACTTATTCATTTAAGTTTCAGAGCAGTTTGTACTAACAGTCACTAAGGTCTGCACTCTACTGTGTCACAGCTGATCAGGTCAAAGAAAACATATGACCCAAGGCGGACATCCACTGCATCATCCACCGAATTAACCAGTGGCCTTACGGGGGTCCTGGTGATAGCTATAACCTATAAGAGATGTCGTCAAAACCAATCATAACCTCTTTTGGGTGGGGAATTTGAAATATTCAGGAATTCAGTTTGTTGGTTTAAAGTTCTATTGTAAAGAGAAATGGATGTATGCTGCCAAAGACGACTAATTAATTAAGTCTCTAGGCTTAGAAGAAAGAAGTGACCATAGAAGACAGGAGGCAATTAAACTGGAAGACATTCATGCCAAAAATAAACTTTAGCAAATTTACAACCTTGTCTGGAGCTGCCCAGGACTGAGGCCGTGGTCAGAAGCCTCACTTTGAAAACAAACTTGGAGAATAGTGAATAGAAAGGACTGCACTTAAAACCTTAAGTCTGATATCCATAAGGTAACCCTGTAGTAAATTTCTCTTTTAATTCCTATGTGCATTCATCTTGAATTCATCCTTTTCTCTTGCTTTTAAAAAAATTAGCCTGTTAGCCCTTCTTGAAGGATGCGCAAGCAAGAACTGCTGACACCAACGATAAGACTATTAAGAGTAGCTGAGAGGTGTTCACCACACTTATCATGATGATCACTTCTTTAGGTATATAAATGTTGAATAACTATGGTGTACACTTAACACTAATACAATATTGTATGTTAGCTATATATTAAGGAAAATTCTTTAAAAAGACATTGTAAAAAAATAAAGTTAATTTTTAAAAACTCTTGTTCAGGAAAAAAAAAGTGTATGAGAGGTAAATCAAAGAGACAAAAAAAAAAAAACAGTGAAACTGAGACTATTTCTGTAAAGGAGATGCAAAATGGAACTCTGTAAAATGTAACTCAATTTTATTTGCCAGTTAATTCTGTGGAAAATATTTCAATATGTTTTTTCCAAGATAAGCTATTCAATATTTCTACTTTCCCCATGGAACTCAGTTCTCCCAAATAATTTATCGGCAGATAAACATAATTGGACATTAGTATTTATGTGTCTAAATGGATGGAACTGACACTAGTATTTTCAAAAATGGAATATGTAGAATATCATAAAGAGAAGGAATAAGAAGGCTGCTGCTGAAGATGGTGAAAGCTAGCATTTCCTAATCCCTTACTCCTGCCACTGGAACCAGTGGCTTACATTTATTTTTTAATTTAATCTTCTGACAAATGTATGTGAACCTGAAGCAAAGAAAGATTAAGAAGTACTGATTAGGCAATGATTTGCAGCTGGAACAAAAAAATATGTTGACTGGGATGCCACAGAGAATGGCAGCCAATGAGAAGGGCCAGACACAACTGACAGAGGCGTGTGTGCAGAAAAGAAAGGTAGGTAATAAGTGAATCATCCTACAGATGCCTCTTTGTAGGTCCCCCCAGGAAGGTACAAAGCGATACCCCAATTAAATAGGGTTTACTCTCTAGAGAGCCAGGAAAGCTGCTTCCTACTGGCCATTTTTATGACTACAAAGAAAGTACATCATCTCCACTCTACCCATCCCCACCCCAACCTACACCTTTACCAATTATCATAAATGCCAAAATCTCAGACTAAAAGGATTCAGTTGTACTAAGTCTAAGTTCTCTCTCACATATTACAAATTTCTGAAGTATTTCCAATTATAAGGTATCCCTTATCCCAGGGCTAATTCCTAACCTCCAATTACGTTAAAATAACTTGACATGACTGAGGCTGTCTTAACTCTCTTAGACTCCTACCTTAACCTTGCTGAAGCAATTTCAGCTTCGAACACAGAATTAAGGAAGCATACTTAGCAAAGGATTAGGCAATTTCAGCTACTCTATTTGAACAGCCTGCAAGGAGTTCATATGATTCCAATAACTAAATGCAACTATAGTAGTCCTTTATAGAAGAAGCTAGAGGGAACCATTTGTCTTTCATAAATATCTCATAAGAAAAATATTTTCACAATTTTTTTATTGCTATCGACAATGGAGAGAGTCTAATATTAGAAGAATTTTTACATATGAATATGTTTGCTCTTACATATGCATGATTTTATAGCTCATGTTGCTTATGATTTCCACTCCTTTTGTTAAGATCACTTGTGTCCTTAACTAAGCATGGCAATGTGACATTATTTTATGGAAATTCTTTGGAACTAACCACATCCCAGAGTAATTTCAAGTAATAATGTTAAATGAGGTACAAATTATAGTGAAATGTAGATTGGAGGATGCTGCCTAATGAATAGGAAAAAATATTTGAAGCATCAATGAGAGATTAAAAATTCAGATTCAAAGGTAAAATTTAGAACAATTTTGAATGTTGCACCAAAGCAAGAAAAAAACAACTCCTACTCTCAGGAAGCCCATATTTTTGGAGAAGAAATCAAAGCTATTCTGGAAGAGTTTGAGGGCAGAATGCATGTCCTCCCTTTAGTTGGTGTCTCATTCCTGACCACTACTTGGGAAAAAAAATGGCATGGCTGCTGGGAAAAAGAAAATGTTTCTAATACTGGCTGCCTGGAGTGATAAAATTTACTCAGAACCCATAATACTCACTAGTCCTTCTTTACGACTAAATCTAATGCCCTCCTCCCCCAAAAAATCACACACATTCACACACACATACACACACGAAACCAGTGGAGCAACAAAGAAGTGAATTAACAAGAATTAACACTTTCACATAAAAAGATGATCCTCACGTATTTCAGCATACTAATTCTGAGGGTTTAGAAATAAATTCTATTTTCTATTGTTTCCGATCTCAAGCCATCTCTTAAAACTTGCAATGTTGCATTGGGCTTATTAAATAGTACCAGTATTTACAAGCATAATTCAGAATATAGTTCTTCTTTGTAAGATTTTCTTAGTAAGAGAGCTAAGTACCAGTATTTATAAGCATTATTCAGAATATAGTGCTTCTTTGTAAGATTTTCTTAGAGAGCTAAGTTTATACTGATACAATGCATTTTCTTGTATAACAACTTAAGTTAAATAGAAGAGTTACAAAGGAAGTCCAGCAGTAGTTATTTTAGGATGGCTGCCAAATAGACATACATAAAAGTCAGAGAGGTTAACCTGCCTGGGAGAGATTAGCAACTCCCTGGCAAGTATCTTTGCCACCCATCACTCAGTAACTGAGGTATTGATTCTGTTAGTTCTTCCAGCTCCACCCTGTTATAGATGTTTGTCTTATTATCTGTTTCATCTGGCAGCTATTTGGTGTGACCTCAGTTCTATTTCTTACAGCTGGATTTTAGAATTACAGAGCCTTAGGGTTAGAAGGCATTTTGGAGACCACTGACTATTACACCATTAACTGAGTCTCTTTTTTAAGAATGTATGACCAACTGCTATCTAGCCGTTGCTAGAATGTCTCTGGAGCTAGGGGCTCACAGCTCACAACTCCATTGTTGGCCAGGCTTTAGTTGCTGGGCAGTCATTTTTTAGAACTGAAATCAGTCTTTCTAGCTATGGTTGGCTTGGTCAGCCTGCTTACCTAAAAGCTTGTTAAATTCGTAGTTGACAAACCTTAAATGAAAAGTCACAGTAGAGTAGCCTTCCTACCTTCTGCATCTTTGTCATATCTAGAATGTGGGAAACTAGATTTAGAGGTCAGATAGATCCCTTTAAATCCATGCTGTCTTGTTACAACTTATTCCTTTAAGATGTATATTCTAGGTTCGCAGAGGATGCACACATATACACATGCACACACAATGGCGCCCACTAGCCATTGGTCTTAGAGATCTTTTTCTTAACCCTAATGCCATCCCCTGATGAGCTGATTGAATCTCATGAATGGTTCATTGCCCATGGGAAGCAGACAATCTTTGACTGCAGTTCATATACACATAAGTATATTCTTAAAAAGGGGGTGTGGGACACTACTCTTAGAAATTTAGAAGAAATAATTTTTCCCCCCTAAAATTTAGAAATTTACCCACACCAATTAGGTCCTTTTAGAGAGGAGCAGTTCTTAGTTTCTAAGCAAAACATCTTCCAAGATAATGGCAAACAACAGTAAGAAAATTCTAAAATAGACCACAGCCTAAGGAAGACCATTTCTCTATCCTGATTGTCTTTGATTTTTCTGCCTTTTGTGATGCTACAAATCTACCAGATGTTCGTTCCTCCTCTACTCTTTGGGACTTTTATATTGGATAGCAAATATAGTGATAGGCAAAGAAAATTTCTTAGGCACTAAAAAGTAATGAATCAGTTTTTCTCACAAGTACTTTTGGTTATGCTCAAGTAATTCATTTGAATTCCTTGCTTCACAGCTGACCTTTGTTAGATAATTTTTGAATTGAGTTACCGATGAACATTATCAAGTGATATGGGCTTTATTGGAACCTGTCCTGTTATTATATTCAGTAGAAGTCCCATTTGGCTTTGCAGTTTGCTCGGTATAGCTAAAGTAAGATAATTTTCATGTTGTTCGCTAGACAGTCAATTTGAATGAGTAATGAATAGTTATCCTTAGAAAACACAAAGAGGACACAATATATTTAGTACTAAGTTCCTAGAACCCAATATCTGTGCCTTAAATCTGGCTCCCATTTAGCATTTCAGTTTGTGACCTTTGAGAAGACATTTTAAAATTAACAAAACCAAAATTATTTATAAGTTGTAGATAGTTTCATGAGCATACTAATTACTAAAGTGATCTGCATAAGACTTAGGAATGTAAAAGCCGAAGAAATACAAGAAATTAACGTTGAAGTCATGAAAGTGTGTACTACAAGTGAAGGGCTTCTGGAAGATACTTTTTCTTGGGCCTTATAATGGGAGTCTGTCATTTTCTTTAGCTTTTCAGCATTTCAGTTACCTCCTTCACTTAATAAACTCTCTGCCATATAAGTCATGTTAGGAAGAAAGGCCCACCTTCTACTCTCTAAGCCACAAAACACAGATCTTCACTATTTGGGGCAGAGGAAGTAGGTTCCAACAATTAATGGTTGGCTAAGTCAGCCTGCTAGGTCAGGTTCCAAGGAAGCCGAATCTGGAGCTAATTATACAGAAAAGAAGAGGTAGGAGATAATTTTTTCTGGGGCACTGAGATGTGGAAACCAGGTCCAGCTCCCAAGGGGAGTGGTGTGGGGGAGCACCAGCAGCAGGCAGCACTCTGTGCAAAGGGTAATGCCAGAGTGATCTGTGTCCAGAGGTAGCAGCAGTGATGTCCTTACCACACTGATCCTCTAAAGTGGTGTTAGATGTGGTTCTAGCTGTGAATATTCATGTTTCATGTTTTCTTCACCACTTTGTGTGAGTCTGTGAATTACCCCAAAATGTTTGTATATCTCAAATATAAGATATTTTAAATTTTATATATTTAACTTTTTTCTGTTTAAATCAGTCAAATTTAGTTTCTGTTGTTTGCAACCAAGAGTCCTAACTAATTCATTACTAGACAAACTACTATGCATGATTGAAATCGGCCCCTCCAAGGACTTGAAACATTAAGAATTTTATCCACCCCCGCTTCCTTATCCTCTCCTTATGCAGTGATTCTCCCTCCTCTCTCACACCAGTCCCCTAGGGCAGGAAAGGGACATGAGATGGTTGAATTTAAGATTCGGAAAAGTCGAAATTAAACTATTTCAAATGAGACATTCTATGCCCTTAGCAAACAATAAACATTATGAAAATTCAAGTGATTTATTATTTAGAAATATTAGGTTTCACATAGTAAAAGAATTTATTTTGTATATTTTTTTCTACATATCACAAAAGAATGATATGAACTGTTTCCTAATTAAAGCATTAATGCATCCATTTTGGGGGCTTATATCAAAGGAAAAAAATAGTTATGATAAATTCATTATATTTTCAATTTTATTCACTATCTGACTTATGGTCGATTTTGGCATTAGTCTGGTATTAATATCTTATTTTCTTCTTTGCTTCTTTCCATAAACAGTTACCACCAATTGATATCCCTTGACAACCGGTGGACTCTAATTGTAATACACATCATACTTCATATCAGTACATGACACTGCTTTTAGTCCATGCTAGTTTTACATCAGTAAGAAGGTATTGTGACATTATCTTTTGGATGATATTCAGCATGTGTGCAAATTTGTATCTTGATGCTCTTTCTACCTGAGACCGTGGATAGTTTTCTTATCTTCTCTATGCTCTGCTCTTGAGAACTCATCAGACATTAAAGTGAGTGTCAATGGAGGTGGGGTAGAGACAATAACAGCAGCAGTAATTACTGATACTAGCTAACATCTAGGATGTGTGTGTGTGTGTGTGTGTGTGTGTGTACTCTGTGTCAGACACTGTACAAGACCCAGCAAACAGCAAAGCTGGTTAAGCTTCCCCACAGTCCCATGAGACAGACATTTGTATTCTCATTTCTCATTAAGAGTCTGAAACTAAGATTAAAGGATTGCCCATCTTCACACAGTAAGTGACAAAGCTAGGATTTAGATCTCAAAATTCCAGAACAAGATTCCTGAATCCTTTGCCTCTTTTTATATAATTATATTTCATTCTTAGAGTGTGTGTCCACTGAGAGAGCCTCAGTAGCAATATCTTTACTGAGGTGGATGACCAGCAGGCAGGCAGGGACCATGATATTTATCTTTGTAATTCTTGATCTTAAATTCTTTTGCATCACAGATGCTTAAAATATAATGAAATTTGTACTTGTCTCTGTACGTGTGTATGTGTGTATATATGAACACACAATACCTATGTATATATCCACATACACAGTTTCGACCTTATTAACTCTGGTTTAAGATACTGTTTAGATGCCTACATGTTGCCTGATATGCTGTAGGAGCTTAATAAATGAATGATTAAATAGTATTGCTCATAATGTACAGGTTGTATTCCAAATATCATTTAATATATTTATATTGTTCGTGGACATAGAGGATTTGAGAGTAGTACTCAGGCTTCTGATTCCCAATGCTATCCATTATTATTAAGAACAGCAGACTTTTGTGATTGACAAAAAAGCTTATCTAAGTCCCTGGTCTATGGAGTACATAGATCACTGTAATGCTCATATAATGATGTTTTTGCTTTCAACATTATTCAATTAATTTGAATAATAATGTTTTTATTAAATAATAATAATGTTTAATAATAATAGTGTTTTTGCTTTCAACATTATTCAATTAATTTGAATTTTTAACATCAGTTAATTCACTAAGAACAGTATAGGAAATGTGTATTCTTCCTTATTAAAATACAGTTTCTTCCCAATGTTTTGGGGGATTCAGTTTGTCTGTCATTCAGAAATATGGTCTTCAACTTTTAGGATGAAGTATTTCCAAAACACAAAATTTATGAGATTTTAACTATTATTTAAAAATATATTCAATACAGTCTATTTTGGGAGGTAAAACATTCCAAAGAGAGAGATTTATCAGTACTGGGTATATTTCCCAATAGTTGAGGCATCAACTGTGTAGAGGTTGTTGTAGAGTGCCACCCTACCCATTTTGGGGGACTAAGGCACTTATTTCACCAACTGTGAGTGGGGAACGTTAGCTGCCTATGACTCACAGCTGAATCCTTTTTCAAGACTTGCCCTCAGCTGAGGAGATCTGCCTTTTTTAAAGCTACACCGTCATCTGACTAGTTGGTGAAGAGGCACTGAAGGCTGGCTGCCTTGCCTAGGTTTGGAGCAATCCTAAAAAGACGTAACTTCCAGAGATCCTTGGAGAACTGGCTAAGGCCTCTGCTTTAAATTCAGTTTCTCCCTCTGCCCAATCCTGTTTTCCTCATTTCCATAAAGTTATGCCTTAAACCACTTCCCGAAAGCCTCCTGCATGCAGGTACCCGTATCAGAGTCTCTTTCTCAGGGAACCATAGACACTAGGCTTCTATGCTTTAGAAATATAGTTGCCTCATGTAACCTGTTTAATACTCCAATTTAAATTCAAGATATGTTTGATTGTTATATTTAAATGTAATAGTATTATTGGCTTATTTGAACATTTTAAAAGAATGAATGGGTTACTTGTCCCTGAGGAGCTCAAACCTAAGTGACTCAATGCTTTCCTGTTCAATCATATTGATAGTGTCGCAACTGAATGTTCCTTTAAGTGAAAGTGTCCAATGGCCATTTCTTTAGACAGGCTATGGCAACAAGATACACAGTTAATGCTGTTGTATTGTGTTTTCTGTGGCCAGCTAAAAGAAGAGACATTCTTCCATTGACTGAAAAAGAGCAAGGATAAGGACCCATAAGAATATAATTATCCTTTCTCATCAAACCTCGAACTAAGGTGGTAAAAACTTATTTTAATTAATCCTAGTCTATGGCCATGCTCCCTTGACCAAGCCCGATCCCATCTGATCTCAGAAGCTAAGCAGAGTCGGGCCTTGTTAGTACTTGGATGGGAGACCACCTAGGAAGACCAGGTGCTGTAGGCGTAAAAAATAAAAAAATAAGGGATTGTAAGCTGACAAGGTCCTTGCAATCTGTGAGGTCAACCAAGAGTTGCCTCGCCTAAAAAATAAAAAAAAAAATTAATCCTAAAATAATCCTAAAACTTGAAAAAAATATACAATCAGTATAGATAGTTATAAAGCAAAAAGCAAAAATATTACTCTTCATCTCACCAGTCCCTCTCACTAAACATGACTACTGATGATATTATTATTTTTTTTGGCAGGGGGGAATCTTTCTGGGGAACAAAATCATATACATATGTGGCATGTGGTGACATGTGCACCAACAGACACAGAACTTCTCCTACTCAGCTGCCACTGGAGTTTGGATACCCTGTTCAGAATTTAGGAAAGGGGACTTTGAAGAACCCTGTGTTTACTGTGTTTCTTTGGTTGTGCTGTGAGTTTTCCTAGAATAAACTCCAAAGTCTCAATGTGAGCTGCTGCTTTATGCTCAGGTGAATTCACTGAGCAGTTTCTCTCTACCTTTTATTCCATTTGCTTTCACAGTATGTGACTCCAGCCATGAGGAACAAAGCTGTTGCCTGCAGATAAAATGCCACATAAACAAGTTGACAAGGGTAGAAAACATATGGCAAAGTTGGTATATCTTGTTAAATGTAAATGGTATTTGAAATCATCTTTTTAATTACTGCACACTTGGCTATGATGACGTGAAACCAAAATATCTAGTTATTCCATTAAACAGTCAGTAATAATAGGAAAAATAAAGAAAAAAAGGCAGCTAAATCAGTACATTTGTATATATGTGAGGGTGGGAGTGAAGAATAGGGAATAAAAATTCTTTGATGATTTAGATAAAATACATAGTTGAGTGAAACTTTTACCATTCAATCAATTATTATAACAACAAGCATTAGAGAGAAGTAAATAAAAATCATGAGCTTGATGTGTAATTTGCTTTCTTATTGGCATAGAACTTAATTTAGATCCTTTTTTAATAATCATTCCATTTTTTACTTATTTAATTAATTATTGAGATTTGACCTTGTACAAGATTGCATTTTAGATGCCGAAGACACAAGGCAAAGAAGTCCATCAAGATTCTTGCCCTCTACAGCTAACTTTTACAAAGGATAGGGACTCAGTAGCTTAAAACATCTTAAATGGTTTATTGGATTGTCTAAACATTATGGGCTTTATTTTTCTGACATTTAAGCTGCTTAATGAAAGAACATGTTTTGTTCTTTTATTCTTTCTTTACCTCCTCCTTATTCTTCCCTGCTGACTTGCTTCCAAGACTAGATCAACAGAATAAGGTTTAGAAGAAAATAGGCAAATGTGATACTCTAGCCAGAACTACGCTTTCTCCAAGTGAAAAGCAAGCATCAGTCTCTGTGTCCCATCAAGTTCTAGAATCTTGGTGATACAAGTCACATTCTAAAAACTCACTCGCGGTACTTCATCTCTGTGGTTAGTCACCTGGGGAAGAGGCTTTGACTTCTGCAGCTCCCTGAGCTTCCAGCCCAGAAGGAAAATTCTCATCTCCCCTTTTGTAGCCTACCTCCATGAATGTTTCTTTTGGGGTGGAAATGCTACTGCATTTTATCCGAAGGAGATGGGAGGATAAAAATATAATTACTCTTTACCTTTATCATTTTTCAAAGAATTTTAACTCAAATCCCTAGTCTTCTTTTAAGTAGCTTGGGTGAGGTGGTGGTCACTCTACCACTTTTGCTGTCATTTAGTCAGTCCTGAAAGGATGTATCTAAAGTGTCTTTTTAGGATATCTGGTTGCTTAACAAGCATTGTACTCATACTTATGGCAGTAGTGAAAATTTCTAGACAATA
The DNA here is from genome assembly GCF_902729225.1 of Pteropus medius. Taxonomy (NCBI): domain Eukaryota; kingdom Metazoa; phylum Chordata; class Mammalia; order Chiroptera; family Pteropodidae; genus Pteropus; species Pteropus medius. The sequence continues at coordinate 11,804,702 of NW_024352785.1, read as the reverse complement.
GAAGAAGTCTCATTTAATATCTCGTAATCTGTAATTACGGGTGATAATAATGCTATATGAAAGACAAGCCTTGACAGAGAGGGAGGGAGGAAATTCCCCTTTTCCCTTTCTCTAGTGCTGTCTCCTGCCAGGACCTGCCACCGGCCAAACTCGGTCAGGCGCCCCCTGCTGGAGAAACCTGGGGACATGCAGCCTGGAGGGTAGGGTCAGTGTTCTCAGATCCAGAGCTAAGAGAGCTTCACATCTAGCTTCAGAACCCAGAAAAAGATTGTTTTTTAATTGTTTAACTGCTTTAGATTCCAAGAAATTTCCATTTGGAGGGTCAGAAAAAATCTGATTCCTCAGTGATGGAATTTCAGCTTACAGTTTTACTAAGCATTAGAGAAGAATTGTGTTCTCCAGTGAGCTTTGTATGAGAATCCTTCAAACAGAAGATAGTATAGTATGCTTTAAAGAGCAGGAAGAGAGCATGCAGCAATCCCTCGTAATCCCTGTTTGTAAAACTCTGTGTTTCAAGTTTTCCTGGCATTTATTTAATCTATAAAAAGCTGTTTGTAAAATATAAAAGCAAGTTTTATTTTTATTTTTTTACTCCCTTTGATTTATAAACAGGATGCGTACACTTAAATTTCAGATGGGTTTCTATACACTAAAAATGAGTCTCCCATAGCATAAAGCAGAAAAACAAAATTGGAATTTTTATGTTTTAAATGGGTTTTATTGCTTTATTGTAATTCAATTCTTTTGGAATAAAATATAGATTTAATTATATGTAACTCAAATTCTAATTACAATTTCAGAACCTCACATTCATTAATAAGGCATCATTTTGCATTTTACTTTTTCTCCATATCACATAACATTGCTCACATCTAATATTTTTTATAACTTAGATTAGATCTTTTTTTGGTATAATGTAAACAGTTTTTAAAATTTTATGATCTTTGGAAAAGTCAGTTACTCAGACTTCATCACTGTGAATTTTATGCACAATCATTTCTGAGTCATCCTAATCAGATTAAAATCAATTCCCTTATTATTATTTCAATCATCAGAGAAATAGATGTCAAACTTGTCAATTTTCCATTCCAATTAAAAAATTCTCATTGAACCTTACCACTTACATTTCTAAACTTTCTATTTGTTCTGCCTGGGGGAAACACCTTTTTCTTTGTGTGGATTTCTTCACATATACTTCAGTTTTCTCTACATTTGACTGATAAACTGCAGTTTTTTAGTCTTTTATTAAAAGTGTATGTTAATATTCAACTGATACCTCTAAAATCCTACTCCACCTTCCCACCGAAAAGGAAAGAAAACCGAACTCTTATTGAAGATATTCATTTCATAGGTCAGTTAAATAGTCATTACATAAAAAACTACATTCTAGTTCAAGTTTTAGCTGCTGGGAATACAAAGTAGTAACACACAGTTTCTGTACTCAAGGAGTTCACAACAGTTATAAAAGAAGAAGGAGAAGGAGAAGAAAAAGTAGGTATTTTATTTGCTTCAAATTACCTTCAGGGTCCAGAATTACAATTATTGCTATTAATCATAGGTCTGCTTTTCAAATTTGTCTTACCAGTGAATCCACTAACAGTTGTCCTTATGCTGGATTAATCACAGAGCATAGAAGTGTTATAAAGCAATAATTAGGAGAAAATGAATCTTTACCTTACTTCTCATTTGTGTTACAGCCTTGTTTGAACAAGTATATCGACTTAAGTGTCTTCTAAGTGTCCAATGAGTCTCTCATGATGAATAACTATCACAGATATAAAATGCTATGGAGTTTCTTAGTGATCATCATCTAAGATAAATGTAAAGACAGAATTTATTTAAAATTTTGAATAGTAGTCAAGTCTTGGTTTTAGGTTTATAAATAATTCTCTTTTAAAGATTGATAATGTTTATCTTGTACAGGGCCTGCATATATGTGGTTGAGCATATGAGAGTTCTCTCAATAACCATCTTCCTATTGACCTATCATACTTCTGAAAATACTTGAACATTGCCCCAGGAGAGAAGAGAGAGAGAGAGAGTATGTGTGTGTGTGTGTGTGTGTGTGTGTGTGTGTGTTGTGTGTGTGTGTGTGTGTTCTTGGTTCAAAAACTTCAACACAAACTGTAGACCCTCTCCTCAGAAAAATTTCATTTGAAAAACATTTATTTTGTGTGTTCATGATGCCTATATATTAATTAACACTGATACATAATATCATAGGGATAAAAAACCAAGGTAATGAAACCATGATTTCATGCATTTGCAGGTACTAGTTTACCAGGACAATTAAACATCACTTTAGAAGGTAAAAATCTGAGCTCCAGAGGGTAGACTTCCAGACATATATTTTTGTAAAGACAGTGGGAAAAGGAGAAGATAGTCAATACTGGGATGATCAACCTGGAAATGATACTGGCTGGAGAGCTTGAGAGGCTGGTACTGAGTGATGTGCTTCTAAGTGGCAATAATATGAATTTGTAGGGTCACAAAGGCAGCAAAGAAAAATCTCTTTTTTTTTAAACTTTAAAGAATATTTTGTAAAATACACATAACATAAAATTTACCATCTTAATTGTTTTTGAGTCTACAGTACAGTGGCATTCTCATTGTCGTGTTGCCATCACCACCAATCTTTTACAGAATTCTTTTTAATTTACAAAACTGAAACTCTGATCCCATTAAACAGTAACACCTCACTATTCTCTCTCATCAGCACCTAGCAACCACCATCTTACTTTCTGTCTCTGTAAATCTGGCTACTCTAGGTATCTCACATAAGTGGAATCATACAGTTATTTGTCCTTTTATGACTTATTTCACTCGGCATAATGTTCTCAAGCTTCATCCATCTCGCAGCATGTATTGGAATTTCCTTCCTTTTTAAAGCTAAATAATATTCCATTGCTTATTCATTCATCTATTGATGAATACTTGGGTTGCTTCTATGTTTGGCTATTGTGAATAATGCTGCTATTCTATTGGCGTACAAATATCTCTTCACGACCCTGCTTTCAATTCTTTTGGATATTTGCCCAGAAATGCAATTGCTGGATTTTATATGATAATTCTATTCATAATTTTTGAAGAAACACCATACTGTTTCTATAACAGCTGTATCATTTTACATCCTCACCAACAATGCAAATGAGTTCCAATTTCTCCACATCTTTCCAACACTTATTTTCTCTTAATAGTTAAAAACAACAACAACAACAACAAAACATGGATGTGAGGTAATATTTCATTGTGGTTTTGATTTATATCTATCTAATGATTAGCGATGTTGAATCTCTTTTCATGTGCTAATTGACCATTCGTATACCCTCTTTGGAGAATTGTCTATTCCAGCCCTTTGCCCATTTTTAAAAATTAGTTTATTTTGTTGTTGAGCTGTAGGTCTATTTAAACATTTTTAATTAAGTAGGTCTTTTAGCAAATAATTTTTTAGCACTATTAATTATATTGAGACATTTTGATTAGAAAATTTATTTTGGCATGATATATGTCAATTCACTTTATTTTGACTTATTTCTAGATAACGTTATATGTCTTGTATTGTTAGAGTTAAAATTAGTGAAGGAATTACTTTTATGAGACAAGGCAGAATCATAATTTTTCCTTGTAATTGGTTAAGGTACCACTTGGAAACCTTATGGTGCTCTAGTGTTTTAAGTTCACTGTTTAATTGTGGTGAATAAATCATAGGTAAATATAAATTACGTTTTTACATAAAGCAATTTTCAAGCAATATTTTCTCGAGCTTGTAATAGTAGAATTTAGTATTTACATGGAATTGTAACTATCTGGGCATCTGCTGATAATTTTTGGAGTCTATTGAATTTTTGGAAAAATAGAGTAATTGAGAAAAACCCTCTTACAGATGTGGTATTTCAAGCTTGCTGAAACTAGTCTTAATTAAACGGAAAAGGTCAAATAACTTTGCAAAGTACTTTCCTGCTTTCTGATTTTATAATAATAAATAGGATCTTTATTAATCATTGTCAATTATATTTTTAATAAAATTAAATTATGAGCTCTTTAATCTTTTCTTTAAAACAGGGGGCAGAAAGGCTGTAATTTATTTGGACACAATTGGAAGATGGTGTCTTAGAAATTTTTAAGTAGTCTAGTCCAGTAGTTTTTATAATTCAATGCATTCAAGTTCATTTGGAGAGCTTAGTTAAAATGCTGAGCCTTAATATCAGAAATTTTGATTTAACATATGTTGGGCTAAGTCCTAAAGATCTATAGCTTTAGCCAGCACCCCAAAGGATTCTGATGCAGCCTGTCCATGAACAGCAATGAGTAATAATTATTAGTCTTCCTCTTTAATTTACAGTGTTAGAAGACTGAGGCTTAGCCTAGTAAAGTGACCTGGACAAGAGCACTAAGCTTGGATTTGAACCCCAGTCTACCTTGTTCCAAAACCACATGTGAATTTTCAATTTTCAAAGAATTAAATAGAATATGTAACAATTAGTTACATATTATTTATTTATACGAAGCCGTTTCTATTTTTCTTTCCTTTTTGAAAATAAACTTTAGAAACTCTCAGAGTTAGCTTTGTCAATATAAACTTTGATTCTCATTGTAAATATAGATGCTGGAAGATAAGATAGGTAGAATCAAAACAGAATCTATACTTTCTATGACACTTATTACATTCATCTGCTATATGTATTTTTATAAAACTTGGCATTTATTTTCCTTAAATAATGAAGTGTCCCCTGTTGAAGACATTTGTGTTGAATTAGATACCAGATATATTCCCATTTGTACTTACTATTGCTGTTAGTGTAGCATGGTAGGTAAGATTTGGACTCTAAAACCAGATTTCCTAAAGTTTCCAGTCTTTCTGATATTCATTTTCTTATTCAATAAATGAAGATATTCATAATATATATCACAGAATCGTTATGAAAGTTAATTTAGATTAATCACATAAATATTTAAACAGTGCTAAGAGCATAGATAAAACATAGTAAATGTAACTATATTTACTTGGATGACTATTTAACTTATCCATGTACTCATGGGTCAAAAATCTCTTTCTGCTTGAATATCATGTCTGGAAGATGTGAGTGATTATGCTAAGTGAGTGGATCAGGAAATTATTGTAGGCATAACTGGTATTTAAAAAGCAAATAACACACACAAAAATAAAACTATTTCTGAAAGCCATGTGGCATGGGGGGAGATTTTTTTTTTTCCTAATGAAATTTCTTTTCTGCTCGAAATATAGAAAAACAGAGTTTATCCTAGGGCTAAAGTGGTCTAGGAAGAATTCCCATTTCCCCTCTAGAACATTTTTATGTAAAATTCTCAATTGAGTCTTATGTATTTCTGGTCCTTGGTCTCCTTGGCCTTCATATACAGTGTGTACCAGATTCAAGCGGAGATTAATTGGTAATTAAATTGAATGTAGAACTTGAATTACCTGAGCCCTTGTTCTAAAGTGTCTGAAACTCTAGAGCTGTTTTCCTTCTACTACTGTCATATCTTGCTTCAGAGGTCTAAAATCCCATAAGTGATATCAAAATTGGATAGTTTATCATTTTAATCCTTTTAATTTGCTTTAATGTAACTGATATTTCTGTTATTAGTGTTTAGCGATTCTGTTATTTGTTATTTGACAATTCTTGAAATTGATTTGCAATATGTATTTCACTTTCTTCTGCTTTATTACCTAATTCATCACTAAAAGATAGAATTCATTCTTTCCTTCATCTTATTATCATTTTCAGTCATATTCAGATATTGGAAAACTGGATGACTCTCCTCTGAATTTTAAATACCAGCTTTGTCTGGATATGCTATATGTGTAGGTTTATACCGTTACCAGTAACAGTAAGCCTTTGAATCAGCATTCCTAAAGCATCACTGCATTTAAAAGCCACATGGAATGCTTGCTAAAATTCTCTTTCCTAAGTACTCCAAACCCAGAAGACGCTGATGTAACAGATATGGCTGGGCATTTTTAGTAGAAACCAGACAATGTTTATGGATATGGACCAGGAAATATGCTTAGAGAAACTTCTAGACTAATTTCAATCTCATATCAGGAAACCAGATACTACTTTCTATGCTCATAGGGAGAGTTTCAGAAGCTTACTTCAGAAACACATTCTCTTTCTACTGTGAGACAGATTGTTCTGACTTGGGTCGTTACAGTGGCCTGTAGCCTGGGGTGGGTCAAAGAGCATCCTTTTTGTTGCTTTAAACTTGACTTTTATCAATTGAGTATCCATTGGGAAAGCCACTTAGGTTCTCTAAGGCTCAGTTCCTTTTCTGTAAATAGCAGTGTAAATGACTGTCAGAGGTAGTTGGGAGGATTAAGAGAAATACAAGCTGTCCGAAAAGATGTTGCCATAGTCCCTGGTATATCTTGAAAAATCAATACATGTTAGTTCTTTTCCCATCTATCTACCTCATTTCTGCCACTTATCTCTCTTGACTCTCTGAGTCTTCATGACCTCTGCCTCAGGGATATTTACTTGCATTTAAGCCACTTCTTTTCCTTGATCTCTTGTTTCAATGTCACCTTGGCTGTTAGGTTCTGAGTCTTTTCTTGCCTTGGTAGCCCAAATGACCTCACAGCTTTGCCATCACAATTCTACTACCATTAAGAACAAAACTCACATTCTGAATTTTACTCTTTGACACTATTCATACGTGCCAATTATGCATTCTTAAGGTGAAGTTATAGATCAAAAAAAATCAAAGTAATAAAAATGTCATTTTTCTAAGAATCCATCAGTTATTCTGTAAACTATATTCTATACTATCTTAAGTGGGTTTCCTGTCTAGAGTACTCTGTCTCTTCTGGGGAATTAAAATATAATTTGATACCTGCTTTTTTCCCCCTTAGCATCTCTTACATAAAGTGAAGGGACACTTGTGTTGATTACAATATCAAGTCAGTTCAGTCCTCTCGAAGTCCAGGTTACTGCTACCCCCAAATAATAACTTAGACATGTGTAACTCTTTGCCTTCTAAGAGTTAAGCAGCTTATAAACAGAGGTTGCTTTCAGGGAACACTTTGTATTCAGAAAAACTAGTTCATTGCTTTGAAGAGAAAGCTTACATTTCAGTGTAGAGACATCATAAATCTATCTTTAGTGTAGTTGAGTGCTCCTAACAAAAGTTATTATAGAGATGCTACATTGATCTCAAGACTTTAAAATACAAGTGTATATTCTGGAAAATGCCAAAAACCGTAACATGACAGTCTCCTTTGCTCAGAAGCTGCAAATTATACTTAACTAAATAATTGCAATTTACTGAAGCATGGAGAATTTCACATCTCCAATCCTCTAAATAGATCTATTTGGGATGCTTGTTGAATCTGAGGTATGTAATATGACATTTATAAAGGTACATGCATGTATTTATATATTGATAACTCTGTAAATAAACTATTTGATCATTTAACATCAATGCTTTTATTCACTCATTCAAGAAAATAGTGCTTTTGGATTATATGCCAAGAACTATAATAGATTCGATAGCGAATAGAAGAAGAAAAGAAAAAGTTGCAAGACATGAGCACTCTCAAACACTATTGATGAAGTTATAGATTGGTACATTTTTGCAGGTCAGTTGGACAGATCTATTAAAATCTGACACGTGTATAATTTTGATCCTTTATTGCTACTGCCACTTCTCAAGTTTCTCCTTAAGGAAAATGTGTGTGCATATTAAGAAATTTATAAGTAAATTTAACTACATCGTGTTTATGAGAAGAAATGAGAATCAATTCAAATACCCCTCAGTAGAGCAGTCATTAAATACCCAGTACATAGGAACATTCTGAGTTGTTATCCATAATGAAATAATTCCATACTATGAATGTAGCCTTACAAAGTAAAACAGAAGCTGCTGAACAATGTGTATATCATGATTCTATTTTAGTTTAAAAAGTAAAATAATCACAATAAAAATAATAATACACAAAAATAGGTAGAGAGATATTAAAAGTATTGAAGACAATTATGTCTGGCAGATGGGCTAATGGAGGGATTTCACTCCCTATAGTATGTATTTTTATAATATTTGATGTTATAGAACTTTTAATACTTTTTTAATCTAGATAAATAACAAAGTTTTCATACTTTTTTTTTTTCCAAAACACTCCTTTCCTGGCCTGCAATCTAATGTGGGAAGCAGAAGTATATGTTGTATTTCATAGAGCTAAGTAACTTGTTTAAAGTCAAATGGCCATCAAGGTGGCGGGACCTTAAAAGCCAGAATCTGACTTCTTAGAGAACTGTTCCAGTATCTGGTCAAATCCTGTATCCTTCCTGGCTCCCCAGGTGGCTAGGAATTCTTCACTACTTAAGAAACATTCTAGAAAAAACAGCTATTCAAAAGTACCTGTGGATTTTAACAGCCTTTTACTAAAAAGAAGCTACACTGGAAGACAAAGTTGGCAGTTATTTAAAAGCTTTTAAAATTATTTGATTATATATATAAAAGTTATTTTGCTAATATTCATTCAGCAGAAGTAGCAAGTTAGAAACCAACTAAAGGCCATTACTTTTCAAAAAAAAATGCTGAAAATGTTTGTGTGATTTTTAAAAGCGTTATTATTTTATTTTTAACTTACCATAATGGGTTGGAATGATCACAGCTTCAGAAAGGGAAAATTATAGATATAAACTTTCAAAGGTGGAAGGAGATATAGGCCTCTCTTTAATACATTAAAGTATATAATTTTTCCTTTATCAACAATGTTACAAATGCATTTAACTGTCAGAGAACTTAAATGCATCCGAGCTTTTTTTTTCATTTTGAGTTTGATTGAATGAGAATGAAAGAATGTGTTTATTCAAAAGGACCACATGTACTCTTATTTTCAACAATTTTATATGAAAGCTGGAAATTTAACTGTCTGTGGATTGTGGTCAAATCCTTGCCTCTCTTTGGGGTTAAATTTCTGTGTGAATAGACTTGGAAGCCTGCACTTCCATGTCTGCAGCTCACCTTGCTTTCTCTAAAAGTTTTCCGTATTTCTGTGACTTTCAAAGTAAATGCTAGAAAGTCAGAAACTGCCATTCCTTGCTCTATCACCTTCTAAGTCTCTATCATCTCGAATCTTTTTTATCTGCAGCTTGGAGTTCACTGCTATCTAGGAGACTTATGTTCCTGTGGCCATAAGTGATGATCTGGTAATTCACCCATTTTCCTAAGCAGGCGAGTGGAAATTATTTCTGTAGTAAATGGTGGCTGTAATAAATAATAGGATTTATTCAACTAAATCCTCTTTATATCCTGCAGAGTAAAGCAGAACTATCTTAATGGCAGGGAATAAGGGGTAATTTTGTTGGCAGAGTCTTGATTTTATTACCTTGCACTCTTCTTAGATTCCCTGAGCCACGATGAGCTGAAAAATAACCTTTTTGGTTCAGAGCTTGCAAAATCTCAGCGTGCCATCTTGTCATGCCAGCTCTAAGGTGCAGGATGGAGATGCCTGCTGCTTAGAGACTATACAGGGGCAAACAACCAAGCAGATTCTAAAACAGAAGGCGGTCGATTTCTGACTGGTGACAGATACCAAGCAAGACTGTAGAGTGATCAGCATCCTGCCTCAGATTTCCTCAAGGAGGGGAGGGTCCTTCAGAAACCATTCATCTCCCTGTCCCTGCCCCTGGAGGAGCTTTCACTCTAGCAGGTCTTAAGGAAATGCACATGTATGCACACACACACACACACACACACACACACACACACACACATGCACACACACACTACACGTACCTTCCTGGCACCTTTCAAAGCACTGAAGTCATGAACATGGTTCTTAGTTGATTGATAGGTGGTTTGCCTGATAGCTCCCTTGTCTTGACCTCATTAGCTTTGCATGTAGAATGGAAATGAACTAACATGTATTGTTGACTTTTACACCAAACTCTGTGCTAGGCTTTTTACATTCCTTAGCTCCTTAAATGAGCCTATAAAGTAGCTAATGTTATCCCCATTATCTAAGTAAAGAAATTGAGGCTCATGGAGTTTAAGCAACTTGTTCAATTCAATGGAAGAGCTGGGATTCAGACTCCTTGATCTTCCATTTCAAAATCCATGTGCTTTCTGTTCCACAGAGCTGCCTTGCATGATATAATGTTTAGTGAATAAAGCAAGGTTTGGGATTATGATGCAGTGATAACAATATTAGGGAAAAAAATGCCAGAGTGTTTTCGAATAGTGATACGAGTTTTTTGTTATGCTTTATTACCTTTTTTGAAATGAACACATATAATTTACATCAAGGAAAAGCATATTAGGCACTCAAATATGTTTACATTGAATAAGCCAATAATTTTCTCAGTAAATTTACCAGGTAGGTTTTGCCATCTCCTTTTAAAGAAGGAGGCTGAGAATCAGGAAGGATATTTTGTTTGCCCAATGTCACAGAGTTTACGACACAGCACCAAGAGCAAGCCCAAATCTAAAGGAACGAAGTCCTTATCTTGCTACATTAACTGCAGGAGAACATATCTTACAGTCTTCACCATGTTTAGAGAGATGCTGCTTAGGACGATAAACTCATACCTACTCACTGTTTGAATATCCAGCCTAATTTTAGTTCTAGTTCTATCTGGAGTTTTAACGTAACCTATTTCTATTTCTGTAATTTTTAAAAATTTTAGCAAACATTGGGTCTTCTGGACCTTGTGTAGCATTTCAAATCCCAAAAATTTCATTGGAGAATTTTTTGTTTAACTTTGTTATTGCTGAACTGAAATGCGTCTTTAAGGTACATCTTTAAAATGCTAATTAAAATAGTGATAATTATTATCTCTATGATATCAATATTCTCTACATAATGAGAAATAAAATGAGGTGGATCTCACTACATGATATAGAGAGTTATGCAAATCCTTAATCTGATTCTAGGCTTTTGTATAAGCTGCCAGTAAGGATCCAGAATAGTACAGAACACTGCTCTGGCAAAGAAGTGTTGCTAGTTTCTTCTAGCTCCCCTAAAGTATTGCTTAGTCATTGATTATATTAACTTCCTTGTGTTTTCCTAGCACAATCAGGATTTGATTATATTTTCAGAACAATGTGTCTAGATCTCCCAGGTGATCTTATGAGCCTGAGTTTGTTTTGCTGCTGCTGCCACCATATAAAGACACATGGGCATGAAGCTCTATCTGCATAAAACCAATGCTCAGGTAATTAAAATGCCAAAAAGACTCATCAAATGGAACTTGGACAGTGAATGATATCTGTCTCTTGCTCTCAATCCTTGAAAAACATCTGGGTAAATAATGTTCTTGAGTTTGACCGTTGCGTGACTTTAAAAATACTCCACTCCAAAGTCGTAAGCTGGAGTGCAACATGGTACAGTGATGAGCAACAGTTCTTGATCCTACATATATAACATAAGTTTTATCCTTATCGCTGTGTATTTTCTACATCTATTCATGGGAAAATGGAGGAGGTTGTCTGGGCAGAAACACAGAGGAGGCTAAAATATTGTTAAGGTGAGCATGAAGAATTACAATTCATCTGCATAACATAAGGACTTCCAAAAGAGAGTCCTAACCTTCATTTGCAATTTTCTCCTTTTTTGCAAAACATCTACTCATTTGACTTTTTAGCTATAGGGAAGACCGGGGAGAGAGGAGATAATTGGTAAATCTGCAAATCTACTGATCAACATGAAACAACCATCTCTAATTATTTAAGCTTTTCATTTGTTTGCCTTTCCTGTTAAATCCCGGTGACATAACTGCTAGTCAGATAATACAAACTCACTAAGCATTTTTGAAGACATTAACGAATGAAGCAATAGTGGCCTTGGCCACACATAAGAAACCACTGTTTCTGCATTGGACTAAATATAGTATTTTGTAGAGAATCCATTTTGTGATTATATTCAATCATCTTTGTCCATTACTATGTTTTTATCCACCTTACCTTTAGTACTTTACTGTTTGGAGTTGGCAAAAGAGTGCTAGGATCAATAATGTAAATGAAATTTTGAATTATCATGATTTTAGGTAATTAGCACTATTTTTTCTCTAGAGAATACTGTAAATTATGAGTTAATAGAATTGCAGAATTGTGTACCTCTACTTGTATATGTACATTCACTGTTTCAGATGATGCTTATTTAATATTCTCAAGTCTGTGCCTTTTTTGTTCTCTTTCCTTTTGAATGAATTATAGCACTTAAACAGAAGCTAAGCTCAGGGAAGAAAAATAATGCCATTTTAAGCTGTTCATTTCAATTCCTTAGGTTTAGTTCAGACTTTAAAATGAGGAGTTAAAACAATTCACTAAATAAAGGTCATGAGATTTCTATGGATATCAATCTATATCAAATTTATTTTCTATGACCAGATATTTGGATATCCAACTAGATACAAGTAGTATAGTGAACTTGTAAACTTAAATCATTTTTATTTAGCATTTGATTATGGGGATACATTATGCAGAAGACTTTTCTAGGACAGAAAAATTTATTATAGAGTTTTTGTCTGACCTTCCACATTGCACACTGCTTGAAATCCCACTGAGATCTCTCATGAGATGAGACCTTTAAATGTATCTTACTCAGCTCTGAGGCCTTCTGTTGCCTTCCCCACTTTAGATCCAGTGTCATTAACTACACAGAGGCAACAGACTTAGAGTTCTCAAATATTTCCAGTTTCTTGACAATATGAAAAGCTATAGAGACTTTCCGTATATACCAAAAATAAATCATCCACTCCATTTATAATAGGTCTAATGGTTTACATTCCCCACAAGTAACTTTTCTGATTTGTGACATGCATGATAAGGCCATTATACTTACAGTGCTGATATTTGTAACAAGTAGTTTATAAGAACATGACATATAATAACCCCATCCACATAAGGATCCGGAAATAGAAATATCAGTTTGATATGTGTGAGGTATGAAGCCTATTCATTATCATTAATCTCTTAAGCAGAGTAAGTAAACCAAGTAGCAATATTTACATATGAGGATAATGAAGACTTACTGCAAAATATTTTTAGAGTTTTTTGCTATTAAACTTTCATCATAACAAATCTTAAAGGAAATAACATACTGAAGTGACTTCTATGGCTCCCACCTGGAGATTACCTGCTTATCTGCTACTGTCCCATTTATAGTTATATCATGAGGTCAGTTGCTTTAATCATTTTGCAGTTGCTGGTCCACTGAGGGGGAAAAAATGAGTTTACTTTAGATTCTGTGTTGGGAAGAGCTGAAATTTGGGAAGGTCAGTTGGGCACAAAGCTGAGTAATTTCCAAATAGGACAGAGTAAAGCAAGCAGCAAGCTGAATCTTCCCTTGCCACCCTCTGTGCCTTCCTGCTAGGAATAGAATTGACTGGCAAGTAGGAGTTCCGGAACTAGATACAACTCTAATGTTTAAGAGATTTAATTGCCTTTTTTAAGGCAATCTTTTGAATTCAAGTTCATCATTTGTCATTTCTAAGTAACACTCTCATAAGAATTTGAATCAAAATTATTATTCTCCCAGGAGCATTCACTACATAAACATGTCGACAATGGAATAAAAAATTATCGTACACTTACTTGCCCAAACATATAATGACTTTTTGTGGACAAAATACCAGATAATAACACAAGTTTTATTCATTTTACTATCAGCAGTGCCAACAGGAAGGATTCGCTGATCTAAGTTAAAGCAGGTTATAGCAAATTATGTATATGTCTTTACAAACTTATATTGTAGTTTTCGTTTCATAATCTTCAGGTTTAATTTCACCATAGATACATGGTCTGCAGAGATGGATTTCACAATAAGTAGGTTATTTTACAGTTTTAGGATTTGTAACATATACACATATTTACAAGCTTATAAAGTTTTATAGTGTTTAATTGACAACTGCCATCACCCCACAAACCTCACCCCACTAGCCCACTTACTTCACCAGAGATCCAATAAAAAAGGAGGAAGATAGTGTCTGTTTAAAGTTCCACTTTGTCACCCATGTATCTGTAAAAGAGATTTCTTCTCTCTAATGAGAGAAGAAACTATCTGCCCTTGAAGAGATTGTTTACTATAGTATTCTACTAAGTGTATGCATTTACCATAAACTCTGCAACAAATCTTTTATAGTGTAATTATGAAAAGATTTAGCAAATAATAATGAATTATGACAGATGCTTGTAATGAAGACTTAACTCTTTAAAGGGATACAGGCAAGCCGAAGAATAAAAAGAATCAGGAACAGTCCTTTTTTTAGATTCACCTTGGTGAGCATGTTCTATACCACACAATTAGGCACTTGCTTATAAACAACTTCTCATATTACCTAATCGTTGCATGTATGTATGTTTTATCTTAAAAGAATCTGCTTTCTAAATAGTCTACAACTTTACTATGCTGTCAGTTAACTAGCTCAGCTCTTGCTTGCTGCAAAAGAAAATTGGCCTGGAATTGCCTATGTATCTAATATATAATTATCTATCCATCTGTCTGTCTATCCCTATATATATATGAACTATGGCATTTGAAAACAAAATAAAAAGCAAAAGTGTTTATATATATTAGGGACAGAATCATTGGGATGTTTGATTAAAAAATTAATTCCCAGGCTTCTCCCTTAGAAATTCCTATTTGGTAGGTTTGAGGTGGTGCCCAGTTATCTGCATTTCATAAGCTTCCCTGCGATTCCATTGCAAGTGATTCTTCTACCCATATATTAAGAATGATTTTGGTTACAAAGTTTATCAGTTTTCTAGCTATTCAACTGCTTTTGCAGAACTAGTAGTCTATAATACAGTATTTGAGAGTTAAGTATTTTATTCTGGCTATTTGAAACTCAAGTTTATCCCAGAAGGACAGTATTAACCTGCTATGACCCCAGCATTCATTCCTGCTTTATTTTTTATTGACTCTTTCTTGACCTACTCAGGAATAACCATTATTTGGGTCCATCGAGACCCCAGGCTGTTACATATTTAGCACTTCCTTCTCCAACTCTTAAACCACCCAGCTTGGTTTAGCTATATAAAAAGCATTTGCTCTGTGCTGTGTCTTTCTGGTTATTTATTTAGCTGCATATCAGTTCATTGTTGCTTGTTGAGTTGTTTCTTTTTGCCTGACAGAAATGTTAAGGTACCTGCTTCTATTGCTACATATTGTCTACAGACTTCAGCCAAAATTATCAAGCATATTTTGCTCAGTGAACCTTCATTTGTTTTAAATAGTTTTCTTACCTACAATCATTTGTATTTTTTAGCATTTTTCTATGACATGCCTGAGATTTTTTAAATGACAATTCACCAAATAGCATATGGGAAAGTGGTTTCCAAAATCCTAAAAATATCTGAACAGTTTAAAGGATTTAGTATTCCCCCCATCCTGACACATACCTCTTTTTCTGTAATTTGTGTGTGTATGTGTGTGTGTGCATGCACGCACACATGAGATTGCGAGCATGCGAGCATGCTTTTATCTCTTCTCAGTTCCTGAAAGATAAGTAATGCCATAAAATTAGTGGCCATATAAGTCAGTGGTAATTTTGGGTTTATGGTAGCCATATAAACTGACAGCACAGTTATTATTTCAAATACATTATTCCATTTTTTCTCATGAATATATTCATATTCGTCAGAGCATGAGTAAGTCCTGATTTGGGGGTGAGGGTTTATGTTAACCACTGACCATTTTTTAACAATTTGTAATTTCACCTTGTAAAGATCTTTTGAATTCATATTCTCCTTTCCATCCCAATTGCAATTGCCATTGAAAGCTATTAAAATAATCTAAGTTATAAAATCAGACACCCGAACCCCCACTTCTGTTTGCTGTCTGAATGATCCCGTTTAAATTCTTCCACTACAATTCTTCCACCACAATTAAGCGATCCTCAGAAATGCCATTCCGATCATGCTGCTGCATGTCTTCAAAAATCCCTTAATGGCTCCACAATGACTTTAAGATAAAGCCTAAACTCCAAAGGAGACTTTGCCTGTCTCCCTGATCCTACTAGCCAGTACACATTCAGCCTCACACCCTGCATTCCAGCCACAGGAAGCTTTCCTTAGTTCTTTACAGTCTGTTTGCTCACGATCTTCCCTAGGCCTGAAGTGTACTCCCCAGCTTGCCCACCTAAAGTCAAAGTGTGAGCTCTTAGGAGCTTAAAAATTTCTCTTTCTCAAGCGAGGCACTTTATTCCTTGCTCTCCTTTGTTCCCTATGCCCTCTTTTGTCTTAGAATTTGTCACACAGTGTTAAAATCATTGTTTTTTTTTCTCATCTGTTCTTTTTGGAAAGATGACTTCATTTTGCTCATTTAAAAATCTTCATGCTTAGCCAAGTATCTTCGGGAAATAAATGTTGATTTAAGATATAAGTATTTACATGTGGTTAGGAAGAAAGAGTATGACACATTGGCATATTTATCTTCATTGGTCTCAGTTATCTTTGATGGAGACCCTATTTCACTTGCCAAATTACTTGAGTCTGGAGGAAAATTATTTCCCTGCCTATGATAAAGATTTTGTTTTTTTATGTTCTTGTTGAAGAGCTGAGGACCAAATTCTATCAAATACATCTTATAATAATAAGATCTTTTTATGCCTGTTGTCATTACCTCAGAGGCCATTTAAATATAATCTAATAAGTCAAACTTGACCTCTGCTTACCACAAACCTCACCTACGTGACAGTTATATCAATGGAAGAACATCATGCATGTTTTTCTCTTCCCATGTGGAAATGACGGTTTTGTGTCTCTTTAATCTTTTTATCCTAGAGATTTCTGGGATTTGAGAATATTATTAAATTTTGATACTTCTGGCTCAAGATGACACAATGTTTTCTTTGTCTAGATCTTTTCCAGCCCACTTCCCTTACAGTTACTCCACCCAACTTGTGTGTCCAACTCAAAGTTTAGTTCAGATCTCAGTTGAAACATCACTTCTTCAGGGAAGCTGTCCGTGATTGTCAAAGGAAGAGCCCAATGACTTTCACTTACTTCCCTAAACCCTGCATTTGCCCTATGAGAGAACATATTATTTTGCAACATAATAGTATATTTACATCTTTGTATTTACCAATGAACTGTAAAATCATTGACAACAAAAACTATCACCTTCACTGTTAAATCTGTGTACCTACATAATACATATTTATTAAATAAAATTTTCAAAAATTCTGTGTTAGAACTGAAATTAATTGTACTGAAAATTAAGCTTATATTCCTTGAAATATGCACATACAAAGATACAACCTAGAACCTGCAAAACTAAGTTTGGGATTACTTTTTGATGGTTAATGCAAATCTAATCTATGTAATCCTTTTACATTTCAGAGGGCACTATTATGTCTTCATGCCAGGAAGCTTCAATAGTGCTATTGTTTGGTTCTATTTGAGAGCTCCTGTGCTGTTCAAAAGTAGCTGACTCAGAAGGTGCTCAGGGAATGTCAATGTCAGTTTCCTAATGAGCCACCAAGTGCTGGTGTGCTTGCGAGCAAGGACACAGCCATGTTTGAGTGAGAGGGATGGCTGCATGTATAAGAGTCCATTTGACCAGAGAACAGACAGGAGGACTATCATATAGGAAAATCGACAGGTAAAACTGATAACAGAAGTAGAAGTGAACCCTTTAGGGATGTGAGATGGATTCAGTCATCGTTAATTAAGGATGACAGCACAGACACAAACTGAGTCAGTGTCTAATGTATCACTTGGCCTTACTGTGCTATGCAACATACACTGGCTGTCAGCTCCCTTTTACTTGAGGACACTCAGATTTTCTCCCTTTAAATACACAGGGTCCTATACAAATAATGAAAGCAGAATCTGAGTGCAGACTGATTCCATGGACACCTTGGATGTTGTGAGGTTTTGTCCCAATCCCCCATTTCTTCAAGAGCTCTGAATCCCACTCAGACATGGAGCCAGTGTGGGTATCTGGAGGATTTTGTTCAGTGACTTGCTTAATTATCTGGCGGTTTCTAGAGGCATGCTTTTCTTTTTTTTTCTTTTTTTGAATGAGTGAATAAGCACTTATTTAATTAATTAGTACTCCAGGAAATCTTCTAAATTCTCACATTTTAGTATATGCCTTTTGATCTTTTTCTTAATAACCTTTTCTGTTATATTCTTTTTGTAAATGATATTTAGAAAATATGCTCATGAAAATGACATAGTACACACCATGCTAATCCTTGCTGTAGTCATTTTCGGATGTTTAATGAACTCACATTTATATATAGCCCATCCATCTGTTCTCCTTGCCAGGACACAATGTTGCTTCCGTTTTATTCAGGCACTTTTTCTTTTAATGTTTGGTGCATTGTCAAACTTACTTTATCTGAAGTAAATGATGTCACTGGTTGTCCTAGGGGAACATAGTAAATATCAGAAGGTAAATAGAAGCTCTGGTAACTTATGCAATGTCAACTTTATCTCTGTCACCATTATGGTGATGGAAAGCGTGCAAAGTCTGCTGGTCCATTCCATTTCCCTGACTACATTCCTTGTAGTTGGGAAAATGTGACGAATGTGTAACTGCACACGAGTTTTAATTACTTTGAAATAACCACAGCAGCACGTAAAGATAAAGTTTCAATACTCAGATGTGCTCAGAGGCTCAATAATCATTAGCAACATCATTGACATTCATTTCATTCATCCATTTATTCATTTATGGGAGTCTAAAGCTTAAATAGGAAGATTTCACTTATTTAGGGAGTTCACCAGATGTTTCCATGTGGAAATGATTCTCATTCTAATATATGAATGATCAGTGGGAATTAAGTCGAACAAGAGAAAAGAGAGGAAACTTCAAAGCAGTAGGCATACCAAAACTGCTTTAATACAAAGGAATATGTTGACTATACGGGACAGAAAGGAGGTTTATGTGGCTAGAGTGAAGGCTCAGAAGGGGGAGTGTGGTTTGAGATGATGTTGGAGAGGTGGAAGCCATATTGTGCAAAATCATGTTACCCATGTTAAAGATCTTTTTTCTTTATCACAAAAACAAAGAGAAGCCTCTGAAAGTTTTAAGATGTATGATTGCGTCTCTTTATATGGTATGTATATCTCTGCATGTATCTGTGTATTTGTTTGGATGAGTAACATAATCAAATTTTATTAATCTATTCAACAAATATTTAACCACCTTAAACGCTGGGTACTATTCTATATACTGAGATAAAATCTGTATACAAGTCATATGAGATCTTTGATTTCATGGGAACATACATTCTCATAGGAAAAGCCAAGAAAACAATGATGAAATAATAGAATTGTATGTAATAGCATATGCTATGAGGAAGATTAAGTAGAGTATGAGGATACAGAATAACAGGTGATGGTGATCAGGAAAACCACAGTTAGGGAGCGAGTATGGGAAGATGTAAGGAATTACATTCCAGTCTATGAGGATTAAGTGAACGGTTGCAAGGAAGGTATGAGCTTAGTGTGTTTAGGGAACTGTAAGAAGGCTCTGAAAGATGCTCCATGATAGGACATAAGTCAATATGAGTTAAGATAGGTGCTCAGGGCTTAGATCTAGAGGCCTTACCTAGAATATTTATTAAGATCTTCCCATCATAAAATGTGGTCGAGGGACTATGGAGAGCATAGGAGGATATAAGGATAGATGCAGAGAGTAAGGAGGCTGTGTGGTAGATCAGGCAAGAGACAATAAGGGTTTATCAAGGAGGATAGGATTCTATACAGATTTTGAAGGTCAAATCAGCAAGATTAGGTATAGAATGTGGGTGGAGAGAAGATGGAGATTAAAAATAGCCTTGTTTTGGGCCTGTGCAACGGGGTGGATGGTGATGATATATGCTGAGATGGAGACAATTGGAAGAAGAATGGGTTTAAGAAGAAATTATATTTTGTGGATTATTTCATGTCGGGATAGGCATTCTGACATGCCTAATAGGCATTTAAGTAAAAATTTGATTATGAACTTGGGTATGAGTATGGTTTGCATTTTGAAAAGATCTTTCTGCCTTTGAAATAGAACTGATTGTTGGGGAAGCACTCTTTCCTCCCACCCTATTCTTAGTAACCAAACTGTAGTCAAAGTGTGATTTAAATACACATACTTAAAGGGGGAGGTGGTCTAAGGAGACGATGTAGTAATAGCGAAGAGTTCCGAACATAACTTGGGTTTCACAGTGGAGTGAAGTGGGAAGGTTTAAATGTTTCTCGAGGTGTTGGCTCTCTGCTAGATTTATTTGGTCCTGATTTCCTGATAGTGGAGGAAAATGAGCCATCTTCCCCTTTCTGTCCAGTTACATAACTTCTCCACGGAGCAGCATGTAAAGCTGCTGATAGTGCAGGTACAGCTTCAGGAGGGGTGCACCTCAAATGCGAGGTAGCTGATATTCCTTAAAGTTGAGCAAACTGGTAGACTTGCTCCTACCCTATGGGTTAGCATAAAGCTATGCTGTCCACAAGAGTAGCCACTAGCCACATGTGGCTATTTAAATAAATATAAATTAAAATTAACTTTTAAAAATGCAGTTGTTTGATAAGGCTAGCCACATTTCATGTGATAGTATCCACATAAGACTAGAAGCTGCCATATTGGACAGTGCAGATAGAGAATATTTCCATCGTCACAGAAAGTTTTTTTGGAAGGCATTGGTATAGAGAGAAGTGAATTACAGGATAGACTTATTTCTGTCTTTTAGTACAACCTTTATCTATTGAGACTAAATACGAATGTTTCTTTAGTGTGGAGAATCTAGTCTGAATCCAGATCTGATTGGGAGTTTATGATATAGACTATAATTCTTTTAGAGCTGTATGTTCCGGAATTTTCGTATACGGGCTTTACCTTTAAAATATTAAACACACACATTTATGCCATTTCACGTAATAAAACAAAACAAAACAAAAATCACTGCTCTTCCAAATTGAGGCCTGGGAATGTGGCTCCCGAATTAAGTCAAAGAAATATGATGAAAACTAGAGCTGGTCAAAGCTTGTCCATTCTATTTAGCTTCCCAGAAATGTACTTTCTTTTCTTTTTGTCCCAGTTTGATGAAGCTTTGCCACTACTGCAAATTATGTAAGTTGTAAACAAAGAGCTATATCATTATGAGCAGGACCTAATGTAATGTCAGCCTTCAATGGTCTTTTATAAACCTGATATGAACAGCAGTGCCTTACAGAAAAGCAGCACAATTGATCTAAAGAAAACTCTTTCATTCTGCATACTAACTAGTACAAGAATAAAGGACACCCCCACCAAACAATGAATTGTATTGAAAGAGAAAAATATGTGAAACAAGACTGCCAAATTATTTATCTTTCATTAAAGGAGAAAATCACACATAATTATCTCTGGTAAATGAGCAAGCTTGCGAAAGTTGGCAGTGGACTCAGAAATAATAACCATAAAAAAAAATCCTACCCTAAATCAAGTTAAAATAACTGCCTGTTTTTAAATAAATTTTAGGAGAGGGACTTCTGAGTAAGGAATGCATTCGAAAGTGACTGAATTGCTCTGAGCCCTGCTTGATCATCAGCAGGTATGGCGTGGCATGGATTGCCACAACCAAGTGGAGTTGCTCATCCAAGCTGAAGGTATTTTTATATCCCTGTAACTTAATTACTGAGCGATTACAATGTGTAGCTTTGTAATTCGTGCATAAATAAGTAACAATTGAATGATTTTTAGCTAGAGACACTTGGAACCCCGTGCCCAGAAAGAGAACAGATATGCAGCACCTTGTGGTTTTATTCATTTGTGTGTGTGTGCTTTGCAAAATTAAATAGTACGTGCCAGAGAAAGGTACCAAACAACAATTTACATTTTAGCATAGAGATAACGAGCAGGTGTGTCTCAGGAATTTTGGCCTTACTATACTAACCTAAGAGCTTTCAAATTTTAGTATAGAATTGTGTGGGGTTCTAAAGATAAACCTATAGGTCAATGGAAAGCAAGGGCATGCTGAATTATGAGTTTCCTTTGCTGTTTCAGAGAAACTCAAAAAGTTATTTTATTTTACTTTATTTTTAGGGACAAACTGCTTTCTAGATATTCTTGGCAGAACTTCTGATAGGCATCTCTTGATATTTTCATTGAAGAATCTTGTCTCCTTAGAGAAAGTGAAAATATGCTCCATCTCTTAGCTCTTCTAGGAGAAACGAGTTAGAGTAGACTTTTTTTTTTTATTGTTGTTATTCTACTGTGATCTGGTGAAAGTTTTTGTAGGCTCTGAGACCTCTGAGAGAGTTAAAAATTTGCTTTCGAGACAACCTGGCTGCCTCTGACCACTAAACTCTTTTTATTCATAGTTGCTTCTGGAGCTCATACAAATTGTCACTAGTATTGTTATGTTAATTAATGATTATGGCACCTCCATCCTCCAGAGCCCCCTTTTATTCACTGTGCTCTAAATAGAAGTCTAGATTCCCCTTTGGTAAAAAATATTGAAGAATGTGTGTATTATTTTATAAAACAAGATGAGTTCTGTTTCATTCTTTTTTTTTTCTATTGCTATTGGACCTTTCTTCTCTTACTCCTTCCCGATTCACAGAGATCAACTGAACTCACGGCCATTGTTTGTCACAAGGAGATAAAATTTTCGGAGCCACACTGATACATACACATAGCTCTCACTTAATTTTACCCAGATTATTTCAATTTAAAGGCTCTCTTTCACTCTATTGCCAAAGGTAACCAATTAGATTTAAAAGTGCCAACTTCTTCATAGAATTGTAGAATGACAGAGCTAGAGAAAACTTGAGAAATAACTGAGTCTATCTTCTCATGTTTTAAAGACAAGGAAGTGATGAATCACCTACAGATGGAGAACATCGGAGGTGTGTCTAACTTTTAGGTCTCTGGATATCTTCCCTCCTTTCCCAACACCCTGCGCCCAACGCTGTTTTCTAGAAGCATTCAGTTTCTAACTTATTCCCTTTCCTCCCAAGTGGAGTTGCTCACATTGCCCCCTTTCTGGTCTCTGGAGGGTAGGTTCTCCCCTTGTGTGCTCCACACTCATCCCTGGCTTTATTGACCCTGCGTGGCTACTCCCCACCGTAAGTGTGACAGCTCCATCCCTTCTGTTAGCCTCTGACATCTATTTTCCCAACCAGCATTTTCTTTCTCCTCTTTGGTTTCTATGCCTGGGAATTTTTCTGAAATCTGTTCTCCGGATAAACTATAAATTCCCCTTGTAAGAATTTTAGACAGGAACAGCCCGACTTATCTTAGAACTTTGTCACATCAGAGGATTAGAAAATGTGCTTCATCTTCTCACAGGAGGTAGCCCTCAGCATTTTTAGCAAAAATAAATAAAATAAGTTTTAACATTTCTCAGTTATACTGTTTTCTCATTCTGCTTTTTCTTCTAAGTTTTTAGTAATTCACTTCTTAGATTACCATGAGGAAACGATATTAATAATAAGAATAATAATAAACTCATAAGATAGAGGATTTGGGGTGGTAATAAATTATACCTCCTCAACAGAAGAAAAGCTCAGTTAGGATCTAAGATCTAAATTTGTCATAATTAACCCTGGTAAAGATGGATTAGGTAATGCTGTTTGAACCCTCTTCCACCTTGAATTGATCTTACCTGGATACAAGCAGGAGTTGGGAAGCAGAGAACTGTCTTGATTGTGATCCATGAGGGATGCAATAGGAGAGGGGACAGAAACCCAAAGGAGGAGCCTCCTCCAACAAGTCACCCCCATCTCAATCACCCTGCTCAACCCACAGCCATGCACTAATGGACGTGAGGCTCCCACAAGTCATCTTGGTCAGAGAAGTCCTTCTTCTTCTTGGGGAGAATGAGTAAGGTCCAAGAAGGAATATCAGAAGATTCCTTGCGAGGACTTCTAAAGAGGTGGAGAGTAATGGCAGAGCTACCCATTTATGTATGAAATGAGGAATATAGAAAGGAATTTTTTAATGGTTCTTTCTAAATACTAATTAATAACAAGTAAAGTAAGAAAAAGATGTTTCTCTTTAAGTGGCACCTTTTATGCATTAGACATAATACTTGTGTTTTGCATACTTTATCTAATTATATCAATAACTCTTTAAAACAGCATAGCAGAAGAATTTACCTCTCCTTCTAAAGTCCTTCCCACTGCAGTCCATGCCAGTGCATAAGGCCCTGGAATTTAAATATCACCCTAGAAAGAAGGCAAGGAGGGAAAAACCTTGAACTGATTGAGTTTAAGTAGTTAATAACTGAATCTCCCCAAAACTTACTTTCTATTTTCTGATGCAACAGAATTAGAAAAGGAAAGTGAGGGAAAAATACAATTTTAGCACATCTGAATACTTATTTTGAAAATTCATAAATTTATACATGATACATTTGAAAACTTTATGAGGTTAACCTGGTAAGGAGATCAGTCATTTCTGAGGAGAGGCCTTACCTGAAAGCAAATAACTTAGTCTCTCACAGTTTCATTTGTGCTGGTAGAAGACATGAGGTTCATGGTCCAGAGACAAAAGAATTTATTACTCAGGCAGGGTGAAGTTTATGTTCACAATAATTTCTCTAGCTCCTCACATCCTATGAAGCACTGTAGAGTGGTCCACTGGGAGACTGTACCTGCTGAGAAACCTCGAATGTAGGAAACCTCAATCTCTGGAAGAGTTGCAAATTAACCTGCTGCTCCACCTTTGCCCTAGGGGGAGACATTTATTTTATTAACCTCATAGCAAACACATTAACCCCCTCTGCTCTGGAGAGAGATATCATCTCTGACTTCTGGGACTGTTTGCTATACAAATATCCTTGAAAACAAAATTTATCAATGCCTCTGCTCAGAAGACAAGAAGTAGGAGATACCCATGGGGAAATGTCTCCCAACACTGGGATCTTGTTGGGGTAAAAATTCTGGTTTAGTTGGCCTGGAGTGGAACCTGAGATTCTGCATTGTTAATGAGCTCCCAGGCGATACCAATGACCAGATAGCAAGGATGCAGTGGGCACATTTGTTGCCCTCTGTACCCTAGGATACTGTCTTGATTTAAAAAACAAAAATAGACCAAAAAAAAAAAAAAAAAAAAAAAAAAAAAAT